>NC_084480.1:268158566-268491066 GCF_030035675.1 Rhineura floridana | reverse complement strand
TTTTATCCCCCTTACTTGCAAGACAGGTATACAACTCTCCTGATACCATAATATCTTATCTTCTATCTGGCGTAGATAGAGGGATCTCTCACCGAGTAGCGAAGTTTATCTATGCAATTCAACAAACATGATTATCCCTGTTTTCTGGATAAGAAAGGTCCCGAAATTTTAGATTTGGCACTAGTGTACTTTGGATTCAATTTTATTTTAATTTGAATTTTAGTTTATCCTTATTTTACTTCTATATGCTGTATAATTTGTACACTATATGGGTCTTTGACCGTAATAAACTGTGTGTGTGTGTGAGTCAGCCTGATTATGCAGTAGCCTGAAATGGAGCTGTATTCTATGAAATGTACTCTATGCAGAAACTTTAGTATATAGCCATTTAATCCTCTACAGCCACTTTGCAATAATCAACATTATCTGCATTCTGAACTCTTAAGTCCCAAGCATCACCAATTGGCCAATGTAGGGCTGTATTGTTTGGTATGATACTGATGTGGTTGATTAGTTTCATTCTGGGTTTAAGCCAGGAAAGGGATTTCATTCTCAGGATTTTTTCCATGCCCCAAATGCATAGCTGTAATCCTAATGATGCTATAGGGTTCCCTTCATATTAGACAGCTTGGAATACAACAGCCCACACTGGGATCACGTTACTAGTAGAAGCATGTAGTAAACAAACTATACATTCTTCCTGATTGTGGATTCAAGTATTTAGGGAGGAAAATAACCTTGATCACCTTGCAAAATATATTTTTAAAGGAGCACTCTGAAAAACATTGTTTGAAAAGTCTGTGTACCTAGCAGTTAGGTAACCACATCAACTTCCCATTAAAACTCAATAAGACAGCTGATATCGACAGGACAGAAAAAGATTCTGGTAATATGGAACCAGCAACCTAAATACAAGAAGAAATTTTTGGAACCCTTCCAAGTATCTAACAATTAGATTTACTTGCGTTGAGGCAATGGCCACAATACACATTTTGAATTTCTTGGGTATTGAGTCTCGTTTATTGGACATTGTTTACCAGTTACTTTTCATGTTCAGATTGGTTTTGTTTTTATTATCTCATTCTTTATCATGTATCAACACTGAGTTGCTCACTAAAATTCTTTTCTGGCTATCTTTGTATTATTACACGAGAACTCCTATAAGCATTTTATATTGTCTGTTTTTATATACATATTAAAAACATTTTTTGACATTATTTTAAAAAACATTGTATTTTATATCTGTACCTTAACTCCTCACTTGTAGATACGTCTTCATTATGGCCAGGGGGAGTTTCACCAAATCAGTGTATTAACTTGTAAATTTAGGTCACATAGGAACATCACTGTCAGATCAGACCAAAGACTCATCTATTCCAGCACCCAGACTATTGCTAATGTTCAATGGAAATGACAGAAGGAGAGATGGGAAGGGCAGCAACTGGCTGTGGGTGTTTCACTTGCCTTTTGAGACTTCCTCTTGGTTTCACCACCTGAATTATCCTTCCTGCCATTCTCCTCTCACAGTGTGGCACTTAGGGTGCCAGACTAAGGACTGGGGAAATCCAGGTTTAGATTGCTACTCATCTATGAAACTCACTGAGAGATTTTGGGTCAGTCACTCAGCCCAAGTCACAGGGTCACTTTGAGCATAAAAAGGGAGGGTGACTTCCTGGACCTCCTTGGGCCACATTCACACTGTAAAGTGGAATAAATGTAAACAGTCATGGTTTCCCTCAAAGAATCCTGGGAAGTGTGGTTTGTGAAGGGTGCTTGGAAGTTGTTAGGAAAGCCATATTTCCCTTACACACCTGCAATTCCCAGCATTCTCTGGGAAGAGGGACTGACTGTTAAACCACTCAGGGAACTGTAGTTCTGCGAGGAGAATTGGGGTCTCCTCGCAACTCTCAGCACCCTTCACAAACTACATTTCCCAGGATTCTTTGGGGGAAACCATGACTGTTTAAAGTAAAATAATAGTGGAATAAATGTACAGTGTGAATGTGGCCTTGGAAGAATGACAGGATATCACATCTAATAAAAAAGTAAAAAATAATATTCAGAAGCACAGCGGCTTTACCAATGTTGTTAGAAAGACCAATTAAATCTGCTTCAGACTAGCTTCAGAGTAAGGATAGTGGACAAATTTAGTTTGGTTTGCAATGTAATATAAAATGACATAAGTTGCATTTCCTGAAACAATACATGAACTGAAACACAGTTATCTTTGGAAATTTGCACTTCAAATTTTGAGATGCAGTTTTCCAACCATAGAATATATATACACAAATGTGTATATCAGGGGAAAGCATGCATAGATGCATATATTTGTGAAAACAACATTAAGATGCATTATATTTGGGGAAATTGTTTTCAAAAATGTGTATATTAGGAGAAATGTGCAGCAACATGCTGCCAAATTTTCATGAGCCTTAAAAAAAACACTTTAGAAAGTGATGTGGAAATGTGGAGAAATGGATTTAAGAGTAGAAAAATGAGGAACTAAATAACAAGGAACTAAATGAAACCAGCATTGACAGATTTGTCTATCCCTACTTCAGAGACAGTGAGGTGTTCCTCCTACTGGGGGATATCTTAAATCACCAAGACGCCATATTGCCCATGTTACCAAATTCTTCCAAGCTACACAGGAAGTTGATTGGACTGTGAAAGACCAACCCAAATTGTGTTTCCATTTGGACAAATTTGTAGGGCAGTCCAATATCTCAGAGAGGAGTTCAGGTCTCCTGCTCCCCTGGTGCATTCACTATAGCTGCCCAATTTCCCTGCTTTTTGAAGTTTGATAGATATATTTGTGGGCAATAGGTACATTCTTAAACCGCAAGGTTTTTTGCCTATTAGTGAATTAGTGAAATATATTTGTTTAGAGGTATATTGGGAAATTTATTTATTATATTTATATCTCTCCCTTCCTCCCAGTAGGAACACTTCACTCTGAGACAGGGTGAGTCTAGGGTGGGAGTGTGTGTAGCAGATGGACTAGGTCAGCACTATTTTTATTTATTTATAAACAAATTGTATACCACTATTTTGTTAAAAACATCAAAGCAGTTTACAACACGTTAAAAAACAACCACAATAGAATAAAAACATTAAAAACACAATCAAAACAAAGGTCAACGTTTGCACCAAAAAAAAAAAGCATCTTAATTAGGGTTGCCAGGCTCAGGGCCTGAGAATGATTCTGTATCTTTAAGAGAAGAGAAAATTCAGCCAAGTGCACGTTTTCTTGCAACATTGTAATAGGAAAAACGACAAGGTGAAATTCTCCCTTCCTCCTGCACAACTTTTAAAGATACAGAAGACCTCTTGGAGGCAGCAATCTTAATTGCTTGCAGAAGCCTGGCGGAACAGAAAGGTTTTTAGCAGGTATTTTAAGGTTAAAACAGAAGGCACCTGCTGAATCTGTTGGCAGAGTGTTCCAGAGAATTGGGCTGATGACACTGAAGGCTCAATTTTGTGCCAATGTGCAATGAGCCTCGACAACTGGGGGGATGACCAGAGCTGTTCCTGCAGATGATCTCAGTGATCGAGCTTGAGTGGACAAAAACACTTTATTCCCATTACCCAGAAGGCTGTCATTGTGGTTTGTGATCAAAATACTTTAGCTGCAGAAAACTCAAGATGACATAGACCCTTGGTTTTCTAGAAGCAAGTACAGAAGGCATTAACTATAGCAGAACTAGGGAGTAGATTAAAAGTGGGAGAGCTTTGGCCACGAGTCACAAATGTTTAGGTTCACATTACAAGATGAACTGCTGATTCAAAGAACACTGGGAGGGTATGTTCATTTTTTAAAAACCTCATTTCTGTGATTTAAGTGTTTGGACTGATTTTTCTTTCAATTCATTATGTATCTGAATATTAAGTATGTAATATAGTTAAAATATCATTCCAAACTTTTTTTATTGACATGCATTTTAATATTTTTAATTGTGCTATCCTTTCAAAAACTTCCTCTATCGTGTTGTATTTGGGATTGCACTTCATTCCTCCGGGTGGGGTCCCTGATGGGCTAGCCCTGCAAAGAGACAGTTTAGCCACAACCCAACGCAAAATCATTTATTCATGAAATTCATGAAAATCATTTAGCTAGTTAAAATCATTTAGCTGGTTAATTTATTCATGAAAATCATTTAGCTAGTTAAGCTGCTTATACTACCATTTACTGATTCACCACAGTACACAAATTCCTTAGCTGTTTGACAGGATGGGAATAGACTCAAAAAGATTTACTGCTGCTTAACTCCTGACTGGTGATGCAGATCATGCCAATGCCTTGTTTGGTCTAATTGATTAACCAATATAGTGTTTGATTTGGGTGCCCTTTGAAGATTTCCTGCAGGCACTGAAACCAAATCAGGATGCCCAATGATTGTGATACAGTCAACACGTACAATACCAGTCTCCCCCAGCCTGCCACCTTCCAGATGTTTTAGATTGCAATTCCCATAAATGCCATCAAGCATCGCCAATGGTCAGGGATAATGGAAGCTGTACCGGCAAATTGGTGGAGAATACCATATACTTTCATCCCTGCCCTGTTGTAATGGTGTACAAAAAAAGGTACCAGAAAGCAACACAATTTTATGTGCATCTGATTGAAACAACTTCAGCATGGGTATGCGATACCTGCTCTTGGATGTTTATTCCAATGTACATCTAATTTATCTGATTTTCGATTTTGTATCCAATTAAACTCTGCAGGGAGTTCAGAATTTTTCCATTACTGTGCCATATATTCCTAGCCTGGATTTAAGATCATCTCCCTCCTGTCTCCTCTGCGTGCCTGGAATGAAAGAACTTAGATTGTCAGGCACGTGGGAGAGAACCTTTTCAATTGTGGCTCCCAGACTTTGGAATTCCCTGCCCCAAGAATCCCGCTTTGCTCCCTCCCTGATAGTCTTCTGGAAACTCGTAAAAACTATTTTGTTCCGGAGAGCCTTTGGTTGGGACTGACGAGTCAACCTGACACTGTTTTAAGTTTTTTATCTTTTATTTTTATCTTTTAAGTTCTTTTATTCTCACCTTCTTATATGTGTATGCACATATATACATGTTTTATGTTTGTATGTGTATGCATAATGCCTTTTATGTATGTATGTGCATAATGCATTTTATGTATTTTAATAGTATTTTATACATTTTAATTTACTGTGTTTTTAAATGTTTTATTGTGTATTTTATTGTGTATTTTATTATATATGTGTGCGATTTTATTGTAGCACTCTGAGTGCCCTATTGTAGGGTAGAAGGGCAGGATAGAAATATTTTAAATAAATATTGCCAAGCACATTGCAGCTAATACACTTTGGATCACCTCTGTGTAAGAACGAGTACTATTTTCATTATTGTATTAACACAATGTTGTATGATTTTTTTAAAAACCATTGAACATTAGGGCAGGTCCAAAAAGTGGAAATGTATACCTGAATCCATAGATCTTTTCTAGAGCAACTGGAACATATACAGCAAAATTTTATCAGGGTTAAATATTAACAAATTAGAATTTTCTTTTTTATAAAAAATATAAAAATCTAATTTTAAAACATAAAACAATTAGAAGTTCTAGAAATATTGGCCAGCAATTTGGCCTAGATCAAGTAGCACTTCCCATCCTTTTAATGTAAAAAGTCTTCACATCCTGTTTCCTTTAATAACAATGGATAAAGATGAGGCTCTAGTCCCTTCCCAATATGTTCTGCATTTTCTAATAACTCAAAAGACATTAGTGACCCAGTCACTTGCAAATATAATAGATCGTTTCCCCTCATAACTCCCTTTAGTTCCATATGTTTGAGCCATGAAAAACTAAACATCTGAAGGCTGTTGTTGCAGAATGTCCAGAGGAAATTATGACAGTATTGATCTGAAAGCCTCATAAACACTTTTATTGAGGGGGAAAAAAGCTGTGTTTGATATAAAAGCTATTTTAGGAAACAGTAAGTGCATAGGAAAACATGCTAACAGATGTTCCAGAACTTTCCACCCAATAAAATCTCATGACAGGCCTCACAGTCAGATGTCTATAGAAGCATGGATCTCTTTGTGGTTTCAGCTATGCATGTTTACTCAGAAAAAAGTCTCATTAAGTTTGATGAGACTTGCTCCCAACCAGGAGTGTAGTCATCTGGGGGCTTGGGAGTGTTATCAGGGCCAGCCACAGGCAAGATTGGGCCCCTGATCACCAGACTGCCCATGCCCACAGCACCATTCACCCCAACACCCCAGGGGGTGCAGGACTTATATAGGCCCACCTGTCCAACCTACTTCTGGTGTCAGTTTGCATGCCCCATGCACTGCGCATGCATACCTGCCATCACCCAAAATGATGGTGGGAGCATGAACCTCTTCGGAATGCCCCCGCTGCCATCTTGGGAGATGGCAGGCATGTGCATGCATTGCATGAGACATGCACACTGATGCATTAACGCAACAGGTGGGTGAGGCAGGTGGGTTTATTTAAGCCCACACATCTGTATTAGGAGGTTGCCTGGGAGCTCCTGTTCTGCAGCAGCATCAGGTCACATGATCCAAACTGCCATGGATGGCAGAGCAGGCTTCACCCTCCCTACCAAAGGAGGGCCCCCAATCTGGCTGCATGCTGATGCCAGGCCTGGGTCTTCGACCCCTTACTCTTTTGGGATCAGGCTCCCAGCAGGCTCCCTATGTCTCCAGCATCCTGTGAGCCGATCAGCATGAAAGTGGAGTGTGTTAGCCACTGACAAGTATCTAACATGCATCCTTGCCCTCTCCTCTCTGATTAGAGCCAATCAGAGTGAACAGAAGTGACTCAGCTACTGAGAAGACTACAGTAGGGCCCTGCTTTGCGGCGGCCTGCTTTGCGGTGTTCTGCTAATACAGCGGCTTTCAGTTAGAGTAAGGCCCCACTCATACGCCGCTTATTCCGCTTTTACGGCATTTTTCAGGCATTGGGCGCCATTCTATTGAATGAGTTCCACTTTTTGACGGGTTTCGCTTTTAGGCAGGGGTCTGGAATGTAACCTGCCGTATGAGTGGGGCCCTACTGTATTTTCAATAGTTAACACTAGTCCTTTTCACTCTTATTGGCTCCTAGGGCCATATGTTGTTGTGGGAGAAGGCATTAACAAGGATCTCATTCTCAACCCAGCGGCAAAAAAGGGGGGAGGGGCATGGCCTGTATCATGAAGGGACCCTGCACTTCTGAACTTGCTGCTGAACTACTGCTCCCTACGTATATACTTGACTGCAGTCTTAGTAATCCACAAAAGCAGGAATCTCTTTGTGGTTTCACCAAAGCATATCTACTCAGAAATAAATCCCATTGAGTTCAGTGAGACTTGCTCTCAGACAGGTATGTACAGGATTGCAGTGTTTAACGGCTTCAGGTGACATGGAGAATATTCCCTACCATTCAAATTTCAGCCCCCTCTTGACATTACACTGAAGTATTGCAGCATGGCTACTTCCTGTACTACCAAGGTCATACAAAAAGCCTTAGCATATGAGAAGAGTCCACACTAGAGCTTCTCCCTATGCCAGTGCTGCCCCAGTTTCAGGGGGAGTCCCAGGACAGGCTCTTCATATGGGGCCCGGGGCCATGGGAAAGAGCATAAAGAAAGAAGGTAGCACCAGTAGAACTGGCAATTAAAAATTCTGAGAGTTAAATGCCTGAGAGTTCTTTGGAGGGAAAAAAGCTCTGATATTTTACAAGTTCCTATTAACATAAGAACATGGCCCATCTCGTCCAGCATCCTGTTCTCACAGTGACCAACCAGATGCGTATGGGAAGGACCTAAGTGCAACAGTGCTCTCCTCTCTTGTGGTTTCCAGCAACTACTATTTGGAAGTATACTGTCTCGATTATGGAGGCAGAGCATAGCTATCATGGCTAGTAGCCATTGATAGCCTTATCCTCTATATATTCATCTAATCTTCTTTTAAAACCATCCAAGTTGGTAGCCACCATTGCCTCTTGTGGGGGCAAATTTTATAGTTTAATTATGCACTGTGTGCAGAAGTACTTCATGCAGAATTTGTTGTTGAGAAATAGAGTGAACCTGGGATTGATGGATTTCATCAATACAGGGTGAGGTTTCAAGAAAATTGTGGTGTTCCCAAGATGGAGAAGAAGCCATGTTTACACGCATCTCCAGGCAGCAGATAAGATTCTTTTTTATGCTGCAGTTAATCAAAATTAGAATTAAGCAGTCACCATTCGTGCCCTCATCTCACTACGTTTTATCCTCTGCAAGATACATTTCATAAATTTGAGTACTTATTCTGCTACTTCACTTTCCGGTAGCATCCATGAATTGACCTTTTACTGAATTCACATCATGTTAACTTCATGTATGTATATTCTCATTTTCATCTTACAATTAATGTCTTTTACCCTTTCAGGACATTTCAAAGGTTTAAGACCTCAGAGACTTTATCAAAACATATTTAAAAGTCTATGAAGTATACTGGAAATGTCACTTAATGTGAGAGTGAGACCAGTGAAAAGGAAGCCAAAGCACTCAAAGAAATGGTGAGTCTGCAGTCCCAAGCTGGGAGATATAAAGAACTACGCCAGAGATAGCTGGAATTCAGATGTCTTGAAAGAGCAAGTGGCTATAATGGATTGCCAAAAGTGTGCATTTCATTATTACCATCTCTACTGCAGAACAAGACCATGGATTTCCTGGAGCTACACATCTGGGGAGACACAAACCAAAATCTGTAACAAAGTTGGGGAATCTTTTTCAGGCTGAGGGCTACATTCCCTTGAGGGCTACATTCCCTTGAGGGCTACATTCCCTTGAGGGCTACATTCCCTTGAGGGCAACCTTCCAGGGTGTGTGTGCCAGTTGTGGACACAGGCAGAAGAAAGTGGACAGAGCAGAGGGTGGGACACTTACCTTTATACGGTAGTAGCCTTTCCCAACCTTTGGCTCCCCAGATGTTAGAATCATAGAATCGTAGAGTTGAAAGAGGCCTATAAGGCCATCGAGTCCAACCCCTTGCTCAATGCAGGAATCCAATTTAAAGCAAATCCAACAGGTGGCTGTCCAGCTGCATCTTGAAGGCCTCCAGTGCTGGAGAGCCAACCACATCCCTGGGTAATTGATTCCATTGTTGTACCACTCTAACAGTTAGGAAGTTTTTCTTGATATTCAGTTCAAATCTAGCTTCCTGGAACTTGAGCCCATTATTCCATGACTTGCACTCTGGGTCAAGAAGAGATCCTGGCCCTCCACCTTGTGACAACCTTTCAAGTACTACTGTTGTTTCCAGTACTGTTGTTGGACTACAACTCCCATCAGGCCCAGCCAACATGGCCAATGGCCAGGAATGATGGGAATTGTAGTCCAGCAACATCTAGCGACCCAAAAGTTGGAAAAGGCAGTGGTAGGGTACATTCCAGCCACACAGAAGGCAGCAGTTTTTCTACTCCCACCGACCCACACCTTTTCGTCCTCTATCCAAGCAAGCAAGAGACTGAAGGACACATTCGAGCCAGGCAAAAGCACTCAAGGAGAGTGCAGAGCAGCACCAGTGAGGAGAGTGTCCTGGAGAGAGTCTCAAGGGCCAATTACAGAAGATTGGAGGACCACATTTGGCCCATAGGTGCAAGGTTTCCCACCCCTGTTCTAGACCAATATAGGTTTACATATATATTTGGAGCCAAGCAACATGTTACACTTAATGTGTAGCATGAAACTATGGATTCTGTTTTTTCCATAATTAATTAATTAATGGAACACAAATGCACACACTCCTGTAGTCCTGACTGCAGAACACAGAGAAGGTGCTTTATTCCTTCCTACCCACAATCACGATGGAACTTGCCTCCCATGGCTATGGGTTTAATAAACAAGTTATGAAATGATTTGTAGTAGTTGGAGATGGGATTCCCTCCCCATAGTGGCTAGGGAAGGAAGGGAAGGCATTGAGCACAGTTGGAGGGCATAACCAACATGGCAATGAAACATTGAGGGCTGGACAAGAAGTGGGGCCCTGCTGCAGCTGGAACCTTGAGTGCCTACATGCAAATAAAGCACCAATAGGGTTTGTAGCTCTGTTCCCAAGAGCATGGACTGTGACCTCAACTTCTTGGGGGCCACCACTTAAGTCCCATAGGCCCTGTAGCTGTTCAGGTACTAGGTTTTTGTGTTTCAGAAGCAGAAAGCTCTAGTGAAAGCTCTAGACCTGGCTGATATCTCAGTGTTGACCCTTGATTCAGACTTATGACCTCCCTAAGTTTTACTTTGGGCTATCTAAAAGGTAGATAGCCACCAACTTGCAGGGCAAAATCATGACTGTGAAACCTATCATGTTATAAAACAGATTATGATACCACTTGCGAGGAATACCTTCATTATAGAGCCCAGAAGAGAAAACATACATGTGAGGACACAACAGATCCCACCTGAACCAGCCTATTAATTCTATAACTTTGGAGATATGTGTGTGTGTGTGGGGGGGCACAATTAACAGTTAAAGAGAGATGTAACTCATTAATGTAGATCTCCATCTCCATTATCTTTATGAAAACAAAGAACAGCCAGAAAGGAAGTGGTGTCGCCTTTTCAGTATGATTTGATGGAAGTTAATGAGCTCAAAATTGTGTCTTCTCTGCACTCAGGCATCAGCATTTTTCTCAGCTACTGCCTTGTATTTCTGACAAATTAGTGTTTTTTCCCTGAAGCAGTCAAACATGGTCCCTGGATTAGAAAATTATGCTAACTAGAAACAACTATGGTTTAGGTTTATGCTAAAAAATATTTGAAGGCTGCATTATCAAATATTCACACAAATATACACTGTGATTTGCAAACTGTCTACTTCATATTCACCACCTGCATTCTAAACATAGAATCTTGATTCACAGCCAGATAGAAATATGTATTTTCAAAAGGAAGAATATGTAACAATCTAACAGGAAAACTGTTGGCAAGCAAGCTAGCCGATATGAGGAACAAAAATATAGTGTAGTGGCTAAGAATGAACTACAGATCAGAAAGTTCTTGGGTCTGCTCACTACTAGTCCCTAGAGCCCCTTAGCCCTAATCTCTTCTTCCCCCTTACAATCACTACCTGTTGTTCAGCTGCCTACAAGCAGTGATGAAAGAGAAAACAGGACAACATCCTTTATTGGCTTTGTGCCCCCGGCAATTATATTTATCAGGCAAATGAAGGAGTATTCCTATTCAGGGAGGGCGCCCACTTAGCAGAGTTGGCCCTGGAATAAGGCAGATTGAGTCAAACTACACAGGTGGCAGATTTGGGGGCAACTTTAAGGATGACAGATTGGCCAGCACTTGTGGAATTATCTGTCTCAAGTGCCCTCAGACACAATACACCTTGATTTTAGAGGTAAGGAGGCCACGTTCTGCATCACCTCAGGGAGCAAAATATCCAGATCTAGCCCTGCCACTGAGTGCTCTTTGCCGAAGGGTTCCCCTAAACCTGGAGCCAGCACTGAATATGGGGGATAATAGTGATCAACCTTAGGTTGTAAGAACTACAACCAGATAATACATGGAAAGTACTCTGAACACTTGAAAGCATTATTGTGATATTTATACTGCTAGGCTCTATTAGCTGCATATAGCTAAAAAGAATTTCTATTTTCTAATTTACCATCTTCTAATTATCTATTTTCTAATTTCTCCTAATATAATGAATTTTTTATTGTTACTTTCGCTAATACGGGGTTCCCAAACTGTGATCTGTGGACCACCAGTAGTCTGCAAGCTTCATTCAGGTCAGCGTGTCATTCAGGTCAGCATGTCTATATTAAGTATTCATACTAATTTTTAATTTTATTTTTATTGCTTCTTTGATTTTCTTATATTGTATTTTACTGTATCACAATCTGAATTCTGTGGAATGTAAAATGCACTACAATAAAATACGAGAAATAAAAGAAGCCATAAAAAGACAATTATGACTCATACAGCATCTAGCACAGCGCATTACAATTGTTACAACAGGCAGAGAAATCACTGAGTGGTCCGCCAAGACCATGAGAAATTTTCAAGGGGGTCCATGGAGAAAAAAAGTTTGGGAACCACTGGTCTATGTTGTAAACTGCCTTGCAGTGTTTTGACAAAGGTTGGTATATAAATTGTAATAAAATAAATAGTACCATAAATGCACACGCACACAAAACAACCCACTTTGTATTTGATAGCTAGGGAAAGAAGCCCTGTATCACACATACAAGAATTAGTCCACGGGAACAATAGTCTGGGAACCACTGCACGAATATATTCATTTTCATCCACCCTTTCCCCTAATATAGGCATTTTGTAAACATTGTATGGATGAAGAAGGGCACTGCAAAATTCAGATTAATGCAAATGTTGAAGGATGGCTATGTTTTGGTCCTCAAATTGTTTCAGAAATTGTGAATTTGAAAGATTTGGCTTTAAATGCAAACTGGAGACCCTGTGCCTGCAGGAGGAAGGGGACCACCACTGCCCAGGGAAGAAGGAGAGCCGTTTGCTGTTGCTGTGTGCCTGCTTGCTTGCCGCTGCTGCTCAGCTACCACCACTGCCCTCTCCCTGTTGGACTTCTGCTCTGCAGGAGTCATGCCTTACAGGACCAGGCCAGCAGGCACTCAGCCAGCTGTTGCTGATTTCGTCCACCTATCCCTTCCCTGGAGGGGATACATAAGCTGGCTGGCTGAGGTGGCTCCTGCTCTGCAGGTTGCCTGGCTTTTTGTGGGACTTGCAGGTCTTGAATCATGTGCGTGGGAGAGAGGACTCGGAGCCAAGTGGGGAGATTTGAAGGGGCCCCAATCAGTGTAGTGACGGGTAGAGGGAGATATGGCATTGTGAGGAGGACTTGCCAGGTAAGGGGAACGCAGCCCAGGCAGTTAACGGCTATGCCTTGTTCCAGTCCTCCCCACACCCGCAGGTTTGTTGGTTGCCCTATCAGCCAGCTCTCAGACCTCCGGATGCTGCTCCTAAACGCCAGATCGGTGCATAATAAGGTATCCCTCATTCATGATTTAATTGTGGATGAGGCAGCCAATCTGGCATGTATAACCGAGGCTTGGGTGGGTGAGCAGGGAGGAGTCAGTCTCTCCCAGCTATGTCCGCCAGGGTACCTGGTTCAGCATCAGGGTAGACCTGAGGGTTGGGGAGGAGGGTTGCTGTGGTCTATAGGAGCTCCATCTTCCTTTACAAGCACCCTGTCCATGTGACTACTGGTCTGGAGTGTTTGCACCATATGTTGGGTCAGCGGGACAGACTGGGGATCCTGTTGGTGTACTGCCGACCCCGCTGCCCAACAGGCTCCCTAGCTGAGCTGACAGAGGTGGTCTCGGGTATACTGTTGAGATCCCCCAGACTGTTGGTTCTGGGGGATGTCAACATCCATGCCGAGGCCACCTTATACAGGGCAGCTCACAACTTCATGGTCTCCATGACAACCATGTGACTGTCCCAGTATGCCATGGGCCCAACACAGGTAGCAGGGCATACTCTAGACTTGGTTTTTGCAACTGGACATGGAGATGGTGATCTGAATGTGGGGGGCCTTACATCACTCCCTCTGTCATGGACAGATCACAGCTTGCTGAAGTTTAGACTTACAGTGGCTTTTCCCCTTTGCAAGGGTAGGGGACCTATTAAGTTGGTCCGCCCCCAGAGACTAATGGATCCGGATGGTTTCCAAAGGGCTCTGGGGAGTTTTCCAGTTGATAGGGCTGGCGCTCCTGTCGAAACCCTGGTTGAACTGTGGAATACAGAAATGACCTGGGTGGTTGACATGATTGATCCTGAGTACCCTCTCCTATGTAGAGCTCGTATGGCTCCATGGTATACCCCAGAGCTGAGAGGGATGAAACAATATAGAAGATGGCTTGAGTGCAGATGGAGACAAACTCCTAGTGGATGCAATTATACACTGGTAAGTGCCTATGGTAAGCTGTATTTAGGGGCAGTGAGGACAGCAAAAAAAATCTTGCTGCCATTATCAAATCATCAATCTGCCGCCCAGCAGAGCTCTTCAGAATTCTCCGGGGGCTATTACACGCTGGCCCCAAGGACATGGTAGAACCATCTGAGGCCCGCTGTAATGAATTTGCTAGGCACTTCCAGGATAAAATCTTTAGCATCCGCCAGGACTTAGACTCCAGTGTTATAGCAAGTGAATCAAGCGAGGTATCCAGAGCACAGCCTTGTCCCGATTTCTTGGATGAGTTTCAGTTGGTACAGCTTGAGGATGTTGACAAGGTACTTGGACAGGTTTGTGCAACTACTTCTGTGCTGGATCCTTGCCCTTCTTGGCTAATAAAAGCTAGCAGGGATGGAACAGCCAGCTGGGCCAGGGAAGTGATTAATGCTTCTCTGCGAGAGGGGGTGGTCCCTGGCTGCCTGAAAGAGGAGGTAGTGAGACCACTCCTGAAGAGACCCTCCCTGTACCCAGAAAATTTTAATAACTATAGGCCAGTGGCAAATGTTCCATTCCTGCGCAAGGTTCTTGAACTAGTGGTTGCAGACCAGCTCCAGATCCATTTCAGTCGGGTTTCAGGCCTGGTTTTGGCATGGAAACAACCTTGGTCACCCTGTACGATGACCTCTGTCAGGAGAGAGACAGGGGGAGTGCGCCTCTGTTGATTCTTCTTGATCTCTCAGCGGCTTTCGATACCATCGACCATGGAATCCTTCTGGGAAGACTGGCTGAGTTGGGAGTTGGAGGGACTGCATGGCGGTGGTTCCGCTCCTACTTGGCGGGTTGGCTCCAGAAGGTGGTGCTTGGGGAACATTGCTCAGCACTCTGGACTCTCCAGTATGGGGTTCCACAGGGGTCAGTTCTGACACGCAGCTCTATTTCTCCTTTTCATCTTCTTCAGGTAAGGCTGTCAATGTGCTGAACTGGTGCCTCACTGCGACAATAGACTGGATGGGGGCTAATAAACTGAGGCTCAATCAAGACAAGACTGAGATGCTGTTAGTGGGTGGTTCTTTTGACTGGATGGTGGATATCCAAGCTGTCCTGGATGGGGTTGCACTCACTCTGAAGGAGCAGGTTCGTAGCTTAGGGGTCCTCCTAGAACCATCTCTGTCACTTGAGGCTCAGGTAGCTTCAGTGGCACGGAGTGCCTTCCACCAACATTGGTTGGTGGCCCAGCTATGCCCCTATCTGGACAGGGATAACCTGGCTTCAGTTGTCCATGCTCTGGTAACCTCCAAGTTAGATTTGCGCTCTACGTGGGGCTGCTTTTGAAGATGGTTCAGAAACTGCAGCTTGTGCAAAATGCAGCGGCCAGATTGGTAACAGGAAACAGAAGGTTTGAACATATAAAACCAATTCTGGCCCGCTTGCTTTGGCTGCCTGTATGTTTCTGAGCTCGATTCAAGGTGCTGATGTTAACCTATAAAGCCTTACATGACTTGGGACCACAATATCTGATGGAACGCCTCTCCTGACACGAACCCACCCGCACACTACGCTCAACATCCAAGGCCCTCCTCTGGGTGCCTCCTCCAAGGTAAACTGGGAGTCTGACAACAAGGGAGAGGGCCTTCTCAGTGGTGGCCCCCAAATTATGGAATGATCTCCTTGACAATGTGTGCCTGGCGCCAACACTTATCTTTTCGGCGCCAGGTCAAGACTTTCCTCTTCTCTCAGGCATTTTAGCATGTGTTTTTAAAAAATGTGTTTTTAAATTTGTATATTTGTTTTTAATGTTTTTAATTGCTCTAAACCTCCCAGAGACCTTCGGCTATGGGGCAGTATATAAATGTAATAAATAAATAAACTGAATTGAATTTTGTTCCCATCCATACCCATAATACACAGTGCTTTGGGAATATTAAATGACTTATTTCAGGCTTCACATTAAAAAATGTAGATGTTCTTTTATTTTTCCAGTGAGGTTTTAAACTTCTGAAATTGAAAACATGCTTTAAACCAACTCAGTGTGCATTCATTTCGATTAATTAAGACTGCCTCTTTTATGTTAACACAATAATAGTGGAACATTTGCAATGTATTTCTTGAGGTCTAAACAGTTAGAAATAAATTTGTGCAATGATGGTGGTAGCCTTAAGCGAATGTCTTAACAAACAGTTGCCATTTAACATCTAATAAGTGGCTTAAGAGGGTAATTAGATACATGTTTAGGAGTCTTAATTTAATGAACTGCACCACAAATATGTCTCTAAGCACAAGCTTGGGCTTTCTCCAAGCATTATTTAAACTCTTACAGATAACGAAGCTAAATAAGGAGGAATCGTATACATAATTATTCCAAGTTGGGACAAATTGTGTATTCTAGTTATGATATAACAGCATTCCATTAGCATCCCACAATTACTGGTGCCACTGTTTTTACTATGGAAGGTTTTGCCTAACCAAAATAAATGGATTTCTTAAAAAAAACTGAGGGGCATCTTAGGCCACCCAAGACTGAAAATGTTTAAAGACATTTTATTCTTACCCTCATTATTGAATATGGTAAAAGCAGCATTGGGACTAACAGCAGTCTTGTCCTCCTCACCCCACTCAGCTAGGTATTTCTAATCTTGATAATATACAAGTCCCTAAGAAATGTAGCTCAGAAATTCAGAACCCCTGTCATTTTCTTAATTTCATGCACAATTCCTTAAGGATGCTTAAGGAATTCAGTCTTTGGAAATTCCAAACGATAGGGAACCTGTGACCCTCCAGAAGTCGACGGACTACAACTCGTCATCTCTGACCATGAGGCATGCTGACTGGCTGGTGGGAGCTGGAATCCAACAACATTTAAGTAGAGACCTTATGCCAGTCTGTGCATTACTTTTTAAGATGTTTTTAAAGCTTTTTAAAAAAATGTTTTTAATGTTTTGTTTTAATAGTTTTAAAGTATATGTTTTAATATATTTTTGTTTTTAAGATGTTTTAGACTGTTTTTAGTATTTCTGTTTGTTGCCTTGGGCTCCTTCCAGGAGAATGGGTGGGATATAAATTTAGTAAATAAAATAACTAACTGACATCTGCGAGAAAGGACTTTATACAAACTTGGAATGCAATCCTAGCCATTTCTACACAGAAGTGAGTCCTGTTGCATTCAATTAGGCTTACTTCCAGATATGTGGGGTTAGGCTGCAGCCTTAATTTACTTTAAAATATCAGACAATATTTACATAACAAGATATGGTATGGTAGAACAGATACAGAGAACACAATAGTGAGTTTTAATAAGCAAAAACACATTTTAAAAGTAGCTAGCCTTTCTTTCAAAAGAAGGGGAGAAGCCAAGATGATGTGAGGGGCTAAGGTGTCAAAAGCCTCCTGAAAAAAAAAATTCTCTGAACTATTTCCTAAATATTTATAGTCATGTAAATCAGCAATAATCTCTATTTTTTTTTAAAAAAATGGATCATCTCTTTTAAATGTGCTGTCTGAACTTCAGTTTTATCAACTGAATGCCAGCGTTTCCTAAGTGATGATTTTCCACAAAGACTCAAAAATGAAACGATCGACTTTAGGTCAGGTTTGAGTTCCCTACCTGTGACCCCCAGTATAACTGCTGCAAAACTGCAAAAATATTTAGTTTCACTACATGTTCATCTTGTCATAGCTTGCAATATTAACAATACTAGATTAAGCAAAGTTCCCTCCCCTGAAATACTTTCTTTACTCTTCCAGAGATAGGAATAAAGCAAGTGGAATGCAGATGAGCAAATAAGTTCAATACTAATTACTAAAACACTGAGATAAGAGGAAACAGCTAGAAGAAAAGGTGAAACGGACAAAGATGAAAAGTTAGCTATATCAAGCTTAATAGGAGCGTGAATATAATTCACATTTTCATCCTCTTATCATTTCTGTGAGATCTCTGGCAAAATCCAATTATGAAGCAAATATTACCAGGCAGGCTATATAGGCAGCAAAATTTTACAAAGTTCATTTTAAACTGAATGAAATTATGTATGAATCACTAGAGCAGAGACATCTGGGATCAGAGTTAATCTATTTTTCTCTAATATCCATGACACCCTATCCCTGTTCTATACAAAGTGACTTGTTCCGCATCTCTAATGTGCGGATCAGAACTTAGCTATCCATCCTTCAAAATGTTGACGACTCTGGGTAAGCCACAGCTATGTTAAAGAATCTGTCCCCAGCAACACTCTCTCTCTCTCTCTCTCTCTCTCTCTCTCTCACACACACACACACACACACATTCTCTGGTCTACACCACCATCTTTTTACACTCTCTAAGGCTACAATCCTAACTCTGCTTATCTGGGAGTAAGTCCCATGGAATTCAATAGACATGCTTCTGAGTAGACATGGTTAGGATTGCATCATTAGCCAGTTTTCCCCTAATCTGGTGCCTTCCCGGTTGTTTGGATTACAGCTCCCATCAACCCCAGCCAGCATGGCTAATGGTCAGGAATGAAGGGAGATGTAGTCCAGGACGTCTGGTATGCACTAGGTGAAGGAAAGCTGTGTTGAACCTCATATGAAATTACTTGGGCTGCAACAGTTAGACTATTATCCTATGCATAAGAACATAAGAACATAAGAACATAAGAACATAAGAACATAAGAACATAAGAACATAAGAACATAAGAACATAAGAACATAAGAACATAAGAAGAGCCTGCTGGATCAGGCCAGTGGCCCATCTAGTCCAGCATCCTGTTCTCACAGTGGCCAACCAGGTGCCTGGGAGAAGCCCGCAAGCAGGACCCGAGTGCAAGAACACTCTGCCCTCCTGAGGCTTCCAGCAACTGGTTTTCAGAAGCATGCTGCCTCTGACTAGGGTGGCAGAGCACAGCCATCATGGCTAGTAGCCATTGATAGCCCTGTCCTCCATGAATTTGTCTAATCTTCTTTTAAAGCCATCCAAGCTGGTGGCCATTACTGCATCTTGTGGGAGCAAATTCCATAGTTTAACTATGCGCTGAGTAAAGAAGTACTTCCTTTTGTCTGTCCTGTATCTTCCAACATTCAGCTTCTTTGAATGTCCACGAGTTCTAGTATTATGAGAGAGGGAGAAGAACTTTTCTCTATCCACTTTCTCAATGCCATGCATAATTTTATACACTTCTATCATGTCTCCTCTGACCCGCCTTTTCTCTAAACTAAAAAGCCCCAAATGCTGCAACCTTTCCTCGTAAGGGAGTCGCTCCATCCCCTTGATCATTCTGGTTGCCCTCCTCTGAACCTTTTCCAACTCTATAATATCCTTTTTGAGATGAGGCAACCAGAACTGTACACAGTATTCCAAATGCGGCCGCACCATAGATTTATACAACGGCATTATGATATCGGCTGTTTTATTTTCAATACCTTTCCTAATTATTGCTAGCATGGAATTTGCCTTTTTCACAGCTGCCGCACACTGGGTCGACATTTTCATCGTGCTGTCCACTACAACCCCGAGGTCTCTCTCCTGGTCGGTCACCGCCAGTTCAGACCCCATGAGCGTATATGTGAAATTAAGATTTTTTGCTCCAATATGCATAATTTTACACTTGTTCATATTGAATTGCATTTGCCATTTTTCTGCCCATTCACTCAGTTTGGAGAGGTCTTTTTGGAGCTCTTCGCAACCCCTTTTTGTTTTAACAACCCTGAACAATTTAGTGTCGTCAGCAAACTTGGCCACTTCACTGCTCACTCCTAATTCTAGGTCATTAATGAACAAGTTGAAAAGTACAGGTCCCAGTACCGATCCTTGAGGGACTCCACTTTCTACAGCCCTCCATTGGGAGAACTGTCCGGTTATTCCTACTCTCTGCTTTCTGCTTCTTAACCAATTCCTTATCCACAAGAGGACCTCTCCTCTTATTCCATGACTGCTAAGCTTCCTCAGAAGCCTTTGGTGAGGTACCTTGTCAAACGCTTTTTGAAAGTCTAAGTACACTATGTCCACTGGATCACCTCTATCTATATGCTTGTTGACACTCTCAAAGAATTCTAATAGGTTACTGAGACAGGACTTTCCCTTGCAGAAGCCATGCTGGCTCTGCTTCAGCAAGGCTTGTTCTTCTATGTGCTTAGTTAATCTAGCTTTAATCATACTTTCTACCAGTTTTCCAGGGACAGAAGTTAAGCTAACTGGCCTGTAATTTCCGGGATCCCCTCTGGATCCCTTTTTGAAGATTGGTGTTACATTTGCCACTTTCCAGTCCTCAGGCACGGAGGAGGACCCGAGGGACAAGTTACATATTTTAGTTAGCAGATCAGCAATTTCACCTTTGAGTTCTTTGAGAACTCTCGGGTGGATGCCATCCGGGCCCGGTGATTTGTCAGTTTTTATATTGTCCATTAAGCTTAGAACTTCCTCTCTCGTTACCACTATTTGTCTCAGTTCCTCAGAATCCCTTCCTGCAAATGTTAGTTCAGGTTCAGGGATCTGCCCTATATCTTCCACTGTGAAGACAGATGCAAAGAATTCATTTAGCTTCTCTGCAATCTCCTTATCATTCTTTAGGACACCTTTGACTCCCTTATCATCCAAGGGTCCAATTGTCTCCCTAGATGGTCTCCTGCTTTGAATGTATTTATAGAATTTTTTGTTGTTGGTTTTTATGTTCTTAGCAATGTGCTCCTCAAATTCTTTTTTAGTGTCCCTTATTGTCTTCTTGCATTTCTTTTGCCAGAGTTTGTGTTTTTTTATTTTCTTCATTCGGACAAGACTTCCATTTTTTGAAGGAAGACTTTTTGCCTCTAAGAGCTTCCTTGACTTTGCTCGTTAACCATGCTGGCATCTTCTTGGCCCTGGCGGTACCTTTTCTGATCTTTCTAGAAGTAAGGCCCAGTAACTACAGAGAGACATACAGCTAACTAAACATACATTAGATTGTAACAGAATTAATTCTAACATTGGCCAATAAGAACCATGTTGCAAATGGCAAATGCTACAATGGGAGAGGACTTCCCTCCTTTGTGAGGGAACAGGGAGTGCCTCTGCAACAGGGAGTACCTCAACCTGTAGTAAGCATGTGTGTGACAGCTAAAACATTTTCCTTTTGTCAGAATCCAAAAAATCCACTCTTACCAAAAACTTCAAAAACAGTTGTGCGCAATCTCTCTGCAGATATAATAGCCTTAGCCCTACTCTTTCACCTTTTTGAACAGTGTTGGTTCATCCATTAGGACAAATGGGACACTGCCCCACCAACTTCAGTCTGCCCTCAGCCAGCTCCCCACTTGTCTATCTCCTTACCAGAGGTGGTAAGGGGGTGGCACTGGCTGTGCTCCTCCTCCTCCTCAGTCTCGTTGCTGCCCCTTGTAGAACTTAGCAGGGAGGAGAATGACGACAAAACCAGAATTAGCTGAGTCTGGCTGTTATTGGCTTTGGCACCACGTGCTGTTGGGCCTCTCTGCCAGGGCTTAATGATGGAACAAGTGCAATAACTATTGAGAAAAGATTATCATTGACACATCTGCTGTATTAGGAGGGCCAGGATCTCTTCTCAATCGTCCCTAGTTACAGGAAGTTGGATTTCGACTGAAAATCAGGAAAAACTTCCTAACTGTTAGAGCCATACGATAATTATCTAGGGAGGTGGTGGGCTCTCCGACACTGGAGGCATTCAAGAGGCAGCTGGACAGCCACCTGCTGGGTATACTTTAATTTGGATTCCTGCAATGAGCAGGGGGTTCGACTCAATGGCCTTATAGGCTCCTTCCAACTCTACTATTCTATGATTCTTTTCCTTAGCACTTAGCAACCGCAATCAAACTGGTCTGGTGGCATAATGCACCTGCATTGATAACATATGCATCTCAAAACTATTTGATCTTAAAAGAATATACATCCATGGATCCGTAGTAAATATCCTAAATTATGTAGCAGTAAAAAATCTGTATGTAGAATCTGTATTCTTGAACATGTCTAATTTTCAGTACAGGAGCAGCAGAACGAATGGCCCAATTACCACAAGGTTTGCCGTCTGGTCCCGAGTTCAGGATGCTACTGCAGATACAATGGCATCATGGAAACCAAAGAGAACACTTATTCTTAACTGGTTACTTCCCCCAATTTAGCTTGCATCAGAATCCCAATTGTCTCCCATTGTTCTCTTGAAAAAATTATTCACTTACCTCGTCTGCAGTTTGAAAGAAAGGAAAGGTCAAACATGCATCCTGAGGTGTATGACCAACTGTTGAGAGAAATAAAATTACCCATGAGTAAATACATGCACTTAAAAAAGACTTTTGACCCCACTTTTAAAAATAATTTAGAGAGCATGGAAAAATAAAAGGATATACCAACTGTTGCAATACAACACACAGAGAATGTTGGGATTGGGACAGGGGAAATCAAGATCAAGATTCACCTCATGCATGAACTCACGAGATGGCTACCGGCCATTTGAGCCTCAGTGGCTATTTATATAATGAGAATGTGAGCAATTAAGTAGCAATTCGTAATATGACAGTATGATGAAGAAATTGGACTATGTAGCCCAGGGATTACTCAAAAGCCTCCTCCAAACCCCAGCCACATAATCGGCCATTCTCACAAAGTTTGAGAACTGGTGCATCTCAAGCCTCGTTACTTCATGTGGGTGTCCAGAGAGTTGAAATTGTGTTTCCATTAGGACAAGATGCCACCTCATGGTGGCATACCCCATACAAAGGGGGAAGAGATGCCCCTAAAAGACTTGGCAAAAATGCAGGGGCTTCTGGGACACCTGCCAAATTGGATGCAGTGTCTCATTTGGTGCTTGCACTGGGCAAATTGTTGCACTGCATATGAATCTGCAGATACACCAGCCTTTTCTCCTAACAGCAAAAGAGTCTTCCTGGGGCAGCATTGGCTTCATGGCTGAGGCCTGAGCTCCAGGCTGGTCCACCATAGTGTATAATTTGACCTGGACCAGCTACTCAGTTATTTTCTCTACCCCAAATGTTTCACTTTTAGGGCAAGTAAAATGTAGATATGATCCTGCATGTGCATAGTAATCAAAGCAGAGAGACATGCTGGCAGGATATCATGGCAACCTATCATAGGAACACAGGAAACTGCTTCACCAAGTCAAACCATTGGTCAAGCTCAGTACTGTCTCCACTGACTGGTGGCAGCTCTCTAGGGTTTCCAGCAGAAGACTTTCCCAGTCCTACCTGGAGATGCTAGGGACTGAACCTGGGATCTTCTGCATGCAAAGCAGCTGTTCAACCACTGAGCTACAGTCCTTCCTCAAAATACCAAAATCCAGGCTATCAAAATTGCAATCCCATACCAGATTTTGGCCATCATAAGGTGGTGTGTCAAGCTATAGAAATAATGGCTTTTTTGCACAGTATTTAGCACAGAATTATAGTAACAATATGCTGACCATATCCTAGCATTTCTCATTAAAAATACTGAATGGGATGCTTATGGCATTTACCCCTTACAAGCTCAGCGACATGATTTGTTAAGGGACAAACTTTCAGATTGGCTGAAATAATCCCAAGCACTCCAAGGCAAAAACTATAGTGGCCAAGGAGATATACCAAGAGATATGAATCCATAAGGCACAAATATGATATGCAACCTCCCTAGTCAACCCAGCTAGGTATCATAATGACCTTTGTCTCATTACTATCTTTAAAGAATATTGTATATTATACTTTCTTTAAGGAAGGTAGTATACCAAAAATAGCATACATTTATAGCCTTCTCATGACACAACAGAAATCTTGCATTTAAGACCATATGCAAAATATTCTTAATTTGACCTTTTTGTCAAACGTTGCACATCAAAGCTTGCAGCACATAGATAATGAAATATATTTATTATCAGATGCTTTTGCCTATGGAAAAGGACTAAAGATTTATAGTGCAATTATCAAAATTGCACTTCTTCAAGCAGAGGCTAGACAGCTATCTGTGGGAGATGCTCTAGCTGTGGATTTCCTGCTGTGAGCAGGGGGTTGGACTCGATGGCCTACAAGGCCCCTTCCAACTCTATGATTCTATGAAAAAATTTGGTTATAAGAATTCATTCAGATTGCAGACATTTGTGGCTATTGCAAAACTGAGTGGTTCCTATTTAGGAAAAATAGGCAGGTTGAGTAAAATGATGATAAATGTCTAGGTATTATGCAGAAGCCTTATCATATATTGTTTTATTGTAAGTATCTGGTATGCTTAAAAATCATTTAGAAAAAGTTTCTAGGAAATAAGCCAAATATAATTTAGCATGGAGCATAATAAAAAGGGGAGCTTGGGAGTGCCTTGAGATAAGATCTTTATTACAGAGATGTCAAAGTTTTTAAGGGAATGAATTATTTAATGACTTTGAATTCAGTACAAAAAGTTTGACTGAAAGCCTACTGGATGAAAAGTCTTCATTCCACAGGTCAGGATAACATACAGGACTACACCACATTAAGATCTCTAATCTACCAAGCCAACAGCAACAAAGCTTCCTGGACTATTGGCCCTTTTAACATTTACTTGAAATTATTTTTATCACTTTAATAAATTTATTGATTTAAAATAGTTTTCTAAGGCTGCTTCTAGATAAAAACACACACAAAAGATATACTTAAAACACCAAACACAGCATATCAATCAGTGGAGCTGTTAGGCCCTGAGATCTGCCCTTAAGATCGGCCACAAGACAAGTGTCCTGCAGCACAGTGCTCCCCAAACAACAGCCAGAGAGAAGCAGAGGATGGTGACAGTTGCAAACAGGCCCAGCATCAGCACCTGGCATGGGGATACTTGGGTTAATGCTGGTTATTGTTAGTTTGTTTTTCATTTTTTAAAAAAGTATTTTACAGTGGCCTCATTTGCACATAATACTAACTCATGATTTATGGGTGTATTTAACCATGGTGCATTTAACCATGGTTCATTTAACCATGGCTTAGGGCAGTGATTCTCAAATGGTGCGCCGGGGCACACTGGTGTGCCGCAAGAGGTGGCTAGGTGTGCTGCGAATATTATGAAAGTATATTATTAAGTTATTTTTATTCATAGTTTAAAATATATTAATATATTTTTAATTTTGTATATGAAGTGCACCAGAAAATTTTTATATGTTTTACAGTGCGCCGCGAACCAAAAAAGTTTGAGAACCACTGGCTTAGGGTTTAACTATGCTTAGTTTACTGCCAACAGATCAAACTATGAAGCCATGGTTTGATGTTACCTTAAAAACTTGGTTTGTTTTAACTATGGCTTGGTGTTCTGTGTGAATCCAGCACCTTTTCCTAACCATAGCTTCTTTGGACACCCACCCCACATGCTCACTAAGCACAAGAGGAAAGAGCAGCTGGAAAACAAACCAACGTTTGAAAACACAAGCCATGATTTATTTTATTTTCTGTGGGACAACTCATGGTGGTATGTTAAACCATGGTTTAGTGTTATATGTGAACCAAGCCAGTGGGTAGATTGGGTGGGTAATGCATTATGCAGCCAAGTTCCAGCCTAAAATGTGTCTGGATCCCAACCTGTAAAAGTTTTCTTAAATGAAAGAAAAGGAACCGGTTCCCTTCCAGTCAGTAAGCTTGGGGAAGGAGGAAAAGGGAGACAATTAAGGAATCAGGGTGATGGTGGGGTGCATGAATAGATGGGGAGAAAGTATTGAACCAACTAGCCATGGCAGGGTAGGGAGACAAGAAGAAAGCAGGACTAGGAGATGGGTGGGAGAAAAGGCTGAGTGGTAACCAGCGTGGCCCAGGCTGGGGGCAGAGAACACTTTGCCACAGAACTTTTTTGACATCAATTAAATTATTAAAATAGAAGCAAGACTGGGGCATGAAATAACTGGGCCAGCTGACTTTTAATCTGCCTTAACTTCCTATTGTGACCATGTATTTTTTAAAGCCACAGAGGAATAAAAAACTTTTATGCCACTTTAAAGTTCAAAAGAACGGGGGAAAGGGAAACCTATTTTGGGAAGGAGCTTGACAATCTGGTGCTGCTACCAAGAAGACCTATTCTCATGTCCCCACCAAGTGCATCGCCAAAGATGGTGGAACATGGAACAGGTATAAATGCAGTGAATATGCAGATTCATGTGGGAAGAAGGATCCTTCAGATAAGCTGGTCCTAAGTCATTTAGGGCTTTATAGGTAATATGAAACACTTTGAATTGTGTATGGAAATTAATCAAATCCAGAGCAAATGAAAAAGAACTGATATAATTATACTATAGCCAGCATGGATTTTTCACATTCCAACATGTAAAATTGAAAATACCCTTGCATGCCATTCTGTTACTTCCCATAAGCTCATTTCAACACAAAATCTCACAAAACTTAATAGTTCTGAACCCAGAAACACTTGCTCAACAACCATCTAGGTTGTCATGGCAATACACAAAACAATCTGACAGGACCCAGAGTTCAAAGTCTAAAACAAAAGAAAAGAACAAAAGAAAAGAAAAAAAACACAGACCCCTGTTGAACTTTCAGTGGTCTCATACTTTGTTAAATTTAATTAAAAATCAGCCAGCTCTAGTGGTCAGAATAGGGCCCTCTTCTCAGAGAATTCTGGCGGATTGTAGCTCTGTGAGAGGAATAGGGCGCCTCCTAACAACTCTCAGCACCCTTCACAAATGACATTTCCCAGGATACATTAGGGGAAGCCATGACTGTTTAAACTGGAATAAGTGTTAAGTGTGGATGTGGCCAGGGAGAGCTCTGGTACCAATTTGGTTGGGAGTCTACATGTGTCTGCTGTAGAATGAAAAGGTGGGGAAAACCCTGGGGGAAAAATGTTACTGTTAACAATATTTTCCTTTTGGAAAGGAAAAGGGCTTTCCCTCTGCCCACTGCCCACCCACCCAATCTCCACTCCTCCCTTCCCTTCCCCCTCATTCCCCCAGATCAGTTTCACCTATCCTAAGCATGATTGCACAGGAGTAAATCCCACTGAACTCAATAGGCATACAAATGATCTAACCTGCCCTCCCCTCCTCCCCTTCCTCTTCTCCCTTCACTCCTGCCCCTCCCCTTCCTCCTCCCTTTCTCTTCTCCCCTCCCTCCTGCCCCTCCCCTTCCTCCTCCTTCTCCTCCTCCTCTCCCCTCTTTTCCCCTCCCCCTCCCTCTCCTCCTCCTCGCCTGTGGTCAGATTCACCTATCCTACGCATGATTGCATGGGAGTAAATCCCACTGAATTTAATAAGCATGCAATTGATCAAACCTGCCTTTCCCCTCCCCTCCACATCCTTTCCCCTCTCTCCTTCCTCTGCCCTGGTTGCCATCACTCACCATATGCTCAGAGGCACATGTTACCAAATTCTTCCAAGCTACACAGGAAGTGGATTAAACTGTGAAAGACAAACTCAAATTGGGTTTGCATTTTGATAAATTTGTAGGGCAGTCCAATATCTCAGAGAGGTCAGGTCTCCTGCTCCCCTGGTGCATTCACTATTGCCACCCAATTTCCCTGCCTTTTAAAGTTTGATAGAAATATCTGTTGGCTGTAGGTACATTCTTAAACTGCAATTTTTTTGCCTATTAGTGAATATATCCTTAGAATACCAGAAGTTACTCTAGCTACTGCATTTTGTAATAGCATCTTGTAACACTCTTCAAAGGTGGCCCCACGGAGAGTACACTGCAGTAGTCCAAAGTAAAAGTAAGCAGGAGTGAGACAGTGAAGAGATCTGCATAATCCAGAGATGGGTGTAGCCGGCACACAAACAAAAGCCCCAAGCCCAGATCAGTGTTCCTACTGGCCCAAACATACTTTTATCTGGTTTGGATTAAACCTCAGTTTATTAGCTCACACTTAGTTCATCGAGCTCAGGCTCAGGATTACCATATGTTTTTAACAGAAAATAATTAAAAGGGATAGAAAGAGCTGGTAATGTATTGATGGTACTCAACTCCAAATCCCCAGAAGCCTCTTCACCCCAGTGATTTCAGATAGATCTTGAAAGCTTGAAAGACAAAATAGAACCCTGTGGAACCCCATAAGCTGAAGGATCCAATGTGCATGATATTTGGGCTGTTTGCTCTACGAACATTTCAACATAACTATACTGAAGCTTATTTCGCCTCAAACTAATACAGAAATATATTCCTGTTGCTGATTCGGCAATGGAACTGCTCTCATTTCCAGATAGACTGAATTACACGGACTGTTTGCGGGAACAGACTGATTATTTGTTAAATATCCCACAAGAGTGACATTATTGCACACTCATGTGGTATAGGAATAGAGATAACAGTTGTGAAAGGAACATGAGGACACCGCTTCTGCTCACAGACACCAGCTGCAGTATAATTCACAGGGCTTTAATCCACACACATTTTTGTAGCATGAAACAAGATGACTCTTTTCTGATTCAGACCAAGTGCCCATCTAGTCCAACATCCTGCTTCCTCCTGTGGCCAGCCAAACACTTGCATGAATCCAACAAGCAAAGCATGATGGCAGGTCCTACCCTCCCAGATTTGTCCCCAGCACCGGGTTTTCAGAGATGTACTGCCTCTGAACATGGAGACCTCACAGAGACAGACCAATGCTCCTGGCATTTCTTGGTTGTTGGAAAGGGCTTGCCAATTAACTTTTTTGTTTGAATAGTTTGCAAGCTCTTTTATGGGAGCTGATTGTCAGCATTGTGTCTGAGAATAAAAACGTAAGAGCATTAAAAAAATAGGTATAAGTCAGTGGCCATCACTATGTCTTGTGGATGTGATAATCACTTCAGAGTGATACAGTTGTGCACTGCAACACCACCATGTCAGTGTCCGTATATTTCATTGCAAAAAATATCAGAATGTGCCTTGAACTACAGATATTGTATTGGAAGGGCTATAAATAAAGCCAGTGCAGACTCTGTGCAATGCCAGGATGTATTCTGGATTTTCAATCCTATTAAGAGGCAAACCTCACTAGCTACAGTGTTAAACAGCCTTTGCTTCAAAAGCAAGTTGTCACTGTGCAAGAACAGAGATTATAGGAGCAAGATTTCACCTGCGAAGATCCTGAAATAACACACAGTGTAACTTCCAATAGAAACTGGGTCACAACAATCATCTTCATTCTTCCACAGACTGCAAAGTAAAGATTTTTTCCCACCATAGTGCTTCCTGATGTAATGTAATGTTTTACATTAAAGTTTCATTAAGTACAAATAATTGTCAGAATTGGTCAACCACAGATTTTTTTTTGTGTGTGTGTGTGTGGGCGAAATCATGAGCAACAATTTAAGTTGTAATCCTACATATGCTTACTTAAGAATACCAATGAAGTCAATGGGACTTTTGAGTACACAGCAAGCATAGGTGTTTTCTTGTAAAATCTACGTAGATGATATTCCAACTAGATGATCTTGTTTAGACCATTTAGTTCAGCCTTCGCCAACCTGATGTCCTCCAGAAGTTGTGCACTACAACTTTCTTCAGCCCCAGGCATCACAGCTGTAGGAGCAACAACACTGTGCGCATAAAATTAGATTTGCCCTTTTAAAAATTCACCATGCCCAGTCTTCAACAACCAGTAGCAGGACTATGATGATCCATGATCATAAAAGAGGATGATAGCACCCAGCAGTGTTTAGAGTAATGGACCTAAATTAAACATTCATTTCAGCTTGTGAAGTACTTCAGGGGGAAAATGTATTAGATGTAGCGACACAAAAGACCATGATGGCTAATGAATACTTTGTGTGTATTAAAAGCATTTTACCAAATAATTTCCTCCTGAAGAAAGCCTTCACAGCCCAAATTGTGCTGGGACACTGAGCCAATTAAGTACTCAGTAAATCTCATGTGCACTTTCTCAAACACTGTGCCACTATGATGACCGGAACATTATCTGGAAGTAACTGTTATTGTCTCATGTCTGAAACATGACTGGAAATCATCCACCAACGTCTGGAGGGCCACAGGTTCCCATCCCTGTTATAGAGACTTAAGAACATAAGAACATAAGAAGAGCCTGCTGGATCAGGCCAGTGGCCCATCTAGTCCAACATCCTGTTCTCACAGTGGCCAACCAGGTGCCTGGGGGAAGCCCGCAAGCAGGACCCGAGTGCAAGAACACTCTCCCCTCCTGAGGCTTCCGGCAACTGGTTTTCAGAAGCATGCTGCCTCTGACTAGGGTGGCAGAGCACAGCCATCATGGCTAGTAGCCATTGATAGCCCTGTCCTCCATGAATTTGTCTAATCTTCTTTTAAAGCCATCCAAGCTGGTGGCCATTACTGCATCTTGTGGGAGCAAATTCCATAGTTTAACTATGCGCTGAGTAAAGAAGTACTTCCTTTTGTCTGTCCTGAATCTTCCAACATTCAGCTTCTTGGAATGTCCACGAGTTCTAGTATTGAGAGAGGGAGAAGAACTTTTCTCTATCCACTTTCTCAATGCCATGCATAATTTTATACACTTCTATCATGTCTCCTCTGACCCGCCTTTTCTCTAAACTAAAAAGCCCCAAATGCTGCAACCTTTCCTCATAAGGGAGTCGCTCCATCCCCTTGATCATTCTGGTTGCCCTCTTCTGAACCTTTTCCAACTCTATAATATCCTTTTTGAGATGAGGCGACCAGAACTGTACACAGTATTCCAAATGCGGCCGCACCATAGATTTATACAACGGCATTATGATATCGGCTGTTTTATTTTCAATACCTTTCCTAATTATTGCTAGCATGGAATTTGCCTTTTTCACAGCTGCCGCACACTGGGTCGACATTTTCATCGTGCTGTCCACTACAACCCCGAGGTCTCTCTCCTGGTCGGTCACTGCCAGTTCAGACCCCATGAGCGTATATGTGAAATTAAGATTTTTTGCTCCAATATGCATAATTTTACACTTGTTTATATTGAATTGCATTTGCCATTTTTCCGCCCATTCACTCAGTTTGGAGAGGTCTTTTTGGAGCTCTTCGCAATCCCTTTTTGACTTAAGCCCCCTTCACCCATTATATGCACAAAGGAGGCTTTGTATGAAAGGGGACCTCTGAAAAAAGGAAACCTAGTATATAGGCTTCCCTACTTCAGTCATCCATATTTATGGAGTGGGGCCAGTGGTGTCATTGGGCACCAGGGCGGTGGGGGCGGCTTCAACTCCTTGAAAGTTCAGACTAAAACCCAGAGCTGATTCCACTGCCCACTGACATGTAGCCACCAGCTGCCCCTGCACCAGGGGTTGGGTCAGCAGTGCACCCAAATTCTCCTTCATCACATGAGGTCTCCTTCACACAAAAAACACATGATGGGGGGTTGACTGTGGCAGCATACCAAAGACTAAAATCCTACACTGGAAAATTCTAAATGAGGATTTAAAAAAAATCTAAGTCTCCGTAACTCTGCCCAGTTATACTTAAGTGCCATTGAAATTGCATGATTGCCTTTCACAGCCACTGGAAACAGAAGTCTATGTTTCCCTTTTTTTGTGACATCACTATCCTCAGTTTGGGACTAGCTTGTCTCCAAGTTTCCTAGACAACCAGGAAATGTGATGGTGTAGGAGAGGACATAAGGCTGGGATGTAGGGCAAGATAAAACGTCTAACTATTCAACCTTTATCTTGCCCTGCACCTCATTCTTTTACTTCCAGTCTTCCATCAGGCCTTACTTGTTTGTTTCATCACAGGATGGCTCCATAGGTATTATCCACTTTTGCAAACCAATATAATTTTAAAAATCTGGAAGTGTTTTGTTTCCCCAGCCTTGCTCTTTAGATTCTGAGTCTTTTCCTCAAGCCATGATGGGAGGACAAATATTAGTATAAAAGTATTATATTTATACAAAGAAACCAACTGGTGTTGAAAAAGACTAATTAGCTTGCAAAAGAGTCAAGCTATTTTGCTTTAAACAAGCAAGCTCATCCCTTGGAAAGCTTTCTTTGAAATTGCATTTTCCACCTTTGCTTGTCTTGAGAGGTGGAGGTAGAGCAGTACTTTAAACATAAAACTAGAGTTTTCCTTGTTAAAGATCTGATTTTCTGGGACAGATGGTAAGCCTGTCCCACAGAATCCCATATTTGACAATAATGCAGACTACAATTTTAGTGACAGTTTCATTTATCCATTGTTTAATTCATTGATTTCAATAATAATAAAAAGTGTCTTCAGTGCTTGCCTTCAGGACACATACAGCCTAAAGATGCATACCCAAGACCACACCACAGATTAGTCACCACTAAACACACTTTTAATGATTCATTTCTACAAGCAGGGCAGTTGGATAATAGTAGAAGGGTGCATTTTTCTCACATATCAATAAATGTTTATTGGGTGATGTCAGCACCCGCATCTGTGCTTGGATGAAACCATAAAGTGTTTCTTCTAGTTTTAATTAATCCAGAGTAAAAAGAAAAAAGTATGACCACACATTAAGGTTGCAATCCTATGTGCCTATACCTGGGAGTTAATCTTGTTGAACTCACTAGGGATTACTTCCAAGTAAACATGCACAAGAATAAACCAGAGCTTGGAAGGTTACTTTTAAAAAGGAATAAATTACAATTACTGTTACATGGTCCCTAAAAGGAATAAATTACCATTACAATTACAATTGTTCTGAAAGGAATTGATAACTGTTACTCAAAACTAATCACTACAATTACAGTTAAGTTACTTTAAAAACTGGAGGGGCTACAAGGTGCTGGCCTTGGCTGCTGCACACCTAAGTAGCCTAAAACAACATTAAAAATAAACACACAGGTAGTAGAATAATTCTTTTTATCCGTAAGATAGCAGTGATGGTCTCTCTGCTGGTAAGGGAGTTGGAAAGGAAGGCAGAGGCTACCGCTCAGATCTTTGCACGTCAAACCAAGTGCAACCCCCCCACACACTCAGCCACCTCCTGGACCCTGCCCTACCATCAACTAAGGCACACCCACCCAAGCAAACATTCTCCCATGGGGTGCAAAAAAGGTAAAACACTGCAGATGCAGCAAAGTAGCTAGGGAGGGCGGCGGAGGCCATTTTGTGCGCCAAGTGCAAGAGGCTCAGAAATGACAACTGGCTAAATGTCCCAAAGCGTGCCAGTATTCTCACACTCTCACACTCACACACACTCTCTCTCCCTCTCTCTCACACACACACCGTCATCTCTCACCTCCACAGTTCTTTATTTCCATTCTGCTGCTGCTTCCTTCTACTCCTTTCTCCATGTTGTTGCCTTCCAGCTCCTTTCTCCCTCCACTCTATTCTTCACCACCATCAATTTTTTAAAACATTTTTTTCTCCACTCCACCCCATCTCACTCTCCACCTCCTCCCTCCCACCTCCTAAACACCCACAGAGCACGAGGGAAGACCAACACTGTGCAGACGCCCAGTTTGAGGCACATGATTTTCATCAGCTAATCAGAGGAGCAGAAGACTTCCCTTGCTCCCCCCCAGTAACGCCCAAAAGAAATGCTGGAAACATTACAATTACTCTTCATAAGTAATAAAATTAGTCCTCATTCTGTTACAATCAAAATGTAAACAAATTACCCATTCATTCCACGAAGAAGTAATAAATTACAAGTAATTCTTTTTTGTAACTAATTATTTCCAAGCTCTGGAATAAACTATAATATATGCTTACTGTATTTTGCACTTAATGACTCCAGCGAGGCCCAACACCTTAAGCTAAGCTAATATAGCCTTGTATTCCAAGATTAGGTAAAAAACTTGGTTTACAGTTCTGAATTAGTCATCTCTTAAATAATTGCAGTAATTCCCAATCCCATATAAAAATGGCGAAAACAAGAAAAGAGTAATCATCCAGTCCTATAAAAATGGATTTGAAGCAACCTGCGGATATACTGATGGGAAAGGAAGTCACCTCCTGCCTGGGTAGGAGCAAGTAACACTGATATAAATAAAAAAATAGTTCCTGGACACAAGTGTGGATGGTGGGTGAGGTGTTCCGAATGTCAAATAAATAGTGAAAAGATTAACAAAGTCTCTCTCTCTCCCTCTCTCTCCCCTCCCCCCCTGTGTGTGTGTAAGTGATTGCTTTATCTTAACATCCTTCATAAGCTTATCATGGCCAGATGGAACTCCAAACATATCCCTGGTGACACAAGCCTAGTAGAAATCAGTTGAATTTTGACCATGAAAGCACTGAATTACTGATATATTCTCATTTTCCCCATGCATGCTCTACACAGATCACCACCAGTACATTTCTCTCCATTATATCAATAGAAGCATATGGGGAAGTGATGGTGGCAACTGCTGGTATTTTCTGAACATTAACACCAGACCATCAAGGATTCCTTTGAAGAGGCTCATAGCATTCAGACTAAAATAGCAGCAGCATTGACCAAAGACATTTTGATGCCTGATGCTGAGCAGCAAATAGCATCTCCCCCCCCAAGCAGAGATACACAGTACCCAAAAAGCTGGTTACAGTATCCAAAGTCATTCAAGTTATTTTAGCGCTTGAGACCACAAGTCTCTCCGCAAGTCTTTCAATTCCAGAAGTGCCTCTCCTGCTCCCTGGCAATAAACATAAAATAAAAAACAAATAACTAACAACTTGCTGATCTTTTCATGGTACCCAAAATCAGCTGCTTGAGGTGGCTGACTCACTCTGCTTAACGATAGTGCTGGCCCTGAATAGCAGAAGCCATTCAACATTAGTGCCTAGTTCTCTGCTCTTATGATGTCATTACTGCTGCTAAATTCAGAGATGCTGAAACCTAGCCAGAACAAAAATCTTCTTAGTTTAGTTCTTGGCTAGAAACTTGGGCAGTACAGGAACTGCCTTTTTGTGTTACGAATCTCACAGCTCACCAGGCAACCAGGAGTAAATCAGGAGGAAAACCACCCATCTTCACATGAACAAATCCCTGGATGTTAAACAGTCATCCTTATATTTTCAAAATTACAACCAAAAAGCCTGGCTTCGTATGGTTGCAATAAGCTATACCAATATACAGAAACACTGTGTGTGTGTGTTTTAAAGCTGGATATGCCTAGACAGCTACATGATTCTGTGCAGTACAAGGCTCAAAGCCTTGTTAGAAACCTTCCAAAATCCTTTGCAATAGATGACCTAGTCAGAACACTATTTGAAAATCATTCAAAAATCATTCTTTCCATAGATGCCTAACTTCCTGTGAGTGTTGGTTCATAATGCCTTCCATATTTGGAAATGCTGTCCTGTACCATCTCAGCATGTTTCACAATCTGTTTTCATTAGTCCCTGCCCAGAATGAAAATCCACAACACGATATCACTGGGATCCCCATATCTGCAACTATTTCAAAGTACAGAGGGGCGCAAGCCATTTTCTCTCAACTCTCTCCAGGATGAGCATGGCAGCATGTGGAACAAGACAAGACCAGGTCCCAAGACAGTCACAAGGTCTGCTCCATTTCTTTCATTATATTTATCTATTCCATCTTTTGTGTGTATGTGAAAGATACATTGGTAGACATTGCTCTGAGAGATTTACATAAACCAGGAACAACTTAAAGCAAAACACCGCCAAGTTGAGCAGGCGCACCTATGCTGACTCCGAAGTGCCAAAAGGAGCAACCCCCTGCCAAGTAATAAACTAACACACAATTAAACCAATCTACATCAAAGTATGTTCATCCTCAAACAAATTATTGCATTCCTTGCCAGTTGCCTGACAAAAGTAAAATAAAAACGAACTGGGTTTAAGGAAAAAATGCTTCTCAGTTCAGTGAAATTACATTTCTGCCTCTGAGTACAGGTGAGAAACTGTTGTGCGGGGGGAGATAGATCTCAGGCAAAACCCCAACATTTGATCTTTCAGTTCTGCTCTGTCTGAATACAACTGTGATGTCTGCACCATCACACAGTTGTATCCCATCCTTCTGCCATGAAGTTTATCCTCAAAAACTTTGGGGAAGGGCTGTAGCTAGAGGCACAGCATCTGCTTTGCATGCAGAAGGACCCAGGTTCAGTCCCTGCTGCCAGTCAGTGTAGACAATACTGAGTTACATGGACCAATAGTGTGACTCTATACATGGCAGTTTCCTATGTTCCACTGGTAAATTTTGATATGCAGGAGCTCATCACAACAATCCCCACAGTCATGCCTCCATGGATAGTCCACAGCCACACTCTCAAGGAGAGTCCAAAAATGTAGACAGCTGTACACAAACCCCCATTGCTGAATAGTGAGCTGGCAAAGGGCGGTGTAGTGGTGAACATGTTAGAATTTAACTGGAAACACCTATGCTTACATCCCAGATGCGCCAAATGGCAAGACTGCACTCACATGCATAGTAACCAGGAACTAAGCCCCATCAAACGCAATGATAGTTACCTCTAACTGCATAGGTTCGACTTGCAAAACACAGAACTTTAACAAAAGATCTTCACACAACCGAAACGCAGCATTTAATCATGCAAACTATCTTGCAAAGAAATGTTACCATTTAAATTGCTTTCATGAAGTGGGAATCCCAAAGGAAAGAAGTATCCAGCTTCTGCTTGATTATTTTCTTCATTCTCTGACACTATTATATCATCATTGTCTCACTTTTTATTATAAAAATAATCCCAGAGCAGGGTATGTTTAATTAAAAAAAACCAAAAAAACAGTTGCCACACTACAAGGGTTTATAAAACAAGGAGGGGGGGGGAAGTTAACCACCACACTTGAGAGGAAAAATAATACTAATACCATAAAGTAATCAAGATCAGGTAGTAACCGTCAGGACCCTGACGAAAGGAATATTCAGCTGGTGCCAAAAACACAACAGAATTGGCACCAACTGGGAGGGGATTCTCCTGGGGCACTACCACCCTTCCTCTCTATGCTAATCTGTCACAAACTATAGTAAAATTTGAAAGCCTCATTATCACCTCATTTACATGCCAGAGCAAGGAGAGTCCATCAATTAACCTGGTGCTCTGGTAGATGACAGAATTTTGCTCCTGCTCTGAAATGTTCCTAAGAGTTATGCTCTCCCTCTCGTCTGTTCCAGCTCTGCTTCACCACTGCCCACAGCTGAGAAGCATCTCCAACTAAGACTGTGAAAGACCTCATCTGAAATCCTAGAAAGCTGCTCCCAACTCAGGTCTGAGCTGGGAGGGACCAAATTTCCTGACCCCTTAAAATTAACTTCCAATAAACTATAATTCTAGGTTGAGAAATAACAACTCGACCAAAACTACTTAGCAGTCCTCATAGTGGAGCAGTGATTTCTAGCCCAAGTCTTACCCACTACACCACATCAGCAAAAATGCCTATTCCACCCAAATTGGAACCTCCTTCTGTGTACTAGCAGAGCTGTCAGCCACAGAGCTTTCTCATACCTCCAAGAACCTTTTCCTCCCCCTTATTCTTCAGATAATCTCCCTCTGCAACATGCTGTAAGTTCTGAACAGTTTTACAGCTGTTGAGTCGCTAATGGGAACTTCATGTGTGTGTATCCAGCACAAGTGCTGTCAGGAAGAAACCAAATGTCAACCTGAGGTATGCAGCAGTAGCCATAAATATTCCTTTGAACATTTACCATCTGGAACAGTAGATTATGGTTCGACAGAGAGCCGGACTAGCTTAAGGGTATTGTCTTTTTCTTTTTAAAGACAGTCCCAACAGGTCAAGTGATGGGAGAAAATAGTTTCTGTTCCTGGCTCAATCTCTCCCCCTCTGTCTCTTGTTAAACACAAACATAGGCACCCAGAACTTCTAAGGGAAACTAAAAGCACTAAGACTGCAACCTTACACACACTTTCTTCCTTATTACTTTAATCAAACTTAGGGGGACAGACTTCTGGAGTGACAATGCACATGATCAGGTTATAGGTCAGTTACCAAAAATACAGCGACAGAGCAGGAAGCAATCAGACTATGTGGCACACAGTGGGGCACACCAACATTTGTTACACCCCGCACCTTGCCTTTGTTGTCAGGTCATCAAATCCTATAAGGTGGCTGGCAGACAGAACTGGGCTTGCCAGCCACATTTCTCCAGGGATATAAAAGGGCAGCTGGAACACTTCAGCCCTTACCCCATTTAACCCCCATTTCTCTCTCTTTCTTTTTTTGCCTTTAAAAATCTCTGGGAAAGTTTCCACCTCTCCTTGGGAGCTTTGAGTGGGAGGTGGTGGGGTGGAGTGGGGTGGGGGTGGGGTATCAAAATACGTCCATTTTAGTCATTTAACTTCCAAACTAATTAGCAGTTGGCTAATACTCTTATTTGCTACCGCTGGAGAGCTTGTTTAGAAAGAGGATGCTTTCTTGCAGAGAGAGGCACACTTGAGAATCAAAGCAGGGTTATAATCTGTAACCCAGCCAAGCAGAGGGAGGAATGCTAACGTGCGTATTATGCTTAACTTGAAACAGTTTTAGGGGTGCTGTTATTCGGTGTAGTCAAGTGCCAGAAGCACAGAGCTTCCATCATGTCACACACACCCTCCTGCATTCTACCTCCTCAGATCTTTTTCCGGAAAGGATTATACACAGGTATCATTGAGAGAATCTCTCACCTGCAAAAGCTAAGGGTCCTGCTAAGCTTTCCCCCTTATCCAATGGGAGAGACTAATATTTCATAATTCTTACATTCCAGCAAAATGTGTACATCAATGTCCTTTAAAGCAAAACATTGTTATTTAGTGGCAGATTAACACGCACACCACCACAAGGCAAACCCCGATACCTTCACATGGTAACTAGACAACCACTCAGAGGAGTAAAATAACTAGCTAACAAACCCAGCGTCCTACTTATGTAACTTGCGCCATGCCTGGCAGGAGCCTGGGAAACAATAAAAAATTTACCCGCCAAGTAAATCCCACTGAATCCACTGGGTTTACTCCCAAGTCGATGGACACAACATCGGTTGGTAGAGAATCCTGCTATATAGCAATCCCCACCGCGGAGCAGGGCTCACGCTGGAGGCGGCAGTGTAACAGGATCGCCCTGAAAGCCGTCGCTTTAAACGTACATTAAGGAAAGGACCACTGTAAGTCTCTCGGGGTTGTTGTTTTTTGCCTTCCCCGCATATTTCTTTTAAAAAGAAAAACCTCTTGCAATTTAATTAACACTTCAGATAGCCTGCTTCGAATCTATAAATAAATACGGCTAGACTTTAATGATCCGTTATGGCGCTGCTACTTAGTTTTCAGCGAGTCGTAAAACTTTCACAAACAGACCTGCAAATGAATTACATCCATCTGCTCCACCGCAGCTGCGAGGGCAGCTCCTCATCGCCACATTGCTAAGCTGTTGCTTCCAGCTTGCTTCTGCTTCTCCCCCACCCCCACCCCTTTGGAAATCCCTTCGGCAATCCCTTCGGCAGCTTCGTCAAGACATCGACGTACCCCAGCATAGCCCAGCCCAGCCTTTCCAAAAAGAGCCCTCCCGAGAAGTAGACAGGAGACCTCGGCCAAACAAGCTGGTTGCCCAAAGAACAAACACCACACGGCTGTCTTGCCATTGCAATGCCCGTTGCGCGCGCCGGAGCGCGCGCTTCAAAGCGGCATCCTGGAGAAACTTTTTGATGAGCATCTAAGACCATGAGCATCTAAGAAAAGCGTTTTAGCGGCAGAACCAAGGTAGAGGGCAAAAGCGTGTGCGTGTGTAAAAAAAAAGACACACCCACGTCCCAGTCCCCCCCCCGTGCCCACAAGAGGCTGCTACACCTTCCAGAGCGTGACCTCAAATTGCATCTAGAGGATTAGGTCTGCGAGGACAGGCAGGCAGCGATCTAGCGGCCACTGATATCTGTCAGCTATACAATAGCAGCATTGATAAGGCAGCCGCAAGGGGCTTTGACAAGTGTGCTGCGCTAGCATGCCATTCAAAACCAGGATAGCAGAGAGGGGAGGGTGGGAAAAAGGACGGGCGGCCGTGGTGCAATCCTTCCATGACTTTATCTCTTTACCTGAACGATCTGCTGCTTGCTACCGGGAAAAAGCACCCTCCGCCGCGCTCCCCCGAAGAGGAGGACAAGAAGGAAGGAAGGGAAAAGAGAACCAGGCACGTTTTCTGCTTAGCTTGGGCAGAGGGGAAGACCACACAGCTCCAGCTCGGCAGCCCTCGGCGAGCCTAATCCCCCCTCGAACGCGATCACACGCACTAACCCCAACCATCTGTTGAAACGCGTCCTCAAGCCCTCGGCGCGCCGCTGTGTCAAGACCGCGGGGCTGCCCGAGCCAATCGCCGGCGCTGGGTGGCTGGAGAGGCAGCGGAGGCGAGGCAGAGGCAGCACCACGCTGGAGGTCGGAGCGCGCCCTGAGCCAAGTAACCTGAAATTTGCCGAAAAGAAAGGGCGGCTATTAGGGAAGACGAGTGGGCGGGGTGAGCGGGGAAGGTAGAGGGGCGGGGAGGCGCCTCCTCCTGATACGCGGGCCGCGTGTAGTTGATTGCGTCTCCCAACTCCTTGCATTCCCAAAGGACCCGCACGGTGTGAGGTGCATGAGAGGCATCCTCGTGGGGGAAAAAAAATCTAAACCGCTCAGACGCGGCAAGGCTATGGAGAAAGGGGGCCCCTCCCCCGGTGCCTCCCATCCTTCCCCGCAAAAAGGAAAGAAAGCTCCTCAGCTGGAGGAGGAGATCAAAAGCTGCGCAAGTGTTAATGTGCGGATCGTTTGCACTGCAATGGAACCATGTGCATCTCGAAATCGCGACAATCACCTCCTCGGGACGGCGGCCTGAGGCTCTAAGGGGGCTGCTTCTGGGCAACCGGGGGCGGGAGGAATGGCGAGAGAAGAGAATGGGCGAGACGCCAAACTCTTTCTCATGCGAAGGGAGGCTTTGGCCTCTTAGCTGGTGTAGATCTACTGAGCTCAAGGCATTTCTTACCCGCGACGAGGCGTTCGCTGCCCGTGCAAACGGGTGGGTTATCTCTCAGGCCGAGAAGTAACAGCGGGGCCAAAACCGACCATCAGTTGAACGTTTCCTATCAAATCAACGCATTGGGTTAGGTGCCCAGTCCACACGCCTGGGGACACCCTATGAGCTGTAAGGCCTAGCCCAGAGAACTCAGTGGGACTGACAAATGCAATCCGATACAGAATCAGTCTACTCAGAAGTAAGCCCAATTGAATTCATGGAATTTTACTCTCGGTTTAAAGTGTCTGGAGGATTGCAACCTGACTTACAAGTAAACACACACAGGATCATGCTTCACTCCAGCAAGTTATCCTCCCCCCCCCTTTTAAAGCATAACTGGCCACATAAGTTTAAAATTCTCTTATATGTTTCTCCTCACTCTTGGATCAGGTCAGAAAATAACACACTCTTTCTGAATGAGAGAGGTAATTTAGGAGAGATAATTTTCTTTTTAGGATAAAATAAAATGCTTCTATATTGTTGTGATGTGCCTTCAAGTTGATTTCGACTTATGGCGACCCTATGAATCAGTGACCTCGAATAGCATCTGTCACAAACCACTCTGTTCAGATGTTGTACAGGTCGATGGCTTCCTTTGTAGAATCAATCCATCTCTTCTTTGGCCTTCCTCTTTTCTACTCCCTTCCGTTTTCCCCAGCATTATTGTCTTTTCTAGTGAATCATGTCTTCTCATTATGTGTCCAAAGTGTACTGCCTTCAAGTCGATTCCGACTTATGGCGACCCTATGAATAAGGTTTTCATGAGGCTGAGAGGCAGTGACTGGCCCGAGGTCACCCACTGCGCTTCATGGCTGTGTGGGGATTCGAATCCTGGTCTGCCAGGTTGTAGTCCAACACCTTAACCACTACACAACATTGGTTCTAGTTTCGTCATTTTAAGCTTCTAGTGATAGTTCTGGTTTAATTTGTTCTAACACCCAATTATTTGTCTTTTTCGCAGTCCATGGTGTGCGCAAAGCTCTCCTGCAACACCACATTTCAAATGAGTTGATTTTTCTCTTATCCGCTTTTTTCACTGTCCAACTTTCACATCCATACCTAGAGATTGGGAATACCATGGTCTGAATGATCCTGACTTGAGTGTTCAGTGATTTGTTGTTGTTATGTGCCTTCAAGTCGATTACGACTTATGGCGACCCTGTGAATTAGTGGCCTCCAACAGCATCTGTCATGAACCACCCTGTTCAGATCTTGTAAGTACAGGTCTGTGCCTTCCTTTATGGAATCAATCCATCTCTTGTTTGGCCATCCTCTTTTTCTACTCCCTGCTGTTTTTCCCAGCATTATTGTCTTTTCTAGTGAATCATGTCTTCTCATGATGTGTCCAAAGTATGATAACCTCCGTTTCATCATTTTAGCTTCTAGTGATAGTTCTGGTTTAATTTGTTCTAACACCCCATTATTTGTCTTTTTCGCAGTCCATGGTATGCGCAAAGCTCTCCAGTACCACATTTCAAATGAGTTGATTTTTCTCTTATCCGCCTTTTTCACTGTCCAACTTTCACATCCATACCTAGAGATCGGGAATACCATGGTCTGAATGATCCTGACTTTGGTGTTCAGTGATATATCTTTGCATTTGAGGACCTTTTCTAGTTCTCTCACAGCTGCCCTCCCCAGTCCTAGCCTTCTTCTGATTTCTTGACTATTGTCTCCATTGTGGTTAATGACTGTTCTGAGGTATTGATAATCCTTGACAAGTTCAATATCCTCATTGTCAACTTTAAAGTTACATAAATCTTCTGTTGTCATTACTTTAGTCTTTTTGACATTCAGCTGTAGTCCTGCTTTTGTGCTTTCCTCTTTAACTTTCATCAGCATTCGTTTCAAATCATTACTGGTTTCTGCTAAGAGTATGGTATCATCTGCATATCTTAAATTATTGATGTTTCTCCCTCCAATTTTCACATCTCCTTCATCTTGGCCATGGGAATGCCAAATCTGAGTTTTCCCACCCATGTGACCATCTGTCCTCTTTGTAAAGTTGATGTAAGCTTTAAGAGGCTGGTACCAAGGCAAAGAAGGTGCATTCTATGACCAGTAAACAAACAGGATTTTCATTTGCAGGTTCTGTCAAATAGGCAAGTGTGGAAAGAAGTGGGGGGAGGCTTTTGAAGGTTTTTTTTAAAAAAGATTCATTCTAAAAGTGTCTGACTTGACACTTGTGTTAAATCTGCATTTCACATGAGGACAGATGTTGAATTTCTTTGAACTGGAAAAGGAAATTCTAAAAAGAGAGCTGTCATTGAAAGTGCAAAGAGCTAAACTGTAGAAAGGCTTGCAAATATGATCTGTTTTCAGTGATGTGCACATCTAGTTAAAATAAAATTACCTTAAAGCTCAGAAACACTTATTTGGTTTGCCTGGCTTTTGAAATCAATACGCATTAATGGAAGGTATTTTAGACTCACATTTCATAAAATATTAAGGAGGTATATTTTTGTGTCCAGTTAAGTAAGTGGCCTGTAAATGGAGAAAATGAATAGTTCCTCATTTTATTTGCTACAAGTCCTTCCCAGAAGTGATGATATAGTGTCTCTTTCAGCTTATTAAACTGCAGCTGCTTTCACAGTTGCTGGTATTAACTTGGACACAATTTCCTCATCTTCTCAATCCAGATAAACAAGAAGTAGAACAATATTTTCAGTGATGATAAGTGGCTAACTCTATTATCCCTTGGGTTTTAAGATTTTAAACAGTGCCATTTAATGCTAGAGAGCGAGCTTTGTTTTATTCTATTTCTTTCCCTACCAGACTGTGGTCTTGAAAGACTCTGGATAACCTTGTCGCTTTGGACAACCCTGGGGGCATTCTGAAAGCTAGCTTTGACTTTTCTCCGACTGCTGAAGTAAAACCTAAGAAGCTGTGAAAGTATACCCGTATCATGTCCATAACATCACATCAGAAGTGCACAGGAAATCTAAAATATTGCAAACAGATGTTAGAACAGATAGCCAGGGCTGAATTAAGCTACAGAGACATAACAGGTGAAAAAAAGTTTGCTGTTATTTGCATACTGAAAACAATTCAGACAGGTTTTTATGGCCAAATTGTGAGCCATTTAAGGATAGAGAGAATGAAATTGCCGTGAGCTGTCCTCAGGCAAGAGAACGGATGGGACACAAACAATGGATATATAAATATAATTACATGGTCATGTTAGCATAGTGGAAATATTGTTTCTGAAGTTGCTATAGTGCACACAAACTATGATTGCATTTTAAAAAGCAGTGCTGACTTTCTTGCACTAGACCTAACGGGACCTAATTTTGTTAGCTGTTTATGGCAGTATAAATTCAAACATGCCCATGCAAGCATTAATGAAATAGTTGCAAGCTGACCATCAAAGGAGAAGAACGGGCAAGGGTATGTGGCCTAGTAACAAATGATATAATGCATGGCCTCTTTTGCTGTCTGGGGCCCTTCCACAATATTGGTCAAGGCTATTATTTTTCACTGTGCTCCACTGGCTATAGCTTCCCTCTTCCCTTCTTCCACGCATGGTCCCACAAGCGTTGCTCCCCAAGTCTCCCCATTCATATACTCAGCTGTCAGCCCTAATGGGAAACAGCTGGGGGAAGAAAACACCTATCCAGGATGAGGATTTTTCATGAACACATCTACTCTGAGTGATCAAACTTCCCTTTGCACATAAGAGAGATTTTGGAAGACATGGGTATATATTGTATCATTGTTAGAATTTAGATAATCCTCAGTTCCCAGTTACAGTATCTAAAGCAACCTATCATGCCTTCACCTTCACGGAACTCTCTTACTTTCACTTCTTATTCAAAGACAATAGTCTCAAGTCTCACTTATCCCACCCCTCAAAATCCTTCAATAAACAAGGCTCAGTGTCATATGAATGGGAACTCTGATATACATACAACTTACTTTTTTTAAGAACGGTATTTTCTTTAGAAATTACATTAGAAACTTTTGGTTCCACAAAAAAAGCTTCCTGTGAGATTTAAGCTGTACTAATTACAGTACTTTGGGGAAATTTCAGAGAGTTACGGTTCTCCAGATATTTGTTTTTACAAAATTTAACACTACAATAATCAATTTCTTACAACCTGTAACAACCCTATCCCTTCACTATTTGCTGACTACTTACCTCTTCCTATCCCTCATACTTTAGTTAACTACTGAATTCAAGTTGAAGTGTCAACTATCCAATTCCCCTCAAATTTAGGATGAATCATAGACTCGTTGAAATGAGTTGGAGTCCTGCTACTTACAATTGTGGGTGAGTACTGCACACTTCACTTATTCTTACATTTACTGGCCCTACCATTAGACAGAGTGAGGCAGGTGTCACAGGCAGCAAATGCTGGGAGGTAGGGAATGGTGATGAGGGGCTGGAACACGGAGTTGTGTGTGCCCTACATAGCCTGCTCTGAACCACTACGCTAGCCTGCTGCCCTCAGTTGTGGTGGAGGATGCTGTTCCATCACTAATGCTGATGTACAATTAAACTGAAAGTCTCATTGGCTTCTTATGTTGAGTTGTGGTACAGACTCTACCTAAGGCAGCCTTTCCCAACTAGTGGGCCACCAGATGTTGTTGGACCACAATTCCCATCTTTCCTGACCATTGGCAATGCTGGCTGAGGCTGATGGGAGTTGTGGTCCAGCAACATCTGGTAGCCCACTAGTTGGGAAAGGCTGACCTAAGGTAACAAAATGTCTTAGGCTGACCCTGTGCAGAACAGAGCTCACTTTTCCAGGGCTGAAAAAGACTGCTGTGAAGCTTAAAAGGTTGCTTAATTTATCAACATACATTTGTACATTGTTTCCTAATTCTGGGTTTTTCTCCTGTTGTTCTCATAAGAACAATTGTTTTAGCAGACTGCTACGCTCAAACTGCCCACCTTAAATGTTGAAAGGAAAATGGAAATCCTGGCTGGGTCAGATTGACCTCATTGAGATAAGATTTAGAATCAAATAAATAATATATTGCTGAAAAGAAAGTCAGACAAACTTAACATGCAAGGTTAATTGTTGGTAAATACAGTGTTGCAAAATGCACACTTTTATTTTTGTTCCCATAGCTAACATATACCTCTAACTTACTCAGTTTTATGTCTATGGTAACCCACAGGTCTTTGTAAACGTGCATTAAGTACTGCTCATGTTGGTTCACTTCCAGAAGTTCTGTATATTGATTTCTTTGCACAAAGATTGTGGGGAAGCAATACATCATCAGCTGTTTATTTAGCATTCCTTCTGATTTGTTTCCTGGGAGGTTTTATGAGGTTGAATCAAGCATCCCACACTATCCAGTATATTTTCCCATCACTTTCCTTACTGCAAAAAGACACACACCCCTTTTAAAAGCTGGTTGGTTGTGCAAGAGTGTCGAATCCACTTTAACTGCATAACCTGAGTTTGCTTGTATACCATTGAATCCTACCTGCAAAATAACAGCAGTCTGGAAGCATCCTTGGCCTAGAATGAATTTTCCACTTTCCTCCCTCTTCTTTGCACCAAGGTAGATGCAGCTATACAGACTAGGGTTGCCAGGTTCATGGCCTGAGACTGATCCTGTATCTTTAGGAGAAGAGAAAGTTGGCCAAGTGCAGGTGTTCTTGCAACTCTGTAATGAGAAAAACCACAAGGTGGAATTCTCCCTCCCCCCTGCACAACTTTTAAAGATACAGAAGACCTCTTGGTTGCCAGGCCCAGCCTCCAAGAGGTCTTCTGTATCTTTAAATGTTGTGGAGGGGGGAGGGAGAATTCCACCTTGTGGTTTTTCTCATTACAGAGTTGCAAGAACACCTGCACTTGGCTGACTTTCTCTTCTCCTAAAGATACAGGATCAGTCTCAGGCCAAGAACCTGGCAACCCTAATACAGATGCAACATGATTCTATTTAGTTACTAAAGAATTTGCAATCCTATACTGGAAATAAGCCCCACTGAACTCTACCTCTAAGTCATGCGTAGGATTATAAACACATTCTAGGATACACAGCTGCAACTGATGCTGTGGTCTACAGTGTTGAACCAAGTACCAGAATGAAAACAAGTGAGGAGGTCATGAGGTCATAAAAAGTGGCATTGATCACAAGCCTTTAGATATCACCATTTCCAGCAACATACAGCCTGGTGAGAAGGTTAAAGGGGAACCGCAATGGTTGTCAATCCTATTTTTGTCTTGCTTCTTAAGCATCATCTATCAACACACGTGTTTTTTAGTTGCTTCAAGTTTTCTGCCTTTGGTAAGGAATTGCTTGTAGTGGTTTAATGGCCAGGGCAAGGTCTGAAGGCACATGACACAGAAAGTAAGCAGCTGTAAGCCTGAGCACTGCCCGGATCAGAAATCATTTGGCAACTCTTTGAACACTGTTTTGAGCTCCTCTAAGTAAATACGGAATATGAATGTAACGAACAAAGTGGTTTCTCAGTGTGCCTGTGCAATCCAAAACAAACAGGAACTTTTTCCTCCCCAAGAGGAAGTACTAAGGTCAGGTAACAATATAAAATGCCAAAAAACCAGGCTTACACCACAGCCCTGTATGTGTCTACTCAGAAGAAAACACCTTTGCATTCATGTTAAAGTGTGTAGCATTGCAGCCTTTCAGTGTGCAATCGTATGCATATTTACTTAGAGGTATGTTCCACTGTGTGCAGTGGGGCTTACTGCTTTAGGTTGCAAGCCTAATAATAATAAATTTATACAAATACAAAAATAATGTCTACTCAGAAGTAAGTCTCATTGAATTCAGTGGGGCTTACTTCTAGGAAAGTGGGATTAGGACTACAGCCTTACCCAACTGTCAAAACACCATAAAGTCTTGGGGTAGGGGAGAGAAAGAAGGAAAACATGCATTATATAAATCAAAACCAAATAGCATCTTTATTCTATAGAGGTTACTGTGTTTGTGGAAAAAGACAGCCAAGTCACATTTGGTTTTTATTAAACAATTCTTCCTAAATGTTTTAAAGCTTTTAAATATGAAGTGCTTAAGGGAATATTATAGAGACATGGGTGGGGTGGGAGGGAGAAAGGAAAAGCCTTTCCTAACTCCCCACCCAATACGTGACAGAGACACCTGAACTTTTAACAGAACTTTGAATTGTGGAATCAACTCCCCTTTGAGCTCAGACAGGTGCTGGCACTATTGGTGTTTCCATCCCTTTAAAGAGGCATTGCTGTGTTCTCAGGCTGCACTGACGTTTTCGTTGTATTGCGTTAATCTGCCCTAGATCACTGCTGTATTGTATTTTCAAATATTGTACTGTTGTTTTAATGTTTTATTTATTTATTTATTGTTTGATTTATATCCCACCCTTCCTTTCAGCAGGAGCCCAGGGTGGCAAACAGAGGCGCTAAAAACACTGTCATAGAATCATAGAATAGTAGAGTTGGAAGGGGCCTATAAGGCCATCAAGTCCAACCCCCTGCTCAGTGCAGGAATCCAAATCAAAGCATTCCCGACAGATGGCTGTCCAGCTGCCTCTTGAATGCCTTCAATGTCGGACAGCCCACTATCTCTCTAGGTAATTGGTTCCATTGTCGTATGACTCTAACAGTTAGGAAGTTTTTCCTGATGTCCAGTTAAAATCTGGCTTCCTGCAACTTGAGCCCATTATTCCGTGTCCTGCACTCTGGGATGATTGAGAAGAGATCCCGGCCCTCCTCTGTGTGACAACCTTTCATGTACTTGAAGAGTGCTATCATATCTCCCCTGAGTCTTCTCTTCTCCAGGCTAAACATGCCCAGTTCTTTCAGTCTCTCCTCATAGGGCTTGGTTTCTATAATTAATTAATTAATTAATTAATTAATTAATTAATTAATTTGTATCCCGCCCTTCCTCCCAGCTGGAGCCCAGGGCAGCAAACAAAGCACTAAAACACTTTAAAACATCATAAAAACAAATCTTAAAATACATTAAAACAAAACAGCGTTAAAAACATTTTTTTAAAAAACAACTTTAAAAAAGGATTAAAAACATTATTAAAAAACATATTAAACAATTCTGACACAGATGCAGATTGGGATAGATCTCAACTTAAAAGGCTTGTTGAAAGAGGAAAGTCTTCAAAAGGCACCAAAAAGATAGCAGAGATGGCGCCTGCCAAATATTCAAAGGGAGGGAATTCTACAGGGTAGGTGCCGCCACACTAAAGGTCCGTTTCCTATATTGTGCAGAACGAACCTCCTGATAAGATGGTATCTGCAGGAGGCCCTCACCCAGGGCCGGTTCCAAGGGGCGGCCAAGTGGGGCACTGGCTGCGCGCTCACATCCATGCCATGAACCAAGATGGAGGCTTCAGCTCCTTAGGGAAACCTCAGCTGCCATCATTCTTAAGGGCACCGCTGCGTACGCAACCACAGAACAAGGTAAGTTAAGCAAGGGAATGGAAGAGTCCCGAAGCTCTCACCGTGCGCGAATTGTGGAAGGGGAGTGCTGGGGCCTGGGGCAGGCTTTTGCCCAAGGGCTCCAGTGTGTCTGGGGCTGGCCCTGGGCGTGCACATGCATGTATGTGTGCATGCACACATGCATGCCAGGGCCCAGAGCAAGCTGGTGCCCAAGGGCCCTGGCATGTCTGGAGCCGGCCCTGCCCTCACCTGCAGAGCGCAGTGATCTACTGGGCATATAAGGGGTAAGACGGTCTTTCAGGTATCCTGGTCCTGAGCTGTATAGGGCTTTGCACGCCAAAACTAGAACCTTGAACTTGGCCCTGTAGCAAATGGGCAGCCAGTGCAATTCTTTCAGCAGCAGGGTGACATGTTGGCGATACCCTGCTCCAGTGAGCAGTCTTGCCGCCGCATTTTGCACCAGCTGCAGCTTCCGGACCAACCTCAAGGGCAGCCCCACCTAGAGCGCATTACAGTAATTCAGCCTAGAGGTTACCAGTGCGTGGACAACAGTGGTCAGGCTATCCTGGTCCAGAAACAGCCGCAGCTCTCACCAGCCAAAGCTGGTAAAAGGCACTCCTAGCCACTGAAGTCACCTGGGCCTCTAGCGACAAAGATGGACCTAGGAGCACCCCCAGGCTGCGAACCTGCTCTTTCAGAGGGAGTACGGCCCCATCCAAAGCAGGCAACTGACCAATTATCCGAATGCAGAAACCACCAACCCACAGTTCCTCCGTCTTGCTAGGATTCAGAGTCAGTTTACTGGCCCTCATCCAGTCCACCACCGAGTCCAGGCAGCAGTCCAGGGCTTGCACGGCCTCTGCCGATCCAGATATTACGGAGAAATAGAGCTGGGTATCATCAGCATACTGCTGACACCTTGCCCCAAAGCTCCTGATGACTGCTCCCAAGGGCTTCATATAGATGTTAAACAGCATGGGGGACAAGATGGTATCCTGCGGCACCCTACAGCACAACTGCCAGGGGGCCGGAAGACAATCACGCAATGCTATTCTCTGAGAACGACCCTGGAGATAGGATCGGAACCACTGTAAAACAGTGCTTCCACTAACCATCTCACCAAATCGGCCCAGAAGGATACCATGGTCAATGGTATCAAAGACGCTGAGATATAAGTAAGAATAACAGGGTCACACTCCCCCTGTCCTTCTCCCAATAAAGGTCATCCATCAGGGCGACCAAGGGCAATTCAGTCCCATAACCAGGCCTGAACCCAGACTGGGATGGGTCAAGATAATCTGTTTCATCCAAGAGTACTTGCAGTTGCTGCACCACAACCCTCTTAATCACCTTCCCTAAGAAGGGGTTATTTGCAACCAGTCGGTAGTTGTCACAAACCAATGGGTCCAGAGTGGGCTTTTTCAGGAGTCCCCTGATCATCCTTGCTGCCCTCCTCTGAACCTGTTCCAGTTTAAAACATCATAAAAACAGACCTTAAAATACATCAAAACAAAACAATGTTAAAAACATTTTTTAAAAAGCTTTAAAAACATCTATAAAAAGGGGTTAAAAACATTATTAAAAACATAGTGTTGCGCGCCTCCCCCAATCTCTGAGCGGTGAGATTTCAGGGGGGTCCCTGCGCCCATCCAGGGTTTGGTTTCCTTTGGGAAGAAGGCCAGCGGAGACTGCGGTGTCTTTATGAAATATGGTTTATTTATGCACACACATTCCAACCTGAGCTTAGGATGGAGGGGTTCAAGGCATCAGCAGTCTAATATCCAGCTTTTCCATCTAGGTGCAGGGGCATCCTATCGCCACGATGCAGGGAGCCAGCCTCTCCGCATGCCTGCAGCCCTAGTTCTGTCCCGAACACACACTACCAACTACAAACACACTTCTGCCCGCCCAGGAGTGGGGGGGAGAGACTCTCCTCCAGTAGAGTTTAAAATGACAAAAAGGATCTTCCTAGCCCCTTTCACCAGTTGCCGGGGCAACTAAATAGGACCATTAACTACCTAGCCACTCTATTTGATTAACAAAGGAGATTCATCTGGCTAGCAGAGCCAGCCTTCCAGGCATAGGATTCCAAATCACAGGCTGGAAAGGTGTCCCACAGAAATCATCCATTCCAGCCCCCCCCCCGCTCATAACACTACACCCTTCTCTGAAAGAGGTCTGTCCCAGACCTGCAAAAACAACAACAGAATAACAACTTTTCCTACAAAGAAATAACAGATACCAGTTAGCAAGACATTGCAATATACATCATTAAAAGCATAGTCATATTACAGTCTCATTTCCATACAGCACCTTTTTCCATTAATTACTCTCTCTTTGGGCTTCCTCTTCTTTCTTGGAGCTCCCAGTCACAGTTCTGCATCCAACAGCTTACCCAGTCCTCATAACTTGGCAGTTGCCTGAGTTCCTGACATGTTTAAGCATGCCCTCAACCACATGTACATTTACTCCTTGCTCCCCGAAACAGTTGTACATACACCCACAATCCAAGTCACAGAATAACAAATCCTAAACATTAACATCTTATTACAAAAAAAACCTATCAGCATGATTCCTAAAAACCCATTAAACAGCTCATATCCCCACCAGCATGCAGAAAGGCACAAATCAACAGCATTACACAGTCCCATAAGCACAACTCCCACCCCGAAGCCATGCGGTTGCCAACATGGCCCTTTGTCTTGGGGCTTCATGGCGTTCCCAGTCCAAGCTGATCCCTGCTGCTGCCTGCAGGGGGTTGGGACTCCTTTCCAGGAACAGATTTGTTTCCTCCCCAGCACATGGCAGGCTGTAGCCATGTTCTTGCCACTCTCTGCTCTGGGAAAAGTCTTCAAGCCAGTCCACTTGGTCTCCTGCCCCAAACGCCAAATCAAAGTTCTGCCACAAGTCTTTATCCGGGGGGATCTTCTTAAAGATTAGCTGGCCTAGTCCACCCAGGCTGGCAGAAAGAAATCTTCTCTGTCCTCCCTCACAATCTCCGGTATGAAACATGGGCCCAAACAGAGGCAGGAAACCCTCCCAGTGTCTCTTACCCTCCAAACTCACTGGGTACTGGGTGCCTCTCACTGCTGGAATTCGCCCAAGGACTGCACCCATCATAGGAGCTGCATCCCACCCCACAAGACCATTATGGGGCACCCAAGGGACAAAGTCACTTGGGGATTTTATCTCACCCATCTCTCCAGGCGCTGGGAGCTTCTCTTGGACTTGAACTCCCTTCTCACGTTTCTCCTGCTGCACCTTTTCTTTCACAGCCATTTCTCCAGGCGCTGGGAGCTTCTCTTGGACTTGAACTCCCTTCTCACGTTTCTCCTGCTGCACCTTTTCTTTCACAGCCATTTCTCCAGGCGCTGGCAGCTCCTCTCCAGCCTCTAGTTCACCTTTGTCTGAAGCTTTTTCTTCCTCCTGCACTTTCTCTTCCACAGCTGGCACACAGGGAGCAGAGAAATCTATCAGCAGCATCTCTTCTCCAGCCTCTATTTTACTTTCTTCGAAGGCATCTTCCTCTTCTTTTTCCAGCCTGTCCTCCTTCAAATCTTGGGGCTTCACTTCCAGCTCTCTGCTGTTTCCCCCCCTGGCAGGCTCCTGGACAATCAAAACTTCTTCTTCCTCCACTACTGACTGCAACTCCTTACAGCCCACTCCCTCCAGCTGCCCATCCACTTTCTGGATCTCTTTAGCCACCTCCATCTGGGTGCCCTGCAGCTGGACTCCTGGGTCACCCTTGACCCCTTGTAGTGGCTGATCAGGCAGAGCTCTCACCTCCTCACATGGGGTCTCCTTTTTCTCTCCTCAGACGCTTTCAAATATCTCTCCCATTCGTTTCCAATGCTCCTGCCGCTCCTGTTGCCTTTGCTGCTGGTCCTCCTGGCGTTCTTTCTGCCTTTGCTGCTGGTCCAGCTGGAACATCAGTCTCATCTGTTCCAGGAGAAATGCTGTTCTCCCCTCCATCTTGACTCAGGCACACCTTGCTCCCAAGGCTTGTTCTAGGAAACTCAATCCCACTTCTGACACCAGTGTTGCACGCCTCCCCCAATCTCTGAGCGGTGAGATTTCAGGGGGGTCCCTGCGCCCATCCAGGGTTTGGTTTCCTTTGGGAAGAAGGCCAGCGGAGACTGCGGTGTCTTTATGAAATATGGTTTATTTATGCACACACATTCCAACCTGAGCTTAGGATGGAGGGGTTCAAGGCATCAGCAGTCTAATATCCAGCTTTTCCATCTAGGTGCAGGGGCATCCTATCGCCACAATGCAGGGAGCCAGCCTCTCCGCATGCCTGCAGCCCTAGTTCTGTCCCGAACACACACTACCAACTGCAAACACACTTCTGCCCGCCCAGGAGTGGGGGGGAGAGACTCTCCTCCAGTAGAGTTTAAAATGACAAAAAGGATCTTCCTAGCCCCTTTCACCAGTTGCCGGGGCAACTAAATAGGACCATTAACTACCTAGCCACTCTATTTGATTAACAAAGGAGATTCATCTGGCTAGCAGAGCCAGCCTCCCAGGCATAGGATTCCAAATCAGAGGCTGGAAAGGTGACCCACATAAATAATCCATTCCAGCCCCCCCATGCTCATAACAATATTAACAAGCAATTCTGACACAGACGCAGACTGGGATAGGTCTCAACTTAAAAGGCTTGTTAAAAGAGGAAAGTCTTCAAAAGGCGCCGAAAAGATAGCAGAGATGGTGCCTGCCTAATATTCGAGGGGGGGAATTCCACAGGGGAGGTGCTGCCACACTAAAGGTCCGTTTTACATTATGTAAATGTAATTTGTGCACCGTTTTTGGATGCCATATAACTATCTAAACAAATAAAATAAATAAAGGATGCGGCTTCTATCATACTATCGCAATGGTGGAAGAAATGGCACTTACTGAAGTTATCCCTTCTTTAAAACTACCAAAGGCTTGGGAATATTTCCTGTACTGAATGTGGCAATCTTTAAATCAGATTAACCAGGCAAAATCCTCAGTGCTCTGTGCCATTCTTGTATATTTGGACCAGATGTGGGATAGCTTGTTGTTGAAGGATGTATATGTTAAAGCATTTTTAGTGCTCACACTCTGATTGTAAGTACTTTACCAGTACTTAAGATAACCCGATCTTTAAATATGGAGATGTCAAGGCAGCCTTGATGAAAACTGAATATTACTGAGACTCCATCTCAATGCTGGAGAAAGAACAACAGGTGTTCCTTGAGAAGAGTTCAGAACATCAAAGAACTGTGGGCAGTGGCAAATAAAGAGAAAAAAAGTAATAGACTTTTAAGGAAATCACAGGGCTAGTTAGATTATCTTGACAACCTGGCAAGTTCTATGCCAAGCAGAAAACACATAATGCTTTCAAACTGGAGAACATGTAACCATGACACGATAAAGAATTAACAGAGTGGAAGAGGGCAAATTACATCCTCATAAGACAGAATGCCTTGAAGTGTTGGGAATTTATTGCTGTATGAAATTTACCAGGCGTTCGAAAACAAAAAAGTCAGAAGATTTAAATATTAGTGGTCTAGTTAGTTTCTGCTACCATTCCTGAGTGCGCCAGAAAGATCCCCACAAATACTAGCCCCACAAATACACCTGCTATTCCCAACAAAAAAAGAGTTCTCCTTATACATCCCAGGGTACAACCTATGGATTTTCCTTTAATAACCATGGAGATCAAACTAAAAATGACATTAAATGCATGGCTGCATTTAACATATCTAGTTTTTCTTCTTCTAAATAACAGCTATTGGGGTGGTGGTGATCAGGACCCATATCTTCCTTGTGATGGTCCCAGTGAAAATCTGCAGTGGTTGAGGACCTAGTACAAAGGTCTGCCCTTGGAGATTTATGGAATCTGATGGATTCCTGAATGCTTTGGGGAGTTTGGGCTGACATGGCCGGCACTCCTGTCAAAGCCCTAGTCTCACTATGGAATGGTGATTTGGAAAGGGCCATTGACATGGTCTCTCCCAAGCACCCTCTTCTATAATGTACAGTTACAGACTCTGAAACAGGCAGAACAACAGCTAGAATGCAAGTCACATAGTGACTATTATGAGTGAACTCAAGAGTATATTCTGAGGTCCCAGGCTATGGTCTGAAGGCACATGAGGCCAGCACCCTGCTGAAGCTAAGCAGGGTTGGGTCTGGTTAGTACCTGGATGGGAGACTGCCTAGGAACCATATGTAAGCCGCCTTGGGTTTCTATCATGAAAAGAAACGAGGGGTATAAATGTAGTAAATAATAATAATAAATTAATATACCTACTCTGTGATGACAACAAAGCTATCCCATTTCTCTGCCACCATTGTGTGCACAGACAACCATCCACCAGAGCTACAAGGTTACTGAAATTAGACCAAGGGCTGAAGATGGTAGAATGCTTGGAAGCCTACTGTGACAAATGTATAGGACACTTTGAGAGTAAGGTGGTTCATATTTGTGCTAAACTTGACCCTGCTGTTAATACAGTTCCTGTGGAGATGTCCAGAGTGTGATGCAGTTATGCTGTCCCCAGGCTGTCATTTTAAGATTACCCAGGCCTCCACTGTGTGTAAATAGAGGGAACTTCCCTCCAAGTTCCCAATACACACCTGGAGTAAAAGTTTCTGTCTCACACCCTGAGAGCCTCCATCTCCTGCCATTGTCACCCCGCTTGCTTCATTCCCTAGTCCCTCGGCATTTTCCTAGCTAGGTGACTGCCTTCTAATTAGCTAGGAAATGCCACATGTCAATCACCACCACCCCTGGGTAAAAGGTCTTTAAAGATGCCAGTTGCCAAACAATCCTTTGTCCCTCTTGATCCTCACCCCCCCACACACTGATGCCTGAAGCTGCCAATGCCAGAAGTGAAGATGGAGAGTAAGTTTTGCAATGTTAGTTTGGGCTAGTGCAGGAATAGTTAGACCAATATTCTGACAAAGAGTTTTATTGTACAGCCACGAGAGTGGCTATATACTATAGCCAGCATGGATTATTGGCATTCCATAATGTTATATTGAAAATACTCTCCATGCCATTCTGATGCTTCTCATAAGCTCGTTTCAAAACAAAACCTTACAAAACTTATAGTCCTGAACTCAGAAACGCTTGCTTAACAACCCTCTAAATTTTCATGGTAATACACAAAACAGTCAAGAGAGTTCAAAATGTAAACTGTCAGAGTTCTGTTTGTTGAAATTAATTAAAAATCAACCACTTTCACAGAGTACCTGTAATCCTATTACTGACCTTGCCCCATACTTTGACCTTCATCTTCTGCAGTTTAAACTTTTTAAAAATGCCTACCTCATTTTTAATTAATTTTAGAATTTTAGCATTGAACTCAATGATAATCCTGGGCATGCTCAGTAAAAACCAACTGTCAGTGTTCTAAAAGCCAGACTCACAGCTGCTGGACTTGCCTAATCAGGGGGCCACACCCACACCAGATCTTTATTTCACTCGACACAGTCATGACTTCCCGCAAAGAATCCTGGGAAGTGAAGGGTGCTGACAGGAGATTCCTATTCCCCTGACAGAGCTGCAGGGGCCAGAGTGGTTTAACGGTCAGCCACTCTGATTGAAGATCTGTGAGGGGAACAGGGTGTCTTCTAGCAACTCTCAGCACCCTTCATTAACTACACTTCCTGGGATTATTTGGGAGAAGCCATGACCGTCTAAACGGAAATAAAAGTCTGGTGTGAATGTGGCCAGGGACAGCTTTGGTTTAAATTTGGGTGGGACACTGCATGTGCCTGCTGTAGAATAAAAAGGTAGGGAGACCCTGAAAAAGAATGATACTGTTCATAATGTTTTCCTTTTGGAAAGGAAAGGGGCTTCCCCTCTGTCCAGTACCCACCCATCCAATCTCCTCCTCTCCCCCTCCCCTCTGCCTTCCTGCCCTCCTCCTCCCCTCCCTGCCCTCCTCTGCTCCTCCCCCACATCAGTTTCACTTATCCTAAGTATGATTGCACAGGAGTAAATCCCACTGAACACAAAAATCATGCAAATGATCAAACCTGCCCTCCTCCTCCCTCTTGCCCCTTTCCTCCTCTCCCCCTCCTTTCCCCTACTCCTCCTTCCCCTTCCAATTCCCTCCCCTTCCAATCCCCTCCTTCCCCCTACTCCTCCCCCCTTCCCTCCTCCATGGTCAGTTTTACCTATCCTAAGCATGATTGCATGGGAGTAAATCCCAATGAATTCAATAAGCATGCAAATGATCAAACCTGCCCTCCCCTCCTCCACCCTCCCATCACCTCCCTTTTGCCCCTTCCCTCCCTTCACCCTTTCCCTCCCTCTCCAATCCCCTCCTTCCCCACCCCTCCTTCTGCTCCCCTCTCCCCCCTTCCCTCCCTTCACCCTTTCCCTCCCTCTCCAATCCCCTCCTTCCCCACCCCTCCTTCTGCTCCCCTCTCCCCCCTCCCCCCTTCCCTCTTCTCTCCCTTCCTCCTCCTCTTCTCCCATGGTCAGTTTTACCTATCTTAGCCATGATTGCACAGGAGTAAATCCCACTGAACTCAATAAGCATGCAAATGATCAGACCTGCCTTTCCCCTCCTTCCCCTCTCCTCTGCCTTCCTCCTCCTTCCCTGCCCACTCCAGGCCTCCCTCCCCATGGTCTGTTTTACCTATCCTAAACATGATTGCACACTGAACTCAATAAACATGCAAATGATTAAACCTGCCCTCCTTCTCCCCTTTCTGCCTGCTCCCCCCCCTGCTCCCCTCCCCATTCCCTGTGGTCAGTTTTACCTATCTTAAGCATGATTGCAAGGGAGTAAATCCCACTGAACTCAATAAGCATGCACATGATTTATCCATTCTCAGCAAACCTGCACAGGATCCCCTTTCTTACCTCCTGGATTAAAAAGCAGAGAAATTCACTAATAGGCAAAAAACCTTGAGGTTTAAGAATGTACCTATAGCCAATAGATATTTCTATCAAACTTTAAAAAGCAGGGAAATTGAGGAGCTATAATGAATGCACCAGGGGAGCAGGAGACCTGACCTCCTCTCTGAGATATTGTACTGCCCTACAAAACAATTGTGGAATAATGGCACTGACTGTTCTGCAGAATAGTTTCCATTGGAAATGAGGGGTGTCTCAGTTTGCAGAAGATAAAACAGTGGGAGGTGAAATATATTCTAGCAAAATTCTAGGTGTGCCCTATGTTTTTAATTGACCATGCCCACCTTTCCTTAAGTGGAGTAGTTTAAGCATAGCAGACGGAACACATGCATCTTGGGCAGGCCAAGTTTGTTTTTTCCAATAGAGTCATTGCTTAAGTAGCAACATATTGTAATCAGTCTGATTTTACATCAAACTGCAGTTTCAGATTCAACTGTTAATGCGCCCAAAATAGAAATAGAGCATAACCTCTAATTTGAAACACAAAAGGCTGTCTTCACCATCATATGACATTGACCTATAAAAAGGCTTTGAAATTAATAAAAATAAATTTGACACCGATTTCTGGGATGAATAATGAGAAAAATATAATTATAATATATAGAATCTAGGTTAGATTCTCTGTCGAAACAGTAGTAACACAGAAAAGAAGTAAAATAAGAACACCAACAAACATTCAAAAATGTAATTCTCCATCTTTGGATGCCACCACTCACCATATGCTCAGAGGCACATGTTACCAAATTCTTCCAAGCTACACAGGAGGTGGATTAGACTGTGAAAGTCCAACCCAAATTGTGTTTGCATTTTGACCAATTTGTAGGGCAGTCCAGTATCTCAGAGAGGAGGTCAGGTTTCCTGCTCCCCTGGTGCATTCACTATAGCTGCCCAATTTCCCTTCTTTTTAAAGTTGGATAGAAATATCTGTTGGCTATAGGTACGTTCTTAAACCTCAAGGTTTTTTTTGCCTATTAGTGAATATCAGTTTTGATCTGCATACTCCTACTTCTCCCTCTCTTCCTTATTACCTATACCCTTTTTGAATAAACTGCTAACTTGAATTCCTGGTCTGTCCTGGTTGCTGAACACACTCAAGGTCTGGTTGTCTTCCCACAGATCCTTATGCTGCTTGGGTTATGCTACTGGTTGTTAAAGTGCATAGGAGAGCAGGAGGGGAGTTGGCTGAAGTGCCAAGTAGGAAACATGGCATTCAGCTGGTTGTTCCCTATGCCTGAGGAGACCACCGTAAGGCAGTGGGAATTGTATGCCCCTTGCCATAGGTGACACTTAAGCAGGGGTTGGCAGCCAAGAAAGAGGAACAGGGTGGGATTTCTAGGGTTGCTAGGCTACCTTGCAGGTTTGGCACTGGAACTGGGGCCTCCCTTCCATTACACAGAGCAACTGCTTGGGATCAACTTCAGTTAATGCATCCTGAGGATGTGGAGATAGAGATTGAAGGGGTTTGGCCAACTACTTATAGAATCATAGTATAGTAGAGTTGGAAAGGACCTATAAGGCCATCAAGTCCAACCCCTGCTCAGTGCTTGACACTTGTATGATTGACCCATGGGATGGCTTGAGACCCAAGTACCTGAAGTACCTTGCAGTGGTGTAGTGGTCCAGGATTTTCATGGGTCTTAGACCTTTTACCTTTTTGGGAACAGGGTCCCAATGTCTCTAGCATCTCACAAGCCAATCAGCATGAAAGGGGAATGTGTTAGCCACTGAAAAGTATCTTCTAACATGCTTCCTTGTCCTTTTCTGCTGATTGGAAGCAATCAGAGTGAAAGGAGGCGAGTCAGCCACAGAGAAGACTCTTTTCAGTAGCTAACATTCTCCCCTTTCGTGCTTATTGGCTTGTAGGGATATTTGTTGTTGTGGGAGAAGGCATTAACAAGGATCTCATTCTCAACCCAGCGGCAAAAAAAGGGGTGGTGGTGGCTGTGGCTAACATAAAGGGACCCTGCACTTCTGAATTTGCCACTATGCTACTGGTACCTTGTATCAGTCAATCTGTGTCTTAAGTTCTTTGGCTGTTCTCAGTGTTCCATCATTAGGGAAAGATCACGTTGTGGCAGTACAGGAGACAGCCTACCCTGCAGTGGTGCCCTGGTTGTGAAATGCCCTCCCCTAAGAAGTATGAATGACGTCTATAATATTGGTGCCAGATCAGAACTTGTTTATTTGCCAGGGGATTTTAAGCTTTTAAAAGTGGTGATTGATTAGCTTGCTCTGTGGTTTTAGCTACCAGTTTGCCTTTAATAATGTGTTTTATAGTTGTTTATGGTGTGATTTGTCTTTATGCCAGCCTTCCCCAACCCCAGAGATGATCTCTGGTCCAAAACATCTGGAGGCACCACCTTGGAGGAGCTGCACTAGACCTAGGCTGCAATCCTATGCACTTGCCTTGGAACAACCCTCATGGGCTGCATTCAGCTAAGTCTGACTCAGAGCAGACCCAATGAAATAAGGAACTGAAGGTAACCATGTCCACTAACATCAATGGATCAACTCTGAGTAGGACTAGTGTGAACAGAGTTAGGACTTGTTTCAGAGAAAACATGGATAAGATTGTGTTACAATATGTATTTCCCCATAATGCACTGGAGTTTCAGATTCTCAAGTATTTTTCCCCTAGTTTCTCATTTCTAAGTATAAAGTTAATTTTATCCAAGTTAAAGATCTGGGAGGAATACAAAACATAGCAAAACCTGTCTACGATTACAGTCGATTTAGGAACTAAGAGGACTTAAGAGTGTTAAATGTGAACAAACTACAAACAGATGATCAGAATTAAATCTCTCACTTTCGCCAGATCTCACCATGTTGATTCCTTCCTAGCGCAGCCTGACACAAACCTGGCTCAAAACAGGAATGGAGAGATATGAAAAATCCACAAACCTCTACATAAATTTATCTTATCAGCATTCAGTTTGAACATTTTTCCTTGAGCTTACTTCTATTATTACACAGAGCTGAGGTACCACTTTCCAAAAAAACCCACAACCCACTATAAGAAGGGCAACATGACTCTCAACAGAGAGCATGGGAATGCATACAGTTAAATATATACCAATTCACTTTCCCCCAATAGCAGTTAAAGGAAATGAATACTATTCCTGGTGACAACTGATCACTTAAATCCCACAATGTTTTAGAAAGGTAATGCTTCTGTCGTGCCCGATTGAAGAGGTGCCCCAGCCTGATCGGTGGCTCCCCTCTCGACTACTGCCTGATGCTTCATGTTATATCCTGGACTCGGGAGTATGATGTTTTCCTTCATTGGAAAGGTAATGCAAGTAACCCTTTATGTTGCAATCCTCTGCACATTGACTCAGACTCACATCTCATTTACTTCAGCGGAGCTTCCTCCCAGGTAAGTGTGTTTAGAATTGCAGCTTTCAGGGCAAACTAGATGTGGACTTAAATGCTTAGCAGGCAGCTTTATCCTTCACTAATTATAGGGGTAGAGAGCCAGTGTGGTGTAGTGGTTAAGGTGTTGGACTGCAACCTGGGAGACCATGGTTCGAATCCCCACACAGCCATGAAGCTCACTGGGTGACCTTGGGCCAGTCACTGCCTCTCAGCCTCAGAGGAAGGCAATGGTAAACCCCCTCTGAATACCGCTTACCATGCAAACGCTATTCAAAGGGTCGCCCATAAGTCGGAATCGACTTGAAGGCAGTCCATTTCCAATTACAGAGGTGGAGAGGAGCCCAGTTGTCACTGTGGAGGCAGCCGGCAAAGGAGGCTTACCTCCTCCAGCAAGATTGGTATAGAGATAAATCCCCACCCACAGCAGGTAGGAGGGGAAAAATGTCCTAATGGCACCAATAGGGGACTCTCCCCCGTTTAAGCCCCTCAATCTCCATTCCGATCTTGGTAGAGGAGTGAAAAGATAAACTTTCGCTTCCTGCATGTTGTCTTCACACTGGAAATTAGGCTCTCCCACCTTTCTAATTAGTTAGGGAAACATTAAAAGCCCAAAAGCAGGACTACAGCAGAACATCAAGAAGACTAAAGTAATAACAGGAGATTTATGTAACTTCCAAGTTGACAATGAGGACATTTATTTAACTTATCAAGAATTATCAATACCTTGGTGAAGTCATTAACCAAAATGGAGACAACAGTAAAGAAATCAGAAGAAGGGTAGGACTGGGGAGGGCAGCTATGAGAGAACTAGCAAAGGTCCTCAAATACAAAGATATTTCACTGAACGCTAAAGTCAGGATCATTCAGACCATGGTATTCCCGATCTCGAGGTATGGATGTGAAAGTTGGAGAGTGAAAAAAGCAGATAAGAGAAAAATCAACTCGTGAACAAACCAGAATTATCACTAGAATCTAAAATGATGAAACTGAGGTTATCATACTTCGGACACATCATGAGAAGTCATGATTCACTAGAAAAGTCAATAATGCTGGGAAAAACAGAAGGGAGTAGAAAAAGAGGAAGGCCAAACAAATATGGATTGATTCCATAAAGGAAGCCACAGAACTGAACGTACAAGATCTGAACAGGGTGGTTTATAACAGATGCTATTTGAGGTCACTGATTCATAGGGTCGCCCTAAGTTCTAATCGACTTGAAGGCACATAACAACAAAAGCTTGCTCCACATTCAAGTGCACTTCTAGTTTGGCCCTTAGACTGACATCTATCTATGAAGCCATAGTAAGGGATGTTGCATACTGGAAATCAGTTCCCAGTTTGACTGTGCAGCTGCTTATCCTTCAACACAGAAGTGTCTGGATGTCAGGAACATTTACAATGCTCACTCCTTTTGCCAAACTAGAGATGATACAGGAAATCTGTGATTTGGAAGTCCCATGCTTGCTTGTTTGAAGCAAGAGACAGCTCATGGGGGAGCTGTTTTATATACTGGGAAAGTAGTGCCCGGTAGGGTTGCCAGGTTCGTGGCCTGAGACTGATCCTGTATCTTTAGGAGAAAAGAAAGTCAGCCAAGTGCAGGTATTCTTGCAACACTGTAATGGGAAAAACCACAAGGTGGAATTCTCCCTTCCCCCTGCACAACTTTTAAAGATACAGAAGAGCTCTTGGTTGCCAGGCCCAGCTTGTTGCGACAGGCAAAAAAGCAGCCTTATTTACTGTTGTTTCTAATTTTATTTATTTTATTTATTTCTTAAACTTATATACCGCCCGACTAGCAATAGCTCTCTGGGCGGTTAACATAAAATACAATAAAATTACAGAATCTGATACAACAAGCATATAAAAACTACACAATCTAAAACCAAGTTACAAACATTTAACTAAGATTAAAATGCCTCAGAGAAGAGAAAGGTTTTAACCTGGCGCCGAAAAGATGATAGTGTCGGCGCCAAGCGTACCTCCTCGGGGAGACTGTTCCACAATTCGGGGGCCGCCACTGAGAAGGCCCTAGATCTCGTCACCACCCTCTGGGCCTCCCTATGCGTCGGGACCCAGAGGAGGGCCTTCGTAGTAGACTGTAGTGTACGAGCCGGTTCGTATCGGGAGAGGCGTTCTGACAGATATCGTGGTCCCGCGCCATATAAGGCTTTATAGGTTAACACCAACACTTTGAATCTGGCCCAGAAGCGTATTGGAAGCCAGTGCAGGCGAGCCAGCACAGGTGTTATATGCTCAGACCGCTTAGTTCTTGTTAGCAGTCTGGCCGCCGCATTTTGCACTAGCTGTAGCTTCCGAACTGTCTTCAAAGGTAGCCCTACGTAAAGCGCGTTGCAGTAGTCCAAACGCGAGGTTACCAGAGCATGTACTACTGATGTAAGGTCCTCCTTACTCAGGTAGGGACGTAGCTGGGCTACCAACCGAAGTTGGTAGAACACATTCCGTGCCACCAAGGCTACATGAGCCTCGAGTGAGAGGGAAGAGTCTAAAATGACTCCCAGACTACGAACCTGTTTCTTTAGGGGGAGTGTAACCCCATCCAGGACAGGGTATATATCCACCATCTGATCAGAGAAACCATCCACCAACAGCATCTCAGTCTTATCAGGATTGAGTGTCAGCTTGTTAGTTCTCATCCAGTCCATTGTCGTGGCCAGGCAACGGTTCAGCACATCGACCGCCTCACCTGAAGAAGATGAAAAGGAGAAGTAGAGCTGCGTGTCATCAGCGTACTGATGACAATGCACTCCAAAACTCCTGATCCTAAGATCTTATGCTGGAAGTGCTCAGCGAACTCATTACAGCAGGCCACCGATGTATCTACCGTGTCCTGTAGGCCTAGATGGAGTAGCCCTCGGACGACTCTAAAAAGGTCCGCTGGGCGGGAGAGAGATGACTTAATAGTGGCGGCGAAATGTTGTTTTTTCACTGCTGTCACCACTCCTACATACAGCTTAGTGGAAGCACGAACCAGCACATAATTGCATTCATCGGGTATTCGTCTCCATCTCCACTCAAGCCGCCTCCTATCTTGTTTCATCGCTCTCACCTCTGGAGATACCAAGGAGCTGAATGAGCTCTACAGAGGAGAGGGCGCGCAGGAGCGATCGTGTCCACAGCCCGGGTCATCTCCGTATTCCACAGATTAGCCAGGGCTTCGACAGGAGCGCCAGTCCTATCAGCTGGAAAATCCCCCAGAGCCCTTTGGAAACCTTCAGGATTCATTAGTCTCCGGGGGCGGACCAATTTAATAGGTCCCCCACCCTTGCAGAGGGGAAAGGCCACTGAAAGTCTAAACTTCAGCAAGCAGTGATCTGTCCATGACAAAGGGAGAGATGTAAAATTCCCCACATCCAGATTACTATCCCCATGTCCAGTAGCAAAGATAAGGTCGAGAGTATGCCCCGATGTATGTGTTGGGCCACTAACATATTGGGACAGCCCCATGGTTGTCATGGCGTCCATGAAGTCCTGAGCCGCCCCGGACAAAGTAGCCTCAGCGTGGATGTTGACATCCCCCAATACTAATAGTCTGGGGGATCTCAACAATACCTCTGAGACCACTTCTGTCAGCTCAGTTAGGGAAGCCATTGGGCAGCAAGGTGGGTGGTACACCAAAAGGATTCCCAGTCTGTCCCTCTGGCCCAACACAAGGTGCAAACACTCCAGACCAGTAACTGCATGGACATGGTGCTTGGTGAGTGAGATGGAACTCTTATAGACCACAGCAACCCCGCCTCCCCGACCCTCAGATCTACCATGATGCTGAACCAAATACCCCGGTGGGCAGAGCTGGGAGAGACTAACTCCTCCCTGTTTGCCCACCCAGGTCTCGGTTATGCATGCCAGATCGGCTGCCTTGTCCATAATCAAATCATGGACGAAGGAGGTTTTATTATGTACCGATCTGGCATTAAAAAGCAGCAACTGGAGATCTGAGAGTTGGCTGAGAGGACAACCAACGACCCTGCGGATATGAGAAGGACCGGAACGAGGTACAGCCACTACATGTCTGGGCCGCGTTCCCCTTACCTGGCACGTCCTTCTCATAACACCATACCTCCCTCTGCCCGTCACTACGGCAATTGGGGCCCCCTCAAGTCTCCCCGCTTGATGGAAAAACCTCTTCCCCAGGCACATTGTAAACTATAAATGCAAAAAACTCATATACTTAAAAATACACACTCACTCATAACATACTTTCATACAAATACCCACACATCCAATTCAAATCCGCACAGTAAACATAGTCCCGCTCTCTGTACGAACGAATGCCAACTCTGGACCTCTCTTCCACGATGTTATTGTGGCTCCGCAGAAGGTTGCAACTCAGTTCTAATTGTTACTTAGATTTTTTTAACTTCATATGAAGATGTCCATATGTTGGAGGTGTAGAGGTGTCCACCACAGGCTTGGCTGTCTTGATCTTCCCAGTACAAGCAGTTCAACGAGAAGCGCAGCAATGATGACAATCAAGAGAAGACAGGAGCAAACAGCAATAATAGCTCTCACTCCCTGGGCAGCTGGAACAAATGCTGTGTGTAAGAACCAAAGTAGCAGCCACAGCTGCTCTCTTTCCCTAAGCAACAACAATGTTCCTCTTCCTGCAGGCAAAAAGGTCTCCACACGTCCCTCAGTCCGCAGTCAACATATCCCTCCAAAGGGTAGATGGAAAAAATAAACCACGGCCGGCTAAGGTTCCTGGGACCCAATCCTGCAGGATATAGTGCAAATCAAACAACAGCAATCCAACAGGGAGGGATGATGATCTTGTTTTACATTTCTTTATTGCTGTCGCCAAACTACAGATGCAAAGAGAGACACATCTATGTGGCATTGTTCTTCAAAGTAGAATCATTTTCTTGGTTTTGGTTTTACCTTGATATTTTTGTTCATGTCCTGTTTAAGATGGATAATGCTCCTTTCACTGCCAATAGTGACAGTGACAGTGAAATTCACACTGAGGTTTCAATATGTATTGAATTGTGGGCCAATTAAAACTAATCAAGCTAAGGAAAAACCTAGATCAGGTGGATATAGAGCTATTTTGCAGCCTAACCTCTTGATTATGTCAGCCTGAGACACAAAATGCTACAAACAGTTCTTCCAAATCACTTTCTGAAATCTAGGCCCTTCTAGGGGCAAACTGTGCTAGGGATGACCCTTTGAACTGTCCTTTCTTTGCGGGCAAAAGTAGGACAATACCACTGCTCCACACAGCTCTATTGCAACGCATGTCTAAAGGAAAGACCTCCGAGAAGCAGATGGGAAGCAGCTGCATGAATGCACTCACTGATCCAGTAACCCTGTTAAAACAATGTTAAATATGCTTTCTTAATAAAATCATGGAGGGGGGAATCTCTTCAGTACACAGAAGACTTGTGATGAGCGCAGAGACTTTAAAAAAAAAAACAAAGAAGATGGCAAGTACTACTTCAGTGAACTGAGGAAAGAATTTTGACAAGCCAAAGCCTTTTCTTTCTTTCATTTTAAAAAAGCCCACTGCCAGCAATATTTATCCAGCAGCATCTGAGGAGACTGTGATGTTCCTGCTTTTCCCACTGAATCACAGAGTCCAGCTCTAAGGTGTAAACAATTGCATGCAGGCTCTGCCCCTAGGTAGTAATTCACAAACCAAATGTAGCTGGATTAGCATAAGGCAGTCAGTACCAACCTGTCGCCCTCCAGATGTTTTGGATACCCCACCCTGTACTGGCTGGGGGTACTGGGAGTTGTAGTCCAAAACATCTGGAGGACAGCAGGTTGATGAAGGCTGCCATAGGCCCAGGTTACAGTTGCAACATCCAAACCCTGAGGGGGCTCATAAATCTCAAGTACCTTTGCCAGGGTGTAAAAGTTCCAGTGGACCCACTGGGATTTACTTCTGAGTAGTCACATTCATGAGATCACACTGCAGGAGTTTCAACTTTCACAGAAAGAGAAAAGTTTTGCTTTTATTTATTTATTTATTTATTAAATTTATATCCCGCCCTTCCTCCCAGTAGGAGCCCAGAGTGGCAAACAAAAACATGAAAAACACTCTAAAACATCTTAAAACAGACTTTAAAATATATTAACAAAACATCTTTAAAAGCATCTTTAAAAAAAAAAAGCTTTAAAAACACCTTTAAAAGCAATTCCAACATAGACACAGACTGGGATAAGGTCTCTACTTAAAAAGCTTATTGAAAGAGGAAGGTTTTCAGTAGGCGCCGAAAAGATAACAGAGATGCTTCTGTCTAATATTTAAGGGGAGGGTATTCCACAGGGTAGGTGCCACCACACTAAAGGTCCGTTTCCTATGTGGTGCAGAATGGACCTCCTGATAAGAAGGCATTTGCAGAAGGGGTAAGATGGTCTTTCAAGTATCCTGTTCCCAAGATGTATAGTGCTTTGTATACCAAAACCAGAACTTTGAACTTAGCCCCGTAGCTTACGGACAGCCAGTGCAATTCTTTCAGCAGCAACATGTTGGCGATACTCTGCCCCAGTGAGCAGTTGCACTGCTGCATATTGCACCAGCTGCAGCTTCCAGACCAACCTCAAGAGCAGCCCCACATACAGCGCATTACAGTAATCCAGCCTGGAGGTTACCAGTGTGTGGACAACAGTGTCAGGCTATCCTGTCCAGAAACACTCACAACTGTCTTATCAGCTGGAGCTGATAAAAGGCACTCCTAGCCACTGGGCCTCTAGTGACAAAGATGGATCCAGGAGCACCCCCAGACTACAAAACTGCTCTTTCAAAGGGAGTACCCCATCCAGAGCAGGCAGCTGACCAATTATCCAAAACTGGGAACCACCAACCCACAGCGCCTCCATTTTGCTAGGATTCAGACACAGTTTATTGGTCCTCAACCAGCCCACCACCGAGTCCCGGCACCAGTCCAGGGCTTGCATGGCTTCTCCCGATTCAGATGTTACAGAGAAATAGAGCTGGGTATCATCAGCGTATTGCTGACACCTCACCCCAAATCTCCTGCTGACTGCTCCCAAGGGTTTCATATACATGTTAAACAGTATCGGGGACAAGCAGATACCTTTTGGCACTCCACAGCACAACTGCCAGGGGGCCAAAAAACAATCACCCAATGCTATTATTTGAAAACAACCCTGGAGATAGGATCAGAACCACTGTAGAACAGTGCCTCTGATACCCATCTCACCAAGTCAGCCCAGAAGGAGACCATGGTCAATGGTATCAAAAGCCACCGAGAGATCAAGTAAGAATAACAGGATCATTCTCCCCCTGTTTTTCTCCCAATAAAGGTCATCCATCAGGGTGATCAAGGCCGATTCAGTTCCATAACCAGGCCTGAACCCAGATTAGAATGGGTCAAGATAATCTGTTTCATCCAAGAGTACTTACAATTGCTGTGCCACAACTCTCTCTAACACTTTTCCTAAAAGGGGGAAATTTGCTACTGGGCAGTAGTTGTCACAAACCAATGGGTCCACAATGGGCTTTTTAAGGAGAGGTCAGATCATCATATCTTTCAGGGAGGCTGGATCCACTCCCTCCCACAATGACGTGTTGGGTGCATCCTGAATCCACTCAGTCAAACCCCTCAGTAAGCTTTAATAAGCCAAGAATGCAAAGGACCGAGAAGACAAGTTGCAGGCGGCATTGTTGCAAGCACCTTGTCCATGTCATCAGGCACCACCTTCATAGCCAGTCATTCATTCAGAGTATTTTTCTTTTCCTTTCCACTCTTCTTCTAAGTACCGGAAGGATGGACAAGACAGATATCTGGGCCTCAAAGCCTTTAAGTTTCCTTTCCAGAGCTTCAAAGTCTGACATGATTTCTTCATAGCTCTGCTTGGCAGTATCATTTGTTTCCACATGGATGAGAAGAAAGGGATACCTGTCAGCGGACTTTATGAGCGATGGCAACCCTTCCGTCACATCTCTAATCTGTCCTCCAGGGAAGCAGCATACCTGGCGAGTCCATGGATCTTCTCGGCATGCAGTAGGGAGTGTCCCACTACTACTGCTCTTCCATTGTTGTTGTAGGGTGTGGTTTGATTGCCTCTACTTGACTGAGCTTCAGCCTCTCGCTCGTTGCAGTGTGGGGTCTCCTGTAACTCTTCCCCTGCAGACTGTCCTCTAGTCTCATCCTCAAGTACCTGGAAGGAGTTCTGTAGTTCCACCCTTCCCCACGGAGTTTCCTCCACTTTGTTGTTGCTCTCCACAACAGTCTGTTCTTCTGCTTCAATATGCTGTTGTTCTTCCACCTCCTGTACTTGTCTTTGCTGTTGTTGATCCAGCGTTCTATCTAAGAACTCTTCGTCTTCTCTTATACTCTTCAGTGTGAACACCCGCCGTTCCAGGCCCCTCACTTTTTCTTCTAACAGCGCCACCAGCTTGCACTTGTTGCACATGTACACCATGTTGTCCTCAGGCAAGAAAACAAACATTGCACAGACCTTGCAGGTCACCACCACTGGAGTGTCTTTCCCATCTATAATCTCTGCTGCCTTTTCTTTTTTTCTTGTCAAGAAATCAGAAGAAGGCTAGGACTGGGGAGGGCAGCTGTGAAAGAATTGGAAAAGGTCCTCAAATGCAAAGATGTTTCACTGAACACCAAACTCAGGATCATTCAGACCATGGTATTCCCGATCTCTAGGTATGGATGTGAAAGTTGGACAGTGAAAAAGGCGGATAAGAGAAAAATCAACTCATTTGAAATGTGGTGTTGGAGAAGAGCTTTGCGCATACCATGGACTGCGAAAAAGACCAATAATTCGGTGTTAGAACAAATTAAACCAGAACTGTCACTAGAAGGTAAAATGATGAAACGAAGGTTATCCTACTTTGGACACATAATGAGAAGACATGATTCACTAGAAAAGACAATAATGCTGGGAAAAACAGAAGGGAGTAGAAAAAGAGGAAGACCAAACAAGAGATGGATTGATTCCATAAAGGAAGCCACAGACCTGAACCTACAAGATCTGAACAGGGTGGTTCATGACAGATGCTATTGGAGGTCACTGATTCATAGGGTCACCATAAGTCGTAATCGATTTGAAGGCACATAACAACAAACTTGTATTGGAATGGCCTGTGCTTTGTCCTGTCCTCCTTCAGGGTCAACAGGAGAGTCCCACTGGTATGTGATGCACCATATAAAGGAAAAAATATTTTAGGGACCTCCCCTGCCAAACTCGTCTGGCAAACTCCTGTTCGCTCTCCCTGTTTGTTTGCTTTCCGAGAGCTGGCTCGCTTGTATCTTCTCTGGATCACGTGACACAGCTCCCTCTATTCTGCTCAGTTAGGAGTCCAGAAACAGAATGAAAACTCCCAGCACACACAGCTGCTCCTAGTAGCACTCAGCAGCTATCAGGCCACACCCCTTCCAATCAAGCTGCTCTGGGGCCTTCAGAGCACACAGCTTCAGAGTCCTCTTTGTCTCTTGCTCCCTACATCTCCTCTGCCAAACCCTTGTTATCTCTCCCTGTTTGCTCATTCTGTTCTCTCATCTGGAGCAAAAACCAAGTCAAGGGTGTGCCCTGCCCTATGTGTTGGACCAGTGACAACTTGAGACAGCCCCATTGTTGTCATGCAAGCCATGAAATCTCAATCCAGAACACTAGAGGCAGCCTCAGCATGGGCATTGAAATCACCTGGGACCATCATTCTGGGCTCCTCCAATACCACAGCTGAGATGGCCTTTGCCAGCTTGGTCAGAGAAGCTGCTGGGCAGCAGGGTGGACATACATCAGCAGCAACTCTGGTTTACTATCTCCTTGGCCCAACATCACGTGCAGGCCCTCACAACCAGCTCCAAGACAGAGTGGTTTCCTGGTGACAGAGATGGAATTTCTGTAGGTCACAGCAACTCCTCCCCCCCATCCCTGCAGCCTGTGCTGGTGTTGCATCAGGTATCCAGGTGGGCAAAGCTGGGTCAGATGAACTCCGCCCAGCTCATCCACCCAAATCTCAGTAATGTACACCAAATCAGCCCCTTCATCCATGATCAAATCATGGATGGGTGTGGTCTTATTGTGTACTGATCTGGCATTAAACAACAGCACACACAGGCCAGTGGACACAGCAGATGAGCAATGAGGAACCGGTCTATGGAAGAAGTGGGAGCGAGGAACAAGGCATAGATAGCCTTGCTTTATTTATTTATTTATTTGTTTGTTTGTTTATTTATTTATTTATTTATTATTTAATTTGTATCCCGCCCTTCCTCCCAACAGGAGCCCAGGGTGGCAAAGTGCTAAAAACACTTTAAAACATCATAAAAACAGATCTTAAAATACATTAAAACAAAACAGCATTAAAAACATAAAAAAACAACTTTAAAAAAGGGTTAAAAACATAAAAAAACATATTAAGCAATTATTTCATCTTCTATGGTAGCTCATAACCTCCCCATGATCACTGCAATTGTGGTGGCATCATCCCATCCCTCCTTACTAAGACTCCTCCTAAAAACCCGATATGAACACAACAAGAGCCCACGCACAACACCTACCAGAACCAGTTATACCAGTATGCCTCTGAGAGAATTAGAATACTGGGATAACTAATTCTGGTAGGTTTTGTGGGTGGGGTCTTGTGTCCATATCAGGTATTTAGACCCACTCAATATATTTTACACAGGACACAGGGCCAGTTCTAAAGGGCGGCCAGGTTGAGCACTGGCCTGAGGGCCCCGGAGCTACAGGAGCTCCTGAGGGGCCCTCTGCTCCCCTTCTGCGATCCGCGGCCGGAGCCACGGATGACAGGATAGGAGCCGCCCACCGAGCCGCCCGCCATGCCCGCCATCCTCCCGCTTCACCTACCTTACTCTGCTGTTCTTTGCGGCTGCGTGCGTTGCACACGCAGGGTTGCCATCAATTAAGATGGTAGCCAAGGCTTCAGTAAAGGACTGAAGCCTCTGCCGCCATCTTGGTTGATGGCAGCAATGCGCGTGCTGCATGCCATCAACCAAGATGGCGGTAGAGGCTTCAGTCCCTTACGAAAACCTTGGCCGCCATCTTGTTTAATGGCAACCTTGCACGCGCAGCCACAAAGAACAACAGAACAAGGTAGGTGAATGGGGGCATGGTGGGCATGGCGGGCGGCTCGAAAGCTCTGGACTGTCTTGCGATCTGTAGCACGGCTCCTGCCACGGATCGCGGAAGGGGAGCGGAGGGGCCCGGGGCAGGCTGATGCCCAAGGGCCCCGGCATTCCCAGAGCCAGCCCTGACAGGACACATCTACTCCCCTCCATCTCACACTCAAGAAGGACCAGCCTTCTGCCAGTTGCAGACTCTCACTCCAAAGGTATCTGACAACTTTCTCCTATCATTCAATTCACTGCACAGGCTCTCGCCCTGCGCAGGAACTACACATGCACCTTGCACCTTCCCCACTACCAATCTAGATTGGTTTTTAAAAAAAAAAATAGAAGGGGTAGCACCCCACCCTCAGGATTCCCCAAGGGATGACTCCCTTTGGTGATGACCCCACCAACAGCAGACCCGCTGCCCAACGGCTGCCGGGCTTTTATGCCCCCTGACCCAGCCAGAAGCTGATTCAAGAGGCTGCAAGATTGACTGCAGCCTCTCTCTGGATTCAGAATCAGGCAGGGGGTCCCATTCCATACATCACTCACCAGAGACTGCGGCTATCTCAAGCGGCAGCATCCCAGAGGAGCAAGCAAGTAAGCACCTAGACGCTCAGTACTCACTCCCAGGGGCAGATCTTCTCCAGTCCCTCAGTGCTGCAGTTTTTCCCATCAAATGCCTGGAGAAGCTGAACCCAGCTAAAGTCTTTCCCATGCAGGAAGCCCAGAAGTATTTTTAAGATGGGAGGCCCAAAGTTAAACTTGAAAGGGATGCCAGCTGTGAAGAGACGTAGTTCATTAATATTATAGAACAGAACAACAAGAGTTTAAAGCTCCCCATACAGAGCTAACCTCTTCTTCACTCTCTGCCTCACATCAGCTCAGCTCAGCATATACAGCAAGCAAGATGTTGCAGTGACTGGATCCTAGAGCGGTACTTCTCCTTTATCAGTTAATACAACAGCAACTTTTTGCCTGGTTAATCTCTATTCCTGTAGTCATGATGGTGCTAATGAGTTTAAAATGTGAAAGTGCACGTGCTCAGAGTATTTCTTTTTTAAATCAGAGCTGGCAAAATAATCTTGCTCTGTCATATGAGGAATGTAGAAGCAGTTGTGTAGCATGGAATGGTGGGGAGAAGGGGAAGAAGAGAAATGTTGTGTGATTCACAACTGAAGTAATGCTGATGGCTATCCAAAGCTCCTTCCACCCCCATAAAACCATTTAGTCCAGGATCTAAAATTACCTAGCTGTACCAACATATTTGAGGGATCAGCATTTCATAGGTAGGCTTGGGTATTGTGCATATTTTAGTCCTTGTTTTCCCTGAGCCATAAACGTGGATCCTGATGTGACTGAATTTCTTTTTATAATACTGTTTACTGGGTTTTATGACGCATCTTTGTTTTTATGATGCTGTTTTATTGCTTTCATGGTGCATTTTTGCATATCTCTTAGAGATCTTTTATATATTAAGCAGTTTAGAAATGTTTTTAAATAAATAACAAGAAATATCTCTGCCTTCCCTTCTTTTCCCTGCCACTGCATTTTTCTTCTTCAAAATCAAGTGGCCAGTTTTAGAACGTATTGATTGAAACCACTAAATTCCAAGAATTTTAGCTGAGGGAAAGTCTGCCAAAGTATTGTGCCTTTTCCAGAACATAACCTTTAAGTTTAATTAATTTAAGTCTAATTGCACCTGCCTTTAACTGTGTTGTCACATTGTCTCACTGAAAACTCCCCTCAAAGTTCTACTCAACCACATGGGAATTATAGAAGAATATCTGAACAGAGTGGTTCATGACAGATGCTCTTGGAGGTCAATGATTCATAGGGTCGCCATAAGTCGCAGTTGACTTGGAGGCACATAACAACAACAACAACAACCAGTAAAATCCGCAGCAGCAGCAGCAGCAGCAGCAGCAGCAAGGCTATTAAGCAAAGCACCACCAGGTTGACCACCTCACATTAACTGTTATATCATTGTCTTTATGCATGACATTTAGTGATGGTATATCATCAGCTCTGCAAACCTTCCCCTAATAATAGACAGTGCAATCCTGTACATGTCCACTCAGAAAGTTCCAATGAATTTTTTTTTTGAAGCTTATTCCCAGGAAGGTGAGTGTAGGATTGCCGCCTAAGCGCTCAATCCTATCCTTGGCACCAGCTATGAGAAGGGGGAAGGGTTATGCCAAAGTCCTGTGTGCCAGTGCATTGGGCCTGGGGAAGCAGTTGTGCATTGGTTTAGGTCCAATTTCAGTGTTCTTGCACACTGCTGGATCAGGCCAGTGGCACATTCTAGTACAACATCCTGCTCTCACAGTGGCCAGCCAGAAGCCCATGGGAAGCCCGCAAGCAGGACTTTAAGTGCAAGAGCACTCTCACCTGCTGCAGTCTCCAGCAACTGGTATTCAGAAGCATACTGCCTTCAACCACAGGATTGAATGGTACATTGAAAATGAAAAGTAATTGTGTTAGTTAGCTTCTCCAGATATGGCTTATATGGAAGACAAACTGGCCGCAGAATGCCGTTCTTCTCTGCATTAGGACCAAACTCTATGTTAGAAAAGTTTTGGAGCTGCTGCCATTCCAGAGGTGATATTCAGCCATAGTCCATTTTGAGCCTGAGGGCAGCATTCCTTCCTGGGCAACTGACTGCATACCAGAGTGGGGGTGGTTGGGGCCAGATGCAAATGCGACTCTTACCTTTGTACAATAGATTACATTCCTGTCATGCAAAAGTCCGAGGCTTGAACACATGCACACGCACAAACGCCTCCAGGAAAGCAAGAGACATTATTGCAGTTCACGGACCTGTTCCAGCCAGGCCAAAGGAAGCAGTCAAGAAGGTGTGGCCTAGGAAAACTCCTAAGGGCCAAACAGCGAGCCAGGAAGGACAGCATTTGGCTCCCAGTCCAGAGATTCCCCAGCCCTGTTGTAGCCAGAGTAGACCCAATGAAGTCAATGGATTGAAGTTAGTCATGACTACCTTGTCCATTGGTTTTAGGGCATCTACTCTGGACTATGACTTAGTGGAATGCCACCCCATGTCTCTCCTTTCCTCATAATGTCTAATACAAACCATGTGTTATGTGCCTCTTGAATTGTGCATCTGCCCCTGGGGAGATGCTTCATGCATTTTTTGTGTTAAACCGTCTTGGGGCAGAGAAGGCAGAGACACAGTCTCTTTTAACAGCCACTCTTGTAATGATGTATCTCTTATAATGTCTGCTTTGTCCCTTAGGGTTCTTATTAATGTATCCTTAATCTAAATTAAAAGCGTGAACCTCCATTTGAAGCATTACATAATCAACAAAATGTTTGTCTATTAAATTGTATTGGTTGATGTTGTTTGCAAAGAAAGAAGGACTGTAGATATTTCCAGACTCAGCCCTTCTTTTGGAAAGTGCAGCCTAAAGCGGTAACTCTTTCTTATGCGAGGAGTCCTTGTTAGTTTAAGGGAACAAAAGCTTTGATTTAAAGAGTAAATACACATGAAAATACAGAGTCAGTGGCTTGTTCTGAATAACTTGCATCAGTGCAGGTTTCCAAATAAAGATTTAATTGCATCCACTTGCAGCAATTATAATATCAAAGCCATGGACTTAAAAAAAAAACACACACACATAAAACCAGAGGGTTCTCATACGCAATGACTGTTTTGCAGTGGGTTTTGAAAACAGGCTAAATGCAGTTATAATGGGCAAGCTCTTCAAAGCAGCTTAAAGAAGAGTAACGCAGCAGTATGTGGTTTTAAAAATCAAACAAAGTCATGGGTTTCTTATCATCTGTAGTTTGTTCATGTGAACATCTGTCAGAAATGAAATGGAATGCCTAAGATAAATGTGTGCTTAAAATGTGGACGATCAGAGTTTTTAGCACTGAGATCCAAGCATCAGTACTTGTAAATGACTGGACAGCGGAAGAAAATGCCCCAAATTTAGTAGATTTCCAAATATGATAAATTAATGAGGAAGCATAATATTTATGTAAGAAGAAAATAAAGCCATATCCTTTATTCTTCCATCACTTAGTCTCCCCCCCTCCTTTGAATGTTTTTAAGTGAATCATAACTCCATTGTGCTTTACAGCAACCCGTGAAAAGGACTAACTGGACATTACAGGCATTTGCAACCCAGCACTGCAACCCAGCACTGTTCTCTTTTCTTTCAGCAGAACGCTGCTTCAGAAGGGGACAGGAACATAAGAAGCGGCCTTATCCCAAGTCATTGGTTCATCTTCCTCAGAATTGGCTACACTAAATGGCAGTAGCTCTCCTGGGTTTTAGATGGGGATGTTCCCAGCCTTACCTAGAGATGCCAGGGACTGAGCCTGGGACCTTCTGCATGCGAAACAGATGCTGTACCACTGAGTTGTGGCCCTTCCCCTCCATCTTGGAATGGAGAATCAGCAAGGGTAAAAACACACTTTGAATTCTGTAGGGGTTGATTTAGAGCAGGGAAGCAGCAGGGGAAAGCACTGATGTCTGTGCCTCCCTTTGTATAGGATCACAGTGCCAGAACTAACCAAATAATGGCATGAGCTACATGCAGTCCAATTGTTGCTTGGAAACCACATACAGGTTACAATTGAGTCAAACATAGTCTAGGGAAGTGTTTCTCAATCAAGGGAGTGTGCCCCCCGCCACAGAGCTGTACTAAGATCTTGGGGGTGACTGTTTTAAAAATGTACAAAAAACAATGTTAAGATATCAAAGTATGAAATGTTATGCTCAGAAGGTGGGAAGATTGTATGCAGCTTATTATGTGATCTGCACATCATTGAAAGGGCACTGTAGTTCCGGCATTGGAAACTTGTGAGGAACCCTTCTATCACTGATGTTCAGTCCTTGCCAGAGCATCTCCAAGAGGAGGTTTTTGAACTCAAGTTTGATTCAAGTGCAAAAGATTATTTCAAACAATTCACTTTGGAAAAGTTTCGGTTGAAATATCTCCCTGCATATGTCAAAACAGGAGAGCGGGATTTGCGCACCATTATTCCATTTTCATCCACAAACCTTTGCAAAGGTGCTTTTTCTGCTCTTATGGCTATTAAAACAAAGCAATGCAACAGATAGGATGTTAAAGTTACCTAAAATGTGCTCTGTCTTCCACAGTGCCCAGAATCTAAAAGGTTGTGACAAACCTGCAGCATCAGTGTTCACATTAATAATTGAAGCCAGTTGTTTGAAATTTAAAACTTAATGTGGATGTTTCAATAATTTGAATAAATATATATATATTTAAATTATAAGTACTTTGATTCATTTTTGTTAAGTCCAAAATTTTATTTATAGTTAAAAGTAAAAATATTTCAGTTCTTCAGGCCAGGTTTGAATGAGAAAGTGGCATGGGTTTAAAAAGGTTGGGAAACACTGTTCTCGGGTGATCAGATAGCAAAGGAGGAGAGTACTTCTGTACCTTTAATAATTGTGTACAAAGGAAATTTTGGCAGGCACAGCTTGTCATGAGAAGGGTTCACTGCTGAAATTCCATGATAGTTCCATGACATTTCATATGAGGAAAGATTTCTTCGCACGGTGCATAGGCAGCCTATGGAATGCACTTCTACACAGTTCAGTGAGAACCACCAACTTAACTTAGCAGGAGAGGGCTATTGCTCTCATGTCCTGGTTGCGGGCTGCCTAGAAGTATCCATTTGGCCACTATGGGAAACAGGATGATAGACTAGACTGGACTTTGGTCTGGTTCAGCAGGGCTCTTCTTATGTTTTTATGTTCATCTTCTATGTACCTATTAAAGATACAAGAGCCTCTCATGTCGGATCACACTATGCCAGGTGTGGGGAACCTTTGGCCCTTCAGTTGTTGCTGAACTACAACTCCTATAAACCCCAGCAAACATTTGCTGGAGTGCCAACAGTTCCCCACACTCCCCTTATCTGTGGGGTCCCATCCATTTCAGAAAAATCAGGGTTCTAAAATGCAAAGAGCCTACAGAGAGTATAAAAAGCTTCACCAAATTGTTATGGCTGAAGAGAGCTAGAGGCAAAGTAGGTGCTGCTGCTCTTTGCCTAGGTCTCAATCCATACATTATTCTTCAGCACAGGAGCTTTAGCAGAGCTTGGAAGTAACTCGTTATTTTTAACGAGTTACTTGTAATTAGTTACAATTTTAAATAACGAGTGGGTAATTCTATTACATTTGGCAAGTAACGGAATGACTAGTAATTTCCCTACTTTTCAGCTGCAATTTTAACGTTTCCACATTAGGTTGGATGTTACTTGGGGGTGGGAACAAGGGGAAGTCAGCTCCTGGCTGTGATTGGTTAACACAAGACATGTGCCTCACACTGATTGGACCTCTGCGCAGACTCTCTCTTCCCTCGTGATCTGTGTTAGGAGGCATGAGGGAAGAGGTGAATAGGCAGGGCCTGCTAGCGTCTGAGAGGAAAAAATGGACGCCGGAGGAAAAAGCCAGGGCAAGGACAACGGAGGAGAAGGCAGCAGCAGAATGGCAAAGAGCTGTGGAGGTGAGTGACGATGATTTGTGTGTGTGTGTGTGTGTGTGTGTGTGTGTGTGTGTGCGCGCCCCCCGTGGCCCCTTCTGCTCCCCATGGCATTTTTGCCCCACCCCCACCCCCCCATGGCCCCTTCTGCCCCTCCCACTGCCTCTCCTTGCCTTGCTGCCGCCCCCCCATCAATCACAAGGCACTTCTGAAACTTCGGCCGGCCCTACTTCTCTTCCTTCCCCCCCTTTTTGAACTCTCCCCCTTGTTCCTATGCATACCTGTGTGCTGTATTTATCCAGATAGAGCACTCCTGCCTTTTAAAATGCCGGCTACCTTTTTATTGTATATTTATTTGAACTCCATCTTTCTTTTTATTTGTATTTTTGTCCTGTTTAATCACAAGACTGAATTGTATGTGGGACAAAAACTGTCTAAGTAATAATAATAATAATAATAAAAAATCATTAGGCGTATAATAAATGGCTTAAGGCTGATTTTTTTGTTCTTGGCAGAGATGAGGTGAGAAGTAGGGTCCTTGCAGCTCCTCCTCTCAGTCCCCCAGCTCTCAAACTCATGTTCTGTGAGAAAGAGAGAGATTCCCAGTCCCAGAGAGAGATAGACTGTTGACAATCTCTGCTAATATCTATACAAATGTACATAACATGCATCACCTGAACTCGCATGATCTAGAGTTACCTTAGATCTTGCAAGATTTGCAAATGAGAAGCAATTGGGCTTTATATTAGTTCTGATTGTCTATTGGGCTATCATAGGTTATATGTTTTTTTCATTTTCTATGGCAAAAACTCCAACTTCAGTGGAATTTATGTGATGTGTTCTAATCATTTGAATTTGGCTAATGAATGCTTTATTCTTTCATCAGAACTTTAGCAGTAGTACTAAAATATTAATAAAAAAGAAAAGGGAAAGAAAAAATACTTTACATACATCATTCAGCTGTATTGCTAATTACAGATATAGATATAAAAGATAAACGGCATTTTGTCAAAAGTATTTTTGTCTACATTTTATACCTCATCCTTGGTTTTCCAAGCTTGGCATGGAATGCTTCTCATACAGAATTAATTTGAAATGCTGCATATTTATTATCATAATCATCATATTCAAAATAAAAAATATATGTACCACCTTCAAGTTGATTCCAACTTATGGTGACCCTATGAATAGGGTTTTCATGAGGCTGAGAGGCAGTGACTGGCCCAAGGTCACCCAGTGAGCTTCATGGCTATGTGGGGATTTGAACCCTAGTCTCATTTTGTTCTCACAACAACCCTGTGAGATAGTAGGTTAGACTGGCCCAGTCAGGGTTATTCAGTGAGCAAAAATGATGCAAATAGGATCTCTTTTAATTGTGCTATCAACCTGCTTACTTCCACTCTGACTGGGGCATCTTGCAGCATGGGGAAGAGATGGGGGCACATCACAGCATTATCTCTTGTTTATTACAGAGACGCCTGTTGCAGGTTTTGCTGCTGAGAGCAGCAGTCAGTTAGTGCGGCCACTTGAGTCACAGCTTGTTGATCCTGAGGAGGCAAAACTAGAAAGTGAGGTTCAGAAAGGAGGCCCTGTGCATGAGGAGGAGGAGGGCATGAAGCAGTGCCAGTTGCCCACAGCCACATCTGCAGAACAGCAAGTACCATGGTTTGGCTTTGAAAAAGCTTGTACATTTGTGAGCCAGAGTGGGAAAAATGTTGTTGTACGATGCAATTACTGCCTTCCAAGGATCAAAAATCTGAGATCAGCTGTTTCCTCCTCATCCAATGTGAAGAAACATTTTGAGGTAAGCCTTTGTCATGCTGGTCCTCAAAGAGTGTCCATTGTCTATTTATGTTTAAATTGTGAAGTTCCTCTTCCATTTTTTCTTGGATTCATGCTTTGTTCTTCTTCCTCAGAGGGCACACCCTGAGAAGCTGAGAGCAATTGAAGAAGCAATAAAGGCAAGGAGACGTGGCCTTCCTGAACCAATGCATGACACCCCTCCTCCCAAAATGCTGAAGCAGCAGCAGACAACCCTTGAGAGGTGGGGATCTGGCAGGGAGCCTGTCACCCAGAGCAATATCGACAGAAGAATCATTGATTTCATTGTAGAGGAGACATTACCACTTCTAACTGTGGACAAACCATCATTCATTAATCTGGTTCGCATTGGACTCCCCAAAGATCTCACCATCATATGTGCCAAGACTCTGAGAGACAGAATTGAGAAGAGAGCATGCCACATGAGAGAAACTCTTGCAAACCGAATGGGTGCTGTGGCATATATAGCAACCACTGCAGATTGTTGGACCAATGGCAAGAAGAGTTACTTTGGGGTAACAGCCCACTGGATCAACCCAACTACCCTGAAACGTGAGGTCGGGGCCTTGGCTTGTAAGCGTCTGAAGGGGCACCATACACACGATGTCCTTTCAAAAGCACTGCATGATGTACATGTGCAGTACAGGATCCACAACAAAGTTATGTGCACTACTACAGACAATGGCTCCAACTTTGTGAAAGCGTTCAGAGTTTTCATGGCCAAAGAACCAGTGGAAGCTGCAGGCACCAGTGACGATGATGGTGAGAATCAGGAGGAGGAGGAGGCTGAGGTGGAGTTTGTGCCTATCTGTGAGATCCTGGACACAGGACCTGAGGCAGAGGAAGAAGCTGCAGACTCAGGAGAGGATTTTGTTTTACCACCACACCAGAGATGTGCTAGCCACACCCTCAACCTTGTGGCAACACAAGACATAGAGGCCATGCTTTCTGACTCCTCCAAAAGTAGTCTTCTTGGTCCTTTCAAGAAACAGTTTCATTCCTTGATGGGAAAGTGCAGCAAGTTGTGGTCCAAGCAGAACCAGTCAGCCCAGATTGCTGAGTATATCCGTGCGCAATGTGGTGTGTATCTGAAGGTACCGAATAAGACCAGGTGGAATTCCACCTTTGATGCGTTGAAGCAACTACATGAGCTCCTGTCAACTGTGCCACTCAAAATGCATGCCATAATGGACCGCTGCTCCTTGTCCAGGATCACAGCTGCTGAGATTGAAGTGGTACAGGAATACACAGAGATTATGGAGCCACTAGCCCAGTCCCTAGATATCCTGCAATGGGAGAATGGCATGTTCATGGGGTATTTGCTACCAACGCTCTGTAATCTGGACCGCAAGTTAGAAGGACTGGAAAACAAACCTGAGAGGTACACATACTGTTTTCAGCTGCTGAGAGGTGTGCGCGAAGCCCTAAGAAAGCGGTTTGCAGCTATCTGGGAGGACAAGAGGCTTCTTCTGGCAGCCTGCCTACACCCTCGCTTCAAACTAGATTGGCTGGAATCGTGTCAGGCCACCACCCATACCAACAAGTAAGAACATTAGGGAAGCCCTTTGGGTGGATTACTCCAAGGGAAATGTTGTCTCAAGGGAGGCATCAGAGGGCTTAAGGTGGTAGGCAGGGGCTGGGCCTTTTCTTCCTGGGGCTCCTCATCACAACCTTGGGTTGCTGCAGGTAATCCTTAAGGGTCTGCTGTGCTGCCCCATGAGTGTGGTGACTTGGTCACCTTCCTACCTTCCATGTCATCATCCACAGGCTCAGGCTAGACCCTGAACCAGGGGACATGACAAGCATCAGGAAATGAAGAGCAGATGATGGTTTCCTAACATATATGTGTTAACATATCCTCTCTCTTTCTGAGATACACAATGGAAGCCTTGTTGAAAGCTGAAATAAAGATGGGTGTACTTAATGAGGACAGTGATCAGTCTTCAGATAAAGACCAGGAAGGAGATGTCTTAGAAGATGACTTCTTTAACTTTCTGCCCCAGGGCAAGAAGTCAGCAGTGGACACTGCTGAGGAGGAACTGGTGAGGTACCTGAGGTCTCCCAGCAGGGAAGTGTCATCACTCCATGGCTTTCCACGTGTGCTGCGGTGTTTTTTGCAGCACAACACAGGCATGCCTTCAAGCGCTGCAGTAGAACGCCTGTTCAGTACTGGTGGCAACGTAATGACTGTAAAAAGACATTCCTTGTCTGACATGCTCTTTGAGCATCTTGTTCTTTTGAGACATAACAGAAACATATTATAAAAGCATTTCAAGTGTAAAATTTGATTTCAAGAGTTGGGGTATCTTCATTGCTTGGGGGGATGTGAGATTCTGTTATGCCATTATGTTAATCTTATGGATAAATTTTTTTATTCTACTACCCCCTGTGTGTGTGTGTTTATTTTTAATATTGTTTTAGGCTTCTTAGATGTGCAGCAGCCAAGGCCAGCACCTTGTAGGAGTTTTTTTAAAAAAGTAACTGAAATGTAATTGTAGTGATTACTTTTGAGAAAAAGTAAAGTAATCAGTTACTTTCAGAGCAATTGTAACTGTAACGGTAATTACTACTTTTTTGGGCCAAGTAATTGTAACTGTAATTTATTACTTCTTAAAAGTAATCTTCCAAGCTCTGAGCTTTAGTAATGCAACAGTCTCATTTTTTGACATTATCCCGTGATGTGTTTTCCCCATCACCACATCATTGCCTGCTGTCAGAGAAGGTCAGGAAATGCCATGGAGAAGTCTATCATTTGGGGCAATAGCCCCATGTCAGGTATAACATCTAGTTCAACCCTTATTGTGATCTTTCCCCAATGGACAAGCTCCTCTGAATTCTCATCAGATTTCACATTAGGCAAAATTATGTATTGGTTCTAATATTGTTCAGGAAGATACAGAATTTTCTCATATATATCACCCCAGATAGGATGCTTAGTTGCCACAGAATGTAGTGTCAGTTGGAAAAGAAAAATGGAAAACTGTGGGGAGTCCATTCATTTCAGTGTGTCTACTCTGCATATGACTTGGTTGGTTATCACCCCAAGTGTCTAGTCCTTAAGGTTATGAAATAAGATTGACAGTGATGAGCAATAGCTGGTGAAATCTCAAAAGACATGAGTCAAGACTGATCAGCATTTCAACTAGTCATGGTGATACTAAATTTTGACAAAGAAAGATGCTGGGGCTCAAGTCCTTCTGAACACAATTCCTTTTCTTCTGAAAGCCTTTGCTTGCCTCTAACCTCCAATGTCTCATCTGTCATTAGTTGCCAGGGAAGTGCACCATGCACTTGCTCAGGACTTTTTTCATCTATTTTTACTTAATACATTCTAGAGTTGAGCCTCTGACATGGAAAAGAAATGCCAAAGCTGTGCCAGTCCTGCAAATCTCATTGGTTCCTGCCCCCCCTTTCGAACAGTATCAGAATAAAACTATGTAAAATAAGCAAACGCATGCAGAACACCAGAATTTACAGCACAATCCTATAAATATCTACTCTGTAGGTAAGTGCCATTGAATCCGGTGGAGCCTACTTCCAGATAAGTGCATATAAGGATTGCAACATTATATGGGCAGCATTATTTTTCATTCCATAACATTTGGGCTAGCTTTTTAAAAAAAATGTAGGCTATATGCACTATCTCTTGCAGTCAAGTGTTTACAGCCAGTGGTTTTCCTGATTTGCCATACAAAAGGCCATTTCTGAGAAGGTACAGAGAATGTGTCCCAAACAGTTAAAACAAAGCATAAGCTTCTATCAAAATTCACTTTAATGTTTAAACTTTAAAAATGCACCTGTCATTGTTACCTTTGCTTGTTAATCTCTATCCCTCATAATTAAACTCTGGGGATAGTGTAAATTTTTTATTTGAGAAAGATAATATTTTAATCACCCTCTTATGATGAGTATTTGGTGATATATATTCACTGTATAATCAGTATTCAAATTAAAATTCTGCAGAAATGAGAACTAATTTAACTCTCTTTCTCTCTCTCTCTCTCACACACACACTTTCTAAAGGAAGCAGAAAATAGAGACAATAAGATAGTCAAAGGGGACTACCATGATTCTAAAGCAGAATTTGCTGCTAGTGTTTTGGTGTGGATGGTTTTGATTTTGTTATGTATTTTTATATTGAAAGGTGGGATGAAAGTTCCTCTAATAAATATATTCTGTTAAACAAAAATGAGTCTGCTGTGGATTTCTTCCTCCATGATGAGGAAAATGGCCATATAGGGTGGTAGGGATGGGGGATGAATTCTATTCAGTTCACATTTAAAGCATATCTATCAAATCCGCACTTTCCAAAACAATACGAGAACTGAAACACAGCCATCCTTTGAAGTTTGTACTTATCTGAATTTTGCAATGCAGTAACAATGGTTACAAGATGCATATTTAAGGGGAAAGTGCATAAAAATGCATATACTAGTGAAAGTAACATGTAAAATGCATCATATAAGGAGAAAATGCTTGCAAAAATGTGTACAAAAATGTGTTTATTAGGAGAAATTCACACTAAAATCTGAAGAATTTTCATGAGGGATTTTTTTTAAAAAAATCTCAAATTGCTGCAGAAAAGTGGAGAACTGAATTTAAGACTGGAAAAATGAGAAACTGAGAGAACTGAAATTGACAGATTCTTCCATCCCTATAGGGTGGTATTCAGGGACTTGCTCAGAGAATATTCATTGAAATTAATGGACATAACTAACTTAGTTTCATTAATTTCAGTGGATCTACTCTAAGTAAGACTTAGTAGACTACCACCCATTAAAATCAAGGCTAGCCTAGGCCATTTTGCTGCATGAGATGAAGAAAAATATGACACCTGTCACGGACCCGGCATAACGAGGGTGGAGCGGCAAGATGGCAGAGGAAGAGGAGGACTATGAATGGACTGACACTTCCCATGCTGAGCAGCCGGGCACAGAGGACTCTGAGACATTGTCTCATTCTGGACAATTACAGTTCCGCCCCTGAAGCTCAGGTTACCCATGAGAAGGCTCAGCCCAGTTAGGCAGTTGCCACCCCGCCTGATGTGCCTCCTCTACCCACACCTACCCTGCTGCTCCCCAGCGCATCGCCCCTCCCTCTGATGAGGAGGTTCCCGCTGAGGCAGAGTGGCCACCCTTGTCTTGCTCATGGAGGCACCAGCACCGGCAAGAACAACACCCCAGTGGCTCCCCTTGAGGCAGAGCTCTTGGATGCATTTGTACTCCCAAAAGTGAAAGTTCATACAAGTAGGGTGCCCACCCAACCTTACTTAAGCCAGGTGAGGGGATGAGTCTAGCTGCTGTGACAACCTCTTAGTGCAGTGTAATCGTGTCTAGCCTAGTAACGATGCTGAATCCTGTGTAACACATAGTTGATTCATGACACACTCTGAACCAAAATCTTTTAATAAACCTATTAAAGAAAAGCACAGCTCCTTGTTCTTGGCTGACTTCAGGGTTTGGGGCAGGACAACACCCTTGTGTATTCCAGGTACCAAAATCAACAGGATGATCAGTTGAATCTTGCTTCATGGATAGAATATTAGACATTGACTGGGAAAATCTAAACTCAAATCCCTGAATATTCACTGGTGTCCTTAGGCAAGTTACTCAGGCTATTCTTCACATTATTGTTGTGAGGTTAAAAGAAGAGAAACAATGTTTCCTGTCCTGCGTTCTTTGGAGGAAGGGCATTTTACAAAAATAAAAATAGTAATTTAATAATAATAATAATAATATGTTTCCAGAACACTTATGTTTAGACTTGTGCCTATCATTCAGATATTACAAAGATGCTGACTAGATTTTCCCCTGCACTTTTTAAGATCCAAGTAGGAAAAAAATATTTTTGGAAGCAGCCCCTAAAAAGAATAGGAGCAAGCTTAGCAGGATAAACTGTTAAACTGTCCAAACTACATATTGATTTAATCTCTTCCAGACTTGTCACACATATTTATAACCTTTCCTTGATTGTACTCTGTCTTCTGTCTGAACAGATCAGGAAAAGCATGCACACCTGTCTTTTTCTGATTACTAAATAACTTAATCAAAGAAAGAGAAATTACAGTAATTGGGCATTTAAATATTCTTGCACATAATTAACTGAAGATCTTTATTTAACATGCAATCACTTTCCACTTACTCTAACAAGATTTCTATATTGGGTTTCCAAATCCATGTTTGCAGACAAAATTCATTGTTTGAATAATCCATGTTTGAGGGCAAAGTGTTCAATTTAATGTTCTTGAATAGAAACTAAGGGCCAAATTAGACATGATGCTAGGGTTGCTGCTGCATTTTTTAAAACTAATAGGAGATATGAGGTGGAAGGGGCTTGATTCATACTGGACCACATAACCCTCCTCCCTACATGTCACGGTTCAACAAAATTCCCCAAATCATGTGACATGATTTAGTGTTCTGTCTAGTTTGGTTCTTAAGTATTACTAATTAATGTAACATACAATCAGAGTGACAGATCTGTTATATATTTTGGAAAGTTGTTTGTTCGTTATGCATTTGAACACTTCTTCAGATATCGTAACCACATTTTGCATGAAGGTTCCTAAGATCAAGGAGTATGTTTTTATCTATATTTGGATACAATTAGACACCATTTTCTGAATCAAAATGATGGACTTAACTTTTCAAAACTGCACTTATTTTAACCACTAATTTCAAAATTACACTGATTTTGGGGTTTCTTAGAATTCTTGAACAACACCGGGTATGAGGCTGCCATTGTTCCATATATCATTGTGGAATGACTGGACATCACTGGACTCTCCCATCTGACAAACTCACCCTTGTAGAGTGGTTAGGGAGACTAGCAGCAGAGAGTAGTGGTGGAATCAGAAGTGATCTCACATAGGGCTAGACCAAAACATTTTGCTGCCTAAGGTGAAGGACAAGATGGTGCCTCCCATATTCTATGTACAAAAGCTGATCAGAGTAGGAGTTGAATCTTACAATAGTGTCCTCCACTGCACCTCAGGGCAACAGGAAAGCTTAGAAGGCACAGCGCAGACCACATGGCACACACAGTTCTATCAACTCCCTGCCCATCAGCATAAGCCACCTGTAGCGGTTGCCTCACTCTGCCTAAGGGTAGGGCCAGCTCTGATCTCACAGACCTCCTCCGGGAACCCTTTATTCTGGTGTTTCTTTTATGTCTTCATCAGGATAGGCTTGCTTGGGAGAGGGTGAGAACAGTGGGAACAGCTGGTGGGAAGGGAGCCGACCTCATTATAAGCCAGGATGGGTTGTTAAACTACTCTGACAATTGTAGCTCTGTGAGGACAATAGGAGTCTCCTAACAACTCTCAACACCCTCACAAATGACCCTTCCCAGGATGCTTTGGGGGAAGCCATGGCTGTTTGAAGTGGAATAATAGTGGAATAAATGTATGATGTGAATGTGGCCTGGATGTGAACATGCAGTTTAATCAGTGCAAACAAGACTAAAAGTTGTCACTAGTTTCTAGAAGGACTTGCCTATTGGTTAAAACACATATAAATGAAAAAAGTCACTGGATATTGTATTAATGTCTAATTAAAGCATTCCACCCACCCACCAAATAGTAACTGCCCATGCAACAGCAATGATAAAAAAGCCTGACTTCAGTATATCAGGCAGTAGAATCAAAAGAGCAATCTATAATGTTTGCAGCAAGTATTTGCACAGAGAATTTGTTTCCTGCCTCTTTAAAATGACACCTTCTTTCTCCTTGTCAATTTTATACGTCTCCTTGGACATTGAAAACTGGTGGCCCACATTTCCCCGCCCTTATAACAGCCCTTCACCCTTCTAGCTCCCACATCCTTGCATTCTGTAACCTTTGCCCTTTCAGCCGATCAGAGGGAAAACGCTAGTTTTCTAAAGGTACCAGAGAGAATGGAAGTTTGCTGCTATGGAAGTATGCAGCTCCCGACATGCCACTATTCAGTTCATTCTGCTCCTGACTAAAACCTTATTTATTTGGAGCTTTGTCAGCTTTGAAGGAGTGTAGCGGTTTTTGCAACTCAACCCTCTTTGCCAGGTGGAACCCAAACTGCAGGCTTGGTTTTCCACTTAGCACTGCAACCTTTTGAAAGCCAGGTCTTTCTAGAATGACCTCTTTGATGTAAAAATAATAACAAAAAAGCACTTTACATCACCAAGGGTTTCCTGGTAGCTCCTCTCAGCTCCCTGGGAATGGCCTTTCTGTAAACCTTCTGTCTGACACAATGAGAGCTTCACTTTCTTTTTGATCCCAAAAGTGAAACCGTGTGGAAATGATTGAGAGTGACGTCACATATTCAGCATTATGATTTAAATCGAAGATTGAGGAGGAGGAGGAGAGGAGGGAAGGGGCATTTTGCCTATGGTGGTGGGCAACCTTTGCAGTTAAGACAAAACAAATTATGAACATTTACAGGGAGATTTGCATGCCTAGAGCATATGGGTGGAAGTTAGGAAAATTAAAGTTCTGTCTCTGTGAGCTTCAGAGAAATGCATCTTTCCAATGAATGGTGCTTCACTGAACCTATTTGTTTCACCGCAGAGCTTCATTTAAGTTGGTTGGAACAGATCCATCTAGTTTTGGTGTGTGTCATTTTCACATTTGTTCATTCACAAATCTGCTTCATCCCATTTCAGCCTTAATCTGAAATTAAGAAACAAAACAAAACCTGCAGGGAAATCTATGTTTAAATATGGATTTAAATAGATTTTATATTACAAAATATTATTTAAATATATATTTTATTTCAGTGTGAACATGTCTAAATTATTTGATCCTAAAATACAATTTTAATACATTTTGGTACTTTTTTTTTTTGAGCCAAGAACTGTATTGCAAAATTTGGATAAGTCTCAAATCCAAAGGACAATGTGTTCTGATCCACATATTAGGGTGCAATCCAACTCGCATTTATGCCAAGCTGAGAGAAGTTGGATGTGGCAGATGTCCAGCTGGGTCCCAATTCAGTCGGGCTATTCTGGCATAAGTCCCTCAGCCCGGCTCAGTCAGGATTCAGCCAGCTTAGCTGAGACCAGCGTAAGTGAAGCTGGCATAAGTCCTTAAAAAGGGGTGTTCTGGAGGGGTGTTGGGGGATATGTCAGTGGAGGGGCTGAAGTGAGGGGACTTAGGTCATGTCCAACTCATGTTCACAGCTCTCCTGCTGGTTCAATCCAGGCAAAAGTTACACTGGGAAAAAGGTTGGTCTAAGACAGCCTTTCCCAACTAGTGGGCCACCAGATGTTGTTGGACCACAATTCCCATCAGCCTCAGCCAGCATTGCCAATGGTCAGAAAAGATGGGAATTGTGGTCCAACAACATCTGGTGGCCCACTAGCTGGGAAAGGCTGGTCTAAGAAAATAATTGCAATGGAAGTCAATGGAGACAGCTTACTCCCCAGTAGGGGTATTTGGGAGAGCAAGCTTTTACTTTCTGGTTCCTGCACACAGCTCCTGGCTGAGCCAGTGTTCAGCCAATTCAGAGGCTCCTGAACGGCAACTGGTTGAGGTGGAACTTTACACCAGCTTCTCTTGTGCCAGCACCACTTGCGCCAGCTTCCCCCGAGTTGGATTGCTTTATTAGTCCAGGAAGCGAGGATCAGGTCAGTGCTCATCAGAATTTACAGAAACTGAGTTCTTCAACCATTCCTACATTGAGCCTTGGCTCAATTATAGCAATTTGACCGTTGAGACATCTGAAGTCATGAAAATAGTTTTATTTATTTATAACATGTTTATCTCACCTTTTGATAAAATATTTTCAAGGTGTTTTAAAACATATGTTAAAAACTCCAATAAAAAAAATTAAACAAATAAAAAACAAAATTTTCGAGTACCACCACCACCAGTAAAGCTCCATCTAAAACCCAACTGGAAAACTATTTGTAGCCCAGCATATACCTGACACCTGGAAATCATCAGGCTTGGTACTAGGCAAACTGATACAGGGAGGAACTCCATGGCTAAGAGGCCACAACTGAAAAGGCCCTCTCCCTGGTAGCCACCCATCACCTCTCATCTCAGGTCCAAGCTAGACACACTATTAAATATGACTTAGCATTTAATATGCAGGGTTTTTTAAAACAAAAAATGCAGATACCATTGGCTGGGTGTGATCACAGCAGGAATGGAAGGGAACTTTGCTCCTTCCATCCCCTACTATTGTCTTGAAGCTCATACTTGCTTTAGGAGGAAATCCCCAATTGGCACCTCTCTCAGTCTTTCTGTCTCTTTCTCTCTGCCTCTCTCTGTGTATTTCCTCCCAATATTTATCAGCCTCCCTCCAAGCTGATGTTACTTGTATTTGCATGTTAATTCTCATTAAATAAATTCATCTTTGTTTTATTTAATGTCTCATCTAGGTTAGTCACCAGAAGGTGAGGGTGATCTAGATCAGGGCTGGTAATATTAGTAATTTTGCAGTTTAGTTGGTCATTCAAATATTTCTGTATGGCTTGTTTTAATGTACATCACTTAGAAATGTGAAAGATTAAGTGGTATATAAATGTCTTAAATAAATAAATATCCTGGCCCTTGATCGTTTAGTTCTTTAAAACCTGAATAGTGCTAGAAAATGAACTGGCAGCCAGTGAAGCTCATTTAGTACTGACAAGTTATATTTATTTCTAAATGTACCCATTATACTGAGATGGCTTTGCAGCTGTATTCTGGACCAGCAGAAGTTTCCCTTAAGTCCTTAAAGGCAGATAATGTTTTGGAAAAGTGCTGCGTGCTTTTCCATCATAGGGTGGTCAAGTGTCCTCTATTTGAAGGGTTGACAGGTCTAAATCAGGTTTAAAGATTAGGAATCATTAGAAAGGAGTCTAGGGGCCTTGAAGGTGCACAGACCACAGGTCACCTGGTCCCCACTATGATAAGATGTATTGCATTGTATTTCTATTTAAGTTATAGTGGTGGTTGCCAAGGAGTACAAGTGGGCAGAATGCTGTCATGCTTATGTTGTGATTGTGGGTTTCCCATAGGCATCTGGTTGGCCACTGGAAGAATAGTTTGCAGGACCAGATGGAATTTTGGTTCAATCCAGCAGGCCTCTTCTTTATGTTTCCAGGCCCAATTCAAAGTGCTGGATTTCCCCCTCCCCCGTTATATCGTTCAGGACAACGATAACTAAAGGACCACTTTTCCCCATATGAACCTGTCCAGAATGATATCATCATCTGAGGACCTTCCCTGTGTGCCACCTCCAGGGGTGGTCTGGGCGGTGGTGACAACAGAATGCGCCTTTCCTCATTTATGGAATGTTCTTTCTGGGGAAGCCCACCTGACACCAACCTCTGGGGAAGCCCACGTGACACCAAGCTTTTGCCTTTCAGTACCAGGCAAAAACATTTTTGTTTTCCTGTTCATTTGGGCAGCACCAGTGATATACTGTATTGTTAAATATGTTTCTAGGTTTTTTAAAAAAATATTATTGCATTTTACTTGCTTGTAAATCACTTTGAGACTTTTTATTTGGAAGCGATATACATATTTAATACACCTGTAAACCTAAACCTATGTTCTTACGCTATTTTAAAAATTAAATGGTGATTTGGTGGCTAATATTATGCTTGACTCTGGGGAAATGTGGCTTCAGATTCCCTCACAACCCTAAATATACAGACTGACTTGTTCAAGAACAGGGAGAGCAAACAGGAGTTTGACAAAGGAGTTCAACAGGGAAGGTCAAGGAGAAGGTCACTAAAAAAAAACCTTTCTAATTCTTCTTGTACACCGTACCGCATACCAGTGGGACTCTCAAGTTTTCCCTGAAGTAGGACAGGACAAAGCACAGGCCACTCCAAAACAAGTAATTAGACAGAAACAAAAGGTAGAAAAGAGTATGAACAGAAAGGATACTCCAGTGGTTGTGACCTGCAAGGTGTGTGCCATGTTTGCTTTCTTGCCTAAGAACAACATGGCATACACGTGCAACAAGTGCAAGCTCATGGCACTGTTGGAAGAAAAAGTGAGAGGTCTGGAACTGCAGGTGGCTATACTGAGGACTATAAGAGAAGATGAGGAGATCTTATACAGAACGCTGGAACAACAGCAGCAAAGAGAAGTGGAGGTGGAAGAGCAACAGCATGTGGTAGCAGAAGAGGAGGCTGCTTTGGAGAGGAACAACGATGTGGAGGAAACTCCGTGGGAAAAGGTGACAGGAGCAGAAGAGCCTCGAAGACACCCTTCACCAGTGGAACTATGGAACTGCTTTCAACCACTCGAGAATGAGACTGGAAGACAGCCTGAGGTGGAAGAATTACAGGAGACCCCATGCGATAACGAGCAAGAGGCTGAAGCTCAGTCAAGCAGGGGCAATGAAACCATGCCCCACAACAATAAGAGAAGAGTACTAATAGTGGGAGACTCCCTACTGCATGGGATCAAAACCCAAGTATGCCAAGAAGATCTGTGGACTCACCAGGTATGCTATCTACCAGGAAGACGGATTAGAGATGTGACAGAAGGGTTGCCATCACTCATCAAGCCCACCAACAGGTATCTCTCCTTATCCATGTGGGAACAAATGATACTGCCAAACGGAGCTATGAAGAAATCACATCAGACTTTGAAGCTCTGGGAAGGAAACTCAAGGACTTTGGGGCCCAGATAGTTTTTTTTATCCATCCTTCCAGTACTTAAAAGAGGAGTAGAAAGGGAAAGAAAAATACTCTGTGTGAATGAATGGCTCCGAAGATGGTGCTGATGTTAGAGATTTGGATTCTGGGACCACGGGCTAAGCTTCCGGGAAAATAAGACTGCTGGCAAGTGATGGGTTGCATCTCACAATGACTGGGAAGAATGTGTTTGGCCACAGCATGGAGAAGTTCATTAGGAGGGCTTTAAACTGGATCCTAAGGGGGAGGGAGACGTAAACTTGGTGCTAACGACTGATGAAGGCTTGTGCACAGTAACGGGAACAGAGAGATTGGCTCTAATACGTCCCAGTAACAGTCATCAGAAAAATGTAGTAAGGAAGCCAGGCCACAAATCACATGGTCTTCAATGTCTGTATACTAATGCGCAGAGCATGGGAAACAAGCAGGACGAACTTCAACTCTTAATACAGGAGGGTAATTACTACTTGATAGGTATAACTGAAACTTGGTGGAACGACTCCCATGACTGGAATACAGCAATTGAAGGATATAACTTGTTCAAAAAGGACAGCAGGAATAAAAAGGGAGGTGGAGTCACGCTACATGTTAAAAATATATATCCCTGCACAGAAATACAAGAAGATAAGCTTGGTAGCCCCACTGAGGGTATCTGGATTAAAATTAATGGGGCAAGTAATAAAAGGGAATGTGGTGCTTGGAGTATACTACCGACCACCCAATCAAGGAGAAGACGAGAATGTAACTTTTGAAAAGCAAATTGCCAATGTTTCAAGGAGGCATGATGTAGTGGTAATGGGGACTTCAATTATCCCGATATCTGTTGAGAGACAAATTCTGCCAAGAAATTTCTGACTTGTGTTGGAGATAGCTTTCTCCTACACAAAGTGGTGGAGCAACCAGAGGATCAGTTATCCTGGACTTGATTCTAACCGATAGAGAGGATTTGGTGGATGAAGTGGCAGTTACAGGAACTCTGGGGAAAAGTGACCACACCATACTTGAATTCTTGATTTTAACAGAAGCAAAAGTGCAATGGCAAGCAATTCCAACAAGGAAAAAAGAGGAAAACAGCAGAAGAAGCCAATGTGGCTTCACAAAAAGCTTAGAGATGACCTGAAAACAAAAAAGGACACATACAGGAAGTTGAAAGAAGGCCAGGCCACAAAGGAAGAGTACAGGCAAGTATCATGGAATTGCAGGCATTGCGTCAGGAAGGCTAAAGCTGAGAATGAGCTGAGGTTAGCGAGACATGCTAAAAGCAACAAAAAAGCTTTCTTCAGGTATGTCCATAGTAAAAGATAGAGAAAAGAAATGGTGGCACAGCTACTCATTGGGGATGGCAAAATGATAACAGATGTCAAAGAAAAGGCAGAAGTGCTCAATTCCTACTTTGGCTTAGTCTTCTCCCAAAAAAGGGTCCATGACACTCCTGGGAAACATGAAGTAGAAGGGGCAGGATTGGAGCTTGAGACTGATACAAATGGTCAAAGAATACCTAATCACTTTGAACAAGTTCAAATTGGCAGGGCCCGATAAACTGCATCCTAGAGTATTGAAGGAACTGGCTGAAGAACTCTCAGAACCACTGTCTATTATCTTTGCGAAATCATGGAGGACTGGTGAAATGCTGGATGATTGGAGAGCTAATGTCCCTATTTTCAAAAAGGAGGAACTGGGGAACTACAGACCAGTCAGTCTAACATCAATCCCTGGAAAAATTCTGGAGCAGATTATAAAACAGTCAATCTGTAAGCACCTTGAAAACAATGGAGTGATTACTAGGAACCAACATGGATTTATGAAGAACAAATCCCGACAAACTAATCTCATCCCGTTTTTTGATCTGGTAACCTCCCTTGTAGACTGTGGGAATGCTGTGGACATAATATATCTCGACTTCAGCAAAGCTTTTGACAAAGTGCCCCATGATATTCTGGTTTGCAAGCTAGCTAAATGCGGGCTGGATGGAACAAGTATAAGGTGGATCCACAGTTGGCTACAGAATCATACTGAAAGAGTGCTTATCAATGGTTCCTTCCCAAACTGGGTGGAAGTAACGAGTGGGGTACCACAGGTCTCAGTCCTGGGCCCAGTGCTCTTCAACATTTTTATTAATGACTTGGATGAGGAGGTGCAGAACATGCTTATTAAATTTGCAGATGACACAAAATTGGGGGGGCACAGCTAATACTGTGGAAGACAGAAACAAAATTCAAAGGGATCTTGATAGGCCGGAGCATTGGACTGAAAACAACAGAATGAAATTCAACAGGGAGAAATGCAAAGTTCTATACTTAGGAAAAAGAAAACCAAATGCACAGTTATAAGATGGGGGATACTTGGCTCAGCAATACGACATGTGAGAAGGATCTTGGAATTGTCGTTGGCTGCAAAAAGGCAAATGCTATATTAGGCTGCATTAACAGAAGTACAGTTTCCAAATCACGTGAAGTATAAGTTCCCCTCTATTCAGCACTGGTTAGGCCTCATCTTGAGTAGTGCGTCCAGTTCTGGTCTCTGCACTTTAAGAAGGATGCAAACAAACTGGAACAGGTTCAGAGGAGGGCAACAAGGATGATTAGGGGACTGGAAACAAAGCACTGTGAGGAGAGACTGAAAGAACTGGGCATGTTTAGCCTGGAGAAGAGAAGACTGAGGGGAGATATGTTTCAGTTTTTTATGTTTCTTATAAACATTTCTCAACTTAAAACCAATGTCACCTTACAATAATTGATTTTGAGTTTCAGTGTTTCAAAATAAAATAACATACAGAACTAAATTACAATGTACCATTTGAAATTTAGTAATATGAGAGCATTGGTCAGGGGTCTGAGTACTTTTGCAAGGCACTGTATATCTGTAACATAAGACACCCACAACCAGTGGTGTGCTGGAGCCGGCTTGTACGGGCTTGCGAGAGCCGATTGTTAAAGTTTCAAGAATTTTGCTAGCTGGAGCAGGGGAAGTCTTCTGCTCCTCTGATTGGTGGACGAAAGACATGTGCCAGAAGCATAGGCTTCTCGGCAGCTTTGCTTTTCCCTCGTGCTCTGTGTTAGGAGGCACGAGGAAGGAAGTGGAGAGAGAGGAGGGAAATGCTACCATGGTGGAGGGAAAAAGCCGGAGGAGAAGGCAGCTGCAGCATGGAAGTAAAGAGCTTTGGAGGTGAGTGATGATGATGTGTGTGTGTGTTACCCTTTCTGGCTTGCAGGGGTGAACTTCGCACTCTCCTTACTGCCCCCCACCCCAGCTCTTTCGCCTCCCTGTCTGCCCCCCCACTCTGTTTCTGTCAACAGCACAAGAAAACTGGGAAATAATGAAACGAGCAATTCCTGTAATCACTGCTGACCTACCCCAACACCAAATTTGTTTTCTGGCTTTTTTGGGGTAGGGCTACAAATGACACAGCTCAGTGTAGTTTTAAGAAATATAATTATAGTGATTAGCATTACTCATTTTGAGATGGCAGCAATTCTTTTCATGTACTTTGTCATGTTGTGCTATACAGGACTCTTTTTTTGACCATTCTGGGTCAATCATGCAACGGAAATGTGCATGGTTTGCAATTGTGCTGGGATTGTGGAATAATGCCAGAACTAGAGAGCAAAATCTAATTGCTGTTAAAATAATCTTGATATTCTGAGAGTATTTTTTTTTTAAAGGGCAGGTTTCTGGAACTAATGGTTCTGGTTTCTAACTATTTAATTGACACTGGCAATTGTTTGAAAACAGTAATTTTGACAGTCCCCCTAGGTGCCTTTTCATTGTTTTGGAGTAAAACTCCCATGAGCCCCAACCAGCACAGCCAATTGTCAGGGATTATGGGAGATGTAGTCTACACCACCTGGAGGGCACCATATTGGCTACCCCTTCCCTAGAAACAGTACAAGAAAAATAATTCCAGTACTAATAGGATGAAATGGGTGTGTTTCCCTTGGCTTAGAAGCCCGTTTCAGAAGCTGTCATATTGGGTGGTATTCAGTTAACACATCTTGTTAATGCAAGGATTTCCATTTGCACAACAAGACTTCCGCCTCAACCCTCTGCTTATCCCCCTTTCTCAAATCTGTTCTGGAGGGTTGGGGAAACCCCTACAACAAATTTAGAGGGTGCATGGGGGAAGGAGAGGGGGGACGTCCTATCCTATCACTCAAGCAAAAATCTTTGCACTGATGGGACCATGACTCAATACATTGGATACAAGCTATTATGTTAAATAGTGTTGATCATCAGTTCAGAGAAGAGGACATAATGGAAGTCTAGATTTAGTCTTTCCCTCCCCCCCTCCCACCACCCTAAATGGATGATAAGTGGTACCAAGCATAGCCTGACTGCTTCATTATTGGACTTTATGATTGATGGAAAACGTGCATGTAGCATGCATTTGCATGTGCATTTCCTCTTATTGAACTGAGCTGCTAGAGAAAGGGAAATGGAGAACTACAAGAAGTATTGTCAATATCCTATGCTAGTGGCAGAATTATTATTCATTTAAAAAAAAATCAAGTCTCCAGGTCATATATGTCAAGCATACTTCAATTAATTTTTGAAACTAGCAAATTTCTCTTTGTGTTCTGTTATTTCATATCTGAGTAATTAAATCCTGATAGTTATTGAAAACTTCCATCCTGATGAATATATTTATTTATTAATTAAAAATTATATAGTGCTGGATTGTAAGAAACCTCTAAGAGTTTTACAAAACACATTAAAATTATCGACAAAACAGTTAAAAACACTTAAAAACATTTTAAAACAAATTAAAAACAGCAACAGAAACCCACCCACAAACATCAGTATCTATGCATCTGGATAGGCTTGCCTAACCAAAAAAGATTTTAAGCAGGCACCGAAAAGAATATAACAAAGGCACTTGCCTAATGTTAATGATTAAAAAGAAAGGGCATATTTAATTTGTTGTTATCTTGCAATCATTTATTTCTTTTCTTTTTTGCTCTCTCTTTTAGTTTTGAGTGATTCACATCATGGTCAATTTTCTAATGTAATGCTCTAATTTTAGGCTCCTTGTATGGCTAAAAGACATTGAGGAAGACTGCAGAGTGGTTCTAAGGCAACCACCGTTTGGTATGAGAGTTCAGAAATTTGTTGTTATGTGCCTTCAAGTCGATTATGACTTATGGCGACCCTATGAATCAGCAACCTCCAATAGCATCTGTTATAAACCACCCTGTTCAGATCTTGTAAGTTCAGGTCTGTGGCTTCCTTTATGGAATCAATCCATCTCTTCTTTGGCCTTCCTCTTTTGCTACTCCCTTCTGTTTTTCACAGCATTATTGTCTTTTCTAGTGAATCATATCTTCTCATTATGTGTTCAAAGTATGACAACCTCAGTTTCATCATTTTAGCTTCAAGTGACAGTTCTGGTTTAATTTGTTCTAACACCTAATGATTTGTCTTTTTTGCAGTCCATGGTATGCACAAAGCACTCCTCCAACACCACATTTCAAATGAGTTGATCTTTTTCTTATCTGCTTTTTTCACTGTCCAACTTTCACATCCACACAGAGATTGGGAATACCATGGTCTGAATGATCCTGACTTTAGTGTTGCATTTGAGGACCTTTTCTAGTTCTCTCATAACTGCCCTCCCCAGTCCTAGCCTTCTTCTGATTTCTTGACTATTGTCTCCATTTTGGTTAATGACTGTGCCGAGGTATTGATAATCCTTCACAAGTTCAATGTCCTCATTATCAACTTTGAAGTTACATAGATCTTCTGTTATTACTTTAGTCTTCTTGACGTCCAGCTGTAGTCCTGCTTTTGTGCTTTCCTCTTTAACTTTCATCATCATTCATTTCAGATCATTACTGGTTTCTGCTAAGAGTATGGTATCATCTATATAAATTACTGATATTTCTCCCTCAATTTTCACACCTCCTTCATCTTGGGCCAATCCTGCTTTCCATGTGATGTGTTCTGCATATAGATTAAACAAATAAGATGATAAAATACACCCCTGTCTCACACCCTTTATCATGGGGAACCAATTGGTTTCTCCATATTCTGTCCTTACACTAGCCTCTTGTCCAGAGTATAGGTTGTTCATCAGAACAATCAGATACTGTGGTACCCCCATTTCTTTTAAAACCGTTCCATATTTTTTTGTGATCTACACAATCAAAGACTTTGCTGTAATCTATAAAGCACAGGGTGATTTTCTTCTGAAATACCTTGGTCCATTCCATTATCCAGCGTATGCTTGCAATAAGATCTCTGGTGTCTCTTCCCTTTCTAAATCCAACTTGAATTTTTTTTCCCCGGAGAGCCAGTTGTTTAACATTTGCCAGCACACCACTGCCCAAAACCCACGTGGCATAGAAGTTCGTTCTAACATTAAGAGTTTCTTTGTCCACAGCAGCCTTCTGTCAAAGCATCTGGCACAATACAAGTAAAACAACATAAAGATTTATAAGCTAATAAATCACAGATTGTAAAGTGCAGGGCATCACAAATGACTGCTAGTAAAAATGTTATATCCTTTCTCTACCCACAGCAGCATATGTTCTGTATTTGTAACTCTCTTTTAAACAAAAGAACCAATATAAAATAGTTTAGGATTTTTTAAAAAATAAGATTCATTTTTATATTCTGTCCATCTGTAAAGCTTGGTTACCTTAATTATTATGGGTCTGAAGTGTAGAAAATAAAAGAAAATCTATGAAATATTGGAATATAAAAGAAAATAAAAGAAAATCTATGAACTATTGTATTTTTAATTGCAGTGTGTTATACCAATTGGTTAGATGCATCAGGCAGATGGTTCGTAAAACTAGGCACCATATTTGCTGGAAATGATGCTTCCAACTGAAAGTCATTGTGTTTAGTTATAGACAAGAATTTTGCCCTTCATTCATAGTCTGGCTATGCTCCTGATAATTGACTAAAATGTCTTGCAATGCAATCCTAACCATGACTACTCAAAAATAAGTCCTACTGAATCCAAAGGAGCCTTCTCCAAGGTAAGTGGGTTTAGGATTGCAGCCTTAGTTATCATTCTGCAGTATGCAATTATTGCACTTAACATATCTGTCTTTGGTGTGTCATTTAGCTGACAAACATAAATGTGCCAGCTATCTTTATTATAAAACTTATTAATATATATTTGTAACATAGAAGCATAGAATCGTAGAGTTGGAAGGGGCCTATAAGTCCATCAAGTACAACCCCTTGCTCAATGTAGGAATTCAAATTAAAGCATACCCAACAGGTGGCTGTCCAGCTGCTTCTTGAAGGCCTCCAGTGTTGGACAGCCCACCACCTCCCTAGGTATTTGGTTCCATTGTCGTACCACTGTAACAGTTAGGAGGTTTTTCCTGATGTTCAGCTGAAATCTGGCTTCCTGTAACTTGAGCCCATTATTCCGTGTCTTGCATTCTGGGACAATCCAGAAGAGATCTTGGCCCTCCTCTGTGTGGTAACCTTTCAAGTACTTGAACAGTGCTATCATATCTTCCTTCAGTCTTCTCTTCTCAAGGTTAAACATGCCCTGTTCATTCAGTCTCTTCTCATAGGGCTTTGTTTCCAATCCTCTGATTATCCTCATTGCCCTCCTCTGAACCTGTTCCTGTTTGTTTGCATCCTTCTTAAAGTGCAGAGACCAAAACTGGACGCACTACTCAAGATGAGGCCTAACCAGTGCTGAATAGAGGGGAACTAATACTTCACACAATTTGGAAACCATACTTCTGTTAATGCAGTCTAAAATAGCATTTGCTTTTTTGCAGCCACATCATACTGTTGCCTCAAATTCAGCTTGTGATCAACAACAATCCCAAGATCCTTCTCACATGTAGTATTGCTGAGCCAAGTATCCCCCATCTTGTAACTGTGCATTTGGCTTCTTTTTCCTAGGTGTAGAACTTTGCACTTATCCCTATTAAATTTCATTCTGTTGTTTTCAGCCTAGTGCTCCAGCCTATCAAGATCCCTTTGAATTTTGTTTCTGTCTTCCAAGGTATTAGCTATGCCCCCCAATTTTGTATCATCTGCAGATTGGATAAGCATTCCCTGCACCTCCTCATCCAAGTCATTAATAAAAATGTTGAAGAGCACTGGACCCAGGACCAAGCCCTGTGGTACCCTGCTTGTTACCTCCCTCCAGTCTGAGAAGGAACAATTGATAAGCACTCTTTCAGTACGATTCTGTAGCCAACTGTGGATCCACCTGATAGTTGTTCCATCCAGCTAGCTTGCTAATCAGAACATCATGGGGCACTTTGTCAAAAGCTTTGCTGAAGTTGATATATATTATGTCCACAGCATTCTCACAGTCTACAAGGGAGGTTACTGAATCAAAAAATGAGATAAGATTAGTTTGTGAGGATTTGTTCTTCATAAATCCATGTTGGTTTCTAGTAATCACTCCATTGTTTTCAAGGTGCTTATAGATTGACTGCTTTATAACCTACTCCAGAATTTTTCCAGGGATCTATGTCAGGCTGACTGGTCTGTAGTTCCCAGGTTCTTCCTTTTTGCTCTTTTTGAAAATAGGGACAACATTAGCTCTCCTCCAGTCATCTGGCCCTTCACCCATCCTTCATGATTTTGCAAAGATAATAGACAGTAGTTCTGAGAGATCTTCAGCCAGTTCCTTCAATGCTCTAGGATGCAGTTAATCAGGCCCTGGAGATTTGAACTCATTTAAAGTGGTTAGGTATTCATTGACCATTTGTCTATCACTCTCAAGCTGCAATCCTGCCTCTTCAATTTCACAGGAGGTCATAGACCTGTCATGGCCCCGTCAGAGGACTCATCAGATGAGGATGACTCAGGAGTAACAGCAGCAGACCCAGAAGCAGCAGACCCAGAAGGAGAAACAGAGGAAACTCCTGAGAACCCATCTCCTTCTCTCCCTCAGCTGCAGAGCACCCCAGACACACCTGAAGCCCTTCAGCCAGACACAGACAGTGAACAGGATACTCCCCCTTCACCTGCAGAACGTAGACAGCAGAAGGTCAGGCAGAAGAGGGGCAGGCCTGTCCACTTAAGGCCAAAACGCTGAGGGCTCACACCTGCTGACAAACCTGCTCCTTAAAAGTCAAACCTTGGGTTCAGCTTGTTGCTGACTACAATGTCAGGTGTGACCACTGTGTGTCTTCCTATCCCCTGAACCTTGGCTTGGACTGATCTCTCGGCAAACTAGACCCGGACCTTCACTGGCGTCTCTTCTGGATTTCTGGCTTGGCACGTAAGCTTCGAACGGCCTCTATCCTTATCTTGCTTCCTCCTTGCTAGCCTGGCAGATTTATAGCCAAGCTGCCGGCTGAGGACTTACGGCCTGGCAATTACCAAGGAATCTCCAGCCCTGCCTGCACCCCCACCGACACTGCTGTCTCAGTGAAGAGCTGACAAGACCCTCTTTTGGGAGAAGACTCAGCTAAAGTAGGAACTGAGCTCTTCTGCCTTTTCTTTGTCATCTGATATCATTTTGCCATCCTCATGTACCACCATTTCTTTTCTCTGTCTTTTACGATGCATGTATCTGAAGAAAGCTTTTTTGTTGCTTTTGGCATCTCTTGCTAACATCAGCTCATTCTCCACTTTAGCCTTCCTGACACCATCCCCTGCAATTCCGTGCTACCAGTCTGTACTCTTCTTTTGTGGTCTGGCCTTCATTCCACTTCCTGCATGTGTCCTTTTTTGTTTTCAGGTCATTTCTAAGCTTTCTGTGAAACCACATTGGCTCCTTCTGCTGTCAGCCCCCTTTTTTCCTTAACAGAATTGTTTGCTATTGTGCCTTTAGAATTTCCTCTTTTAGAAACTCCCACCCATTTGGTCTACTTTTCTCATTAGGGCCACTTGCCACGGAACCTTACTACCACAAATACATTAATGTAGCACAGAGATGTTATCTTTTGTTTGGAGGTAACATAATATCTTTTTTTCCATTGTGGTTCCAATGCAATAATTTTTTATTCATGTTTGTAAAGTTATTATCATCATTGGGTGGTATCCAAGTCATACTTGGAGCAGACCCACAGTGAAATCAATTCACTTAAGTTATTTATTTATATCTGTTGTTATTATTAAACAGCAGCAGAAACAACAATAATTGAAAAAGTTCTAGAAGCATTACTAATTAGGAAATTCAGTGCTATTTAAATGTATGTAAAGGGCTTATCCCAGCCAAGTGGCATTTTGGACTATTTACTTAGAATAGCTGACTGCCCCTCTCATGGCACATAATAAATTGCTTCAAAAACACTCCTCCATTTGAAAAATAGTTTGCTATTAAGTCACATGAAAAACAAAATCCTACCTTAGGTTCATGGACTAAATTTTGCTGGATCTTGGCCAAGCTCCTAATTCAGCATTAGATTTTCTGCATCTGGTTATTCAAAATTCTAGTGAAAGGATTTGGGGCGATGATCCTGGCACCCAGGATCCAGTGCAAAATGAAAGCGTTGTTGAACTGATTGGGAACAGTGACCATAGGGCTATTAAATTAAATCTACATGTAAATGGCCATTTGCCAAGAAAATCCAATATGGTCACAGTTGACTTCAAAAGAAGAAACCTCCCAAAAATGAAGGGATTTGCAAAAAGGAAATTGAAAGGGGGTCAAATCACTCCAAAGTGTTTGGGAGTTGTTTAAAAACAGAATATTAGAAGTTCAACTGGAATGTATACCACAGATCAGGAAAGGTACCACCAGGGCCAAGAGGATGTTATCATGGTTAACCAGCAGAGTCAAAGAAGCTATTAGAGGCAAGAAGGTTTCCTTCAAAAACTGGAAGTGTTCTCCAAATGATGAGAATAAATAAATGCAAGCCAAAAATAAGTGATGCCAAACACAATTTCAGAAGCAGATTGCTGAAGACATATAGACCAACAAATATATATATATATATATATATATATATACACACATACACATTCAAAGCAGGAGACTGTCTAAGGAGGTTCTTGGACCTTGGATGGCAAGGGAGTCAACTGTGTGCTAAAGCAGGATAAGGTGACTGTAGTGAAGCTAAATTAATTCTTTGCATCTGTCTTCACAATAGAGGATATAGGGCATATCCCTTTGCCTGAGCTAACTTTTGCAGGAAGGGAGTCTTAGGAACTGAGGCAAATAGTGGTGATGAGAGATGAAGTTTGAGGCTTAATAGACAAAATAAAAACTGACAGATCACCGGGTCCAGATGGCATCCACCCCAGAGTTCTCAAAGAACTCAAATGTGAAATTGATGATTTTCAAACAAGAAACATTACACAAAAATATACCTGAGGACTGGAAAGTGGCCAATGTAATACCAATCTTTAAGACGGGATCTGGGGAATCCTGGAAATTACAGGCTGGTTAGCTTAACGTCTATTGAGAAAAAGAAAATAGTCAAGCATATAGAACAACAAGCCTTGCTGAAGCAGAACCAGCATGGCTTCTGCAAGAGTAAGTCTTGTCTCAACGACCTATTAGAGTTCTTTGAGAGTGTCAACAAACATGTAGAGGTGATCAGGTTAACATAATGTACTTGGACTTTCAAAAATTTTTCAACAAGTTATCTCACCAAAGACTCCGGAATAAGTTTAGCAGTCGAGGAATAAGAGAAGTCCTCTTGCGGATCAGGAACTGGCTAGAAAACAGAAAGCGGTAGGAATATATGGATAATTCTCCCAATGGAAGGAGGTAGAAAGTAGAGCCCCCCACCCAAGGATCAGTATTGGGACCTGTGCTTGCAAACTTGTTCATAAACAATCTAGAGTTAGGGGTGAGCAGTGAGGTAGCCAAGTTTGCTGATGATACTAAATTGTTCAGGGCTGTTTAAAAAGGAATTACAAAGAGTTTCAAAAGGACCTCTCCAAACTGACTGAATGGGCAGTAAAATGGCAAATGCAATTCAATGTGAGGAAGTGTAAAGTTATGGATATTGGCGCAAACCCCCCTTAATTTCACATATACAGCCATGGGGTCTAAACTGGCAGTGACTGACCAGGCACTAGACCTTAGGGTCGTAGTGGATAGCTCAATGAAGACGTTGACCCAGTGTGTGGTAGCTATGCTAGGGATCATTAGGAAGGCATTGAAAATAAAACTGCTGATATCATAATGGCATTATGCAAATCTATGGTGTGGCCACATTTGGAATACTGTGTATAGTTCTGGTCACCTCACTTCAAAAAGGATATTGTAGAGCTGGAAAAGGTTCTGAAAAGGGCAACCAGAATGATCAAGGAGACGGAGCGACTCCCCTATGAGGAAAGGTTGCAGCATCTGGAACTTTTAGTTTAAAGAAAAGGCGAATCAGAGGTGACATGATAGAAGTGTACATAATTATGCATGGCATGGAGATGGTAAATAGAGAAAAAAAATTCCTTTCTCATAACACTAGAATTCATGGACATCTGATGAAGCTCAATGTTGGAAGATTCAGGGCAGACAAAAGAAAATACTTCTTCACACAACACATAGTGAAACTATGGAATTTGCTCCCACAAGAGGCAGTGATGGCCACCAACCTCGATGGCTTTAAAACAAATTAGATAAGTTCATGTAGGATAAGGCTATCAGTGGCTACTAGCCACGATGGCTGTGCTCTGCCTCCATAGTGAAAGGCAGTATGCTTCTGAATACCAGTTGCTGGAAACTGCAGGAAGAGAGTGTGCTGTTGCGCTGAGGTCCTGCTTGTGGGCTTCCCATAAGCATCTGGTTGGCCACTGTGAGAATAAAATGTTGGACTAGATGAGCTGTATTTAGGGGCATATACATATTTCTTTTTGATGCTCCTTTCTTTTAATAAATGAAAAGGGACAGACTGGTAAAGAAATAATAACTCCTAACCATAATAATTGCATATTCAAGTAGAATTTCTCTCACTTGCTCCACAGGAAGCCTGTCTTCCAGGAGCTTGGTAAATCGCTTGTCTATATGCAATGCAGACGTTTCAGGTAGAAAAATTCCCTGGGTTGTATTATAGTTGTATATATCCTAGGCACAGAAATGTTTGACATGTACAAAGCTTAAAGATGTAGCTATGCAAAGTAACAGCAAGCGAGATTCTATATTGATTGTTGAGGTAACTAATTTTGTTAAGCATCATGATTAAGAGCCTGTTTACCCTAGTGCAGTGATTCTCAACCTGGGGGCCATGACCCCTAGGGAGTCCGTGAAGTAATCCAGAGGGGGCCGCGAACAATAAAGAAATGAATTTTTTTTCCCAAAAAGTCTTCAGTCCCTTGCTGCTGTCTGCTCCCCCTTGCTGCTGCAGATGACACCTTCCCCTTGCTCCAAACAAGAGGGGAGGACTTTGCTGAAGCGCCAGAGCATCTTTCAGGCACACCGAGGGCAGGCATCTGCCTGTACCACATATGGCAGATGCCAAAGGAGGCTGAGGGAGGTGCTACCAGGAAGAGGAGGTTACTATTCTGACTCCCATCTCCTCGCACTGCCACTGCTGATGACTCCCATACTCAGAACTAGAGGAGATGGCTTTTCGTGAAGCAGAAAGAAGCAAGGCTACAAGGAACGGCTGCTTTCCCCCTTCCTTCCTGTCAGCCCGCCTTTCTTGACTCCTGCTTCGCTGCTACTTCTTTAAAAAAATTATTCTTATTTGTGAGGCTGTCCAGATCATGCCTTCAGCCCAGATGGAGCCAAGCAGCAGTGAGAAAGCTCAGGACTTGCTTGTCCCCATCTCTGAGGCAGCAGAGCTCTTCAGAATTGTCCGGGGGCTATTACACGCTGGCCCCAAGGACATAGTAGATTCATCTGAGGCCTGCTGTAATGAATAGCATCCGCAAGGACTTAGACTCCAGTGTTATAGCAGGTGAATCAAGTGAGGTATCCAGAGCACAGCCTTGTCCTGATTTCATGAATGAGTTTCAGTTGGTACAGCTTGAGGACGTTGACAAGGTGCTTGGACAGGTTTGTGCAACCACTTCTCTGCTGTATCCTTGCCCTTCTTGGCTAATAAAAGCTAGCAGAGATGGAACAGCCAGCTGGGCCAGGGAAGTGATTAATGCCTCTCTGCGAGAGGGGGTGGTCCCTGGCTGCCTGAAAGAGGCGGTAGTGAGACCACTCCTGAAGAGACCCTCCCTGGACCCAGAAAATCTTAATAATTATAGGGCAGTGGCAAATGTTCCATTCCTGCGCAAGGTTCTTGAACTAGTGGTTGCAGACCAGCTCCAGATCCATTTCAGTCGGGTTTCAGGCCTTGAACGAGTGGTGGCAGGCCAGCTCCTGACACTCTTGGATGAGACTGATTATCTGGATCTATTTCAGTCAGGTTTCAGGCCTGGTTCTGGCACGGAAACAGCCTTGGTCACCCTGTATGATGACCTCTGTTGGGAGAGAGACAGGGGGAGTGTGATTCTGTTGATTCTCCTTGATCTCTCAGTGGCTATCGATACCATCGACCATGGTATCCTTCTGGGATGACTGGCTGAGTTGGGAGTGGCAGGTACTGCATGGCAGTGGTTCCGTTCCTACTTGGCAGGTCGGCTCCAGAAGGTGGTGTTTGGGGAGCATTGCTCGGCAACCTGGACTCTCCAGTATGGGGTTCCGCAGGGGTCAGTTCTGTCCCCCATGCTGTTCAACATCTACATGAAAATGTACGACGTGGTCATCCGGGTGCGGTCATCTGGAGCTTTGGAGTGCGCTGCCATCAGTATGCTGATGACCCGCAGCTCTATTTCTCCTTTTCATCTTCATCAGGTGAGGCTGTCAATGTGTTGAACCAGTGTCTGGCTGCAACAATGGACTGGACAAGGGCTAATAAACTGAGGCTCAATCCAGACAAGACTGAGATACTGCTAGTGAGTAGTTCTTCTGACCGGATGGTGGATGTTCAACCTGTCCTGTATGGGGTTGCACTCCACCTGAAGAAGCAGGTTCATAGCTTAGGGGTTCTCCTAGAACCATCTCTGTCACTTGAGGCTCAGGGAGCCTCGGTGGCACAGAGTGCCTTCTACCAACTTTGGTTGGTGGCCCAGCTATGCCCCTACCTGGACAGGAATAACCTGGCTTCAGTTGTCCATGCTCTGGTAACCTCCAAGTTAGATTACTACAATGCACTCTACGTGGGGCTGCCTTTGAAGACGGTTCGAAAACTGCAGCTTGTGCAAAATGCAGCAGCCAGATTGGTAACAGGGACCAGACGGTTCGAACATATAAAACCGATTCTGGCCCACTTGCATTGACTGCCTGTATGTTTCCGAGCTCGATTCAAAGTGCTGGTTTTAACCTATAAAGCCTTACATGGCTTGGGACCACAATACCTGATGGAATGCCTCTCCCGACATGAACCCACCCATACACTGTGCTCAACATCCAAGGCCCTCCTCCAGGTGCCTACTCGGAGGGAAGCTGGGAGTCTGGCAACAAGGGAGAGGGCCTTCTCAGAGGTGGCCCCCAAATTATGGAATGATCTGCCTGATGAGGTACGCCTAGCGCCAACACTGTTATCTTTTCGGCGCCAGGTCAAGACTTTCCTCTTCTCCCAGGCATTTTAGCATGTGTTTTTAAATTGCTTTAAAAACGTGTTTTAAAATTGTATATTTGTATATTTGTTTTTAATGTTTTTATTTGTTGTAAACCGCCCAGAGAGCTTCAGCTATGGGGTGGTAAACAAATGTAATAAATAATAATAATAATAATAATAATAATAATAATAAATATTGCTGATGAAAAGCAGCAACCACCTCATCCAGGGTTCCACCCAATGTAAGCATAGCAAAAATAAGTAAATAGATTCATACTCCTATTCTATGCATGTTCACTAAAAAATAAGCTCCATTAATAAGCTTAATAAGGCTTATGTCCAAGAAAGAATTAATATGATTAAATCAGTTATATTTCTCTCAGAACCATTCTACACATTACACAAAAGTATGTGGTAGAATCTGAGCTGTATCATTTCAGATTGAAAGGATGGTCATTTTTTTGAAATGTTCTCTCATGTTTCTTAAAAGTAGTAAACTTTCAAGGAACATCAAGGTTACACAAAAGTTCTCTCTCTGATGTGCTTCTTTACTACAGAGAGATTAATATGGTGAAGCAATATGACTTTATACATTCATCCAGTTCAGATTTGGTTCTTTCATTGCTTTACTGGTGTGGAAATATCTGCAACTAGCAGTCTTGTACCTGTCATTGCTCAGAGATTATAATAACGTCCCCCCATCACCACAGTTTTGAAAGGTTCAGTACACCATCTAAATTCAATATTGCATCCAATTGTATTGAAACATAGACAACAGTTGCTCCTTGATCTTGGGAATCACCCTGCAAAATTTGGTTAAAATCAATGCAGTTTTGAAAATGCTCAGTTGTTATCTTGATGAGAAATGGCATCTAATTGTATCCAAACATAGATTAAACCTGCTCCTTGATCTCAGGAATTATCATGCAAAATTTGGTTACAGTACCTTAATAAGTGTCCAAATGCGTCACAAATAATTTTGTAGAATATATAGCGGATGCTGCTTCTCCCTGAACCACCACAATATTCTGAGAAGTCCTGGACTGTCTTCTAGCATCAACCCAACAGAAACTGGAAAAATGTTGGCAGGGGAGAAGAGAAACCACAGTGTGAGTTTTCCCCACAAATTCTAGGTCTTCTCATGTTACCCATGTGAGTAACATAAGAATCCACCAACAAGAGTCTACCAATTTTTCATGAACAATGTGTAAATCGACTGTGTTTAGTCATATTTCTGGACTAGAATAACTTCTATCGTTTTAGTGTTCAAAGCCTGTAGCAGTGTTACAAGATCTTTGCACATTTTAAGGTATCACATTTGACAATTCTGGGTCCATCACGGTAATCACACTGTTGTTGTTGCTGCAACAGTTCTTGTTGTTACTGCTGATGGCAGGGACAATCTGACCAAAATATTGTAGTGTAAGGTACCATGAAAGCAATATTGTCCCTATCTTTCCATACCAAAGAAACAAAGAAAGAAGGAAAGAACAAAGGCTATAATGTTAGCTCTGGATCACTTTTCAGCATCAAATGGCCTCTTCAACTGCTATGAACCCTGGCTTCTAGACAAAAAAGGTGTGCATTTCCTTATTTCTAAAGGCTAGGAATTTAAACAGAAAATATCCTAAGGGGTTTTAGAGTATTTCTTTTCTTTTTAAAAAATTAAACTTTTCTCTGCACATAAAGTTTACTACCTTATTGTGTATAACTTTGGCATTTTGCTTTTCACTTTGTCAGAGAGCCAGAATTGGATTAGGGAATCGTTGCTACAGACCAAAAGATGCAGAGCTTGAAGAGGCTAACCTTCCATTGTTCCGTGAAGTTAGCCCAATTAGTCAGAATAAAAGCAGAAATTGGGACAAACGGAGATTTGCCAATATGAATATACAAGCAGGGCTATTATATACAGCCAAGTTTCATCTGGGGTTTGGCTAGATAGTGTGCTTACTTTGGGGGATAAAGACTTAGAAGATAAAATGAAGAAACCTTCAATATGATTCCAAATGCTGAGACTGAATGTATTCAAGAAAACATCTTATTGAATCCTTTATCTTATTAATTCAATTGAAACCAACCTGTTGTAATTTGTTCCATTTTTATTTTTATGCCTGGCTCCAATCAGCAGTAGTGCATCACAGCACTAAGGGCCTTCCCTGACATTTAGTTGCTAGCACTGTAGTCACCTGGATTGGGACTGTAAAGCTGGGAAAGGGGGGAATTAACACTTTCCCCCATGCTGTTTTCCTAATGAAAATCAGCCTCCTGAAGTTGTTATTTTCTGGGAAATGGGGGGAAAGCTGCATATTGAAATGTGTATCTTTGTGTGGAGATTTTTTCTTTTAAAAATCACTAATTAATGTAGAAATGGAATGGAACAGACATGAGTGAACATATGTAAAAGTGACACAGTCGATGAAAAGGCTGATTGCTCTATCCCTAGACACCACCCAATCTGAGAAAGTTTCAGGGCTCAATGTTTAGTTGCATATCTATGCACCTGAATGGGTGCTGAAAGCCAATACACAGAGCTAAGTGATAATGTTCTGGTCTACTTCCAATATTTTCACAGTACTTCCCCCTCTGAAGCTTCAGAAATATAACCAAAAGTTATCATGAAACCATAGCATTGGAAGGGAGCTGGAGGTCATCTAGTTCAACCCCCTGTCCTGTGCAGGATGCAACCACACCCAGTGGTGGCTGGTGAACATTGAGACTGGTAGGATGGAAGGATGGAAGGCAGGGAGACCAACAGCAAGCTGTAGCCACCGAAAACCAGAGGCAGAGCAAATGACAGGCGAAGCCAACTAATTCTAGTTTCATCCCCATCCTCCTCACTGGTGAATTCTGCAAAGGGCAACACTGAGACTAAGAAGGAAGCTGACAGGTAATGCCACCCTTGGATGGCTATAATTAAGGCAGGCCAGCAGGCTGGTGAGAACTGGCTGAGGGCAGACTGGAATTGGCGGGACAGTGCCCCATTTGCCCGAACAAACCAGCCTCCACTGACTACAGCACCCAGCTTCTGCCAAAAGCAAAACAAACACCTTCCAGCAAAGGAGAGCCCACCATCTCCTGAAGTAATCTGTTTGAATTTTGAACAGCTCTCACTGTTAGGAAGTTTCTTCTAATATTTAGCCAAAATCTGATTCACTTCAAATCCTGCTTGTTGGTTCAAATCCTGCAAGAGACTGCTCTGTCTTCTGCATGAGAGCCCTTTGAAGACCATATTGTCCTCCCTTGATTTTATTTCTTTAGGCTAAACAAACCCAACACTTTCAACTGTTTCTCATAAGTCTTCGTTTGCAGACCACCCTGTTCACCCTCCTCTGAACAGACTACAATTGGTCAGCTGGATATGGTACGCCAGATGTGGCCTTACCAGCACGGAAGAGAATGGAACTATTTTTTATCTTGATCTGGACTCTATGCTCCTGTTAATGCAGCCTAAGATTGCATTAGCTTTTTTAGCAGCTGCATAGTACTGCTGGCTCATGTTCAGTCTCTGATCACCTATGACCCTAGATTCTTTTTACATGTATTGCTGACCTGAGGTATAGTTACAGCATTGAACACCCTTTGGAAGAATGTATGGAAGTAATTATTTGGGGATGAGCAATCATTTTTGCAGCAAAGTAGAAGGAGGATGGAATCTAACTGGACAAATCCTGATAAAGTGGAATGGATTCTGAGAACACCACATTTTGGATATGCTGAGCTTCTGAGAACATCAGACTCAACTCCTTCAGACAATATTTCCCACTGGATTTCTATGAAGTGGTGGCAGTAAAAATAATTGCTTACTGAAGAAATGATTGTTTGAATGGACTTTATGAAAGAACTATAAGCAACAGCACACATGGCACTTTATCATTCTATTCTAGGGATAGCCAATATGGTGCCCTTTAGATGTTATCGGACTCCAACTCCCAGCAGCCCCAGAAAGGATAGCCAATGGCTACGGATGGGATTTGTAGTCTACTGACATCTGGAGAACACAATCTTAGCTACCCCTATTCTACTCCTATAACATTGCTGTAATATTATGTCATTAAAACCACTTATTATATTGTCCCATGGAAGACAAATTAATCAAGAAAAGATTATAAGAAAATATGGTCTTGGTTTCATTTTTATTTATTTATTTATTTATTTTTAAAAAAGACAGCTATATTTGACACTGATTGCTTAGATTTCATAATTCCCTAGGATTTCCACCAAGAATGTCGGAGAGTCTCGATGCTGTGCTGCGGAACGTAGAGTATTGAGCGAGCTTAGTGTGTGTGTGTTTGAATCTTTGCTAAGATTCTGCCTTCCCTGCAAATTAGTCAGACAGAGACGTTAAGCTTTAAAATAAGAAATAACTACTTTATTCTGGAAGTACATGCTTGATAGGAAAGAGTCCTTACATCTAGCTAACTAGCTATGCTGGAGCAGCCTGCACTGGTCCCAGTGCAGCCCTCATGCTGGTTGAGAGGGAGAGACAAAGGAAAGATGTCTGCTCCCCTCTCGAGAAAAAAGACACTGGGAAGGCGGGAAGGAACTGAGATCAACATTCCTTGCATATCAGTAAAGCAGGAAGGAAGAGACAGCAGGAGATCAAAGGACAGGTGTAGCCTAGCAACCAAGAGGTCTTCTCTCTAGCTACACCTTTAGCCCCATGCAGCCTCAACCCACAAGTTGGAGTTGAACCTCATACATTCCAGCAAAGAATACAGAGAACCACATAGCATTTGGCATGGTTGCTAAAACTTCTCTAGCAGCTAAACGATGCAATTAGGTGCTTAAAGTTTCAATCAGGAAACTTAAATGTTGTTGTTGTTGTTATGTGCCTCCAAGTCGACTATGACTTATGGCGACCCTATGAATCAGTGACCTCCAACAGCATCTGTCATGAACTACCCTGTTCAGATCTTTTAAGTTCAGGTCTGTGGCTTCCTTTATGGAATCAATCCATCTCTTGTTTGGCCTTCCTCTTTTTCTACTCTCTGCTGTTTTTCCAAGCATTATTATCTTTTCTAATGAATCATGTCTTCTCATTACGTTTCCAAAGTGTGATAACCTCAGCTTCATCATTTTAGCTTCTAGTGATAGTTCTGGTTTAATTTGTTCTAACACCCAATTATTTGTCTTTTTTGCAGTCTATGGGATCCGCAAAGCTCTTCTCCAACACCACATAAACTTAAAATGACAAGGGCAAAAAGAGTAAATGTTCTTTTTAAAAATTGTGTTCAAGTATTATAATTTTATATCATTTAGCCTGCTATAGCTAGATGATCTATGAAGATCATGGAAGAAATATATAAGAAGAGCCCAGCTAGATCAAACCAAAAGCCATCTAGTCTAGCATCCTGTTCTCACAATGTTCAACCAAATGCCTATGAGAAACCTGCAATCAAGATGTGAGCTCCTCCACTTGCATTCGAAAGCAGGTGGTATTTGGGGGCATACTGCCTCCAATATTGGATAGTCTTGTATTTGAATAGGACATCCAACATCATTACATTAAATTTAAACTTTCTACCAAAGTTGCCCACATTTTAAAACTGAATCATGAAGTTATTGCTAGTGGGGGGAAATGTAGAACACACACCATAATCCTCTACTTGTCTGCAGTATGGAGCATTCAGCAATATATTTATGGCCCTAAGAGAATATATTTATGATTGTGGATGTTCTGGAGGGATCACTGCTTATCAAAAATCATCATACAGCAGAATATAAAGTGAAAGTCTTCTCACAGGCATGATTTTGTGGGATCACACAGTTCATTTGCTTTAGATAGTATTTTTACTTTAGATAGTAGTTTAGATAGTAGTAGTTAAAGTAGTTGCTTTAGATAGCCTTGAGTAGATTCATATGCATCTTAGTTATGTGTGTGCTAAAGAATACTTATTTTATCAATTAACAACAGTCCCTGATCTGTTTGGCAGATCTCAGTGGACAGTTTTTGTTTGGTCAGGTATCACAGTCTGTAACATATAATCACATTGGAGGCTGTGCTTGATTTCTTTAATCAATATTATGGAAGGGTTTGTTCACAAATAAGAGGTTGGTTTCTTTAAAATTTAAATAATAATGGAAAATTTCTGTCAGGGCCAGAGAACTGGTTTTTCAAGTGGAGATGTAATTCATATGATAATCAGTCATCTTCTGGCAGATTGCCCTTTCTAACAGATCTTTAATGCTGTCTTGATCTCAATAAACATAATTGGCCTCTTCAAATCATTCTCTTTCGTCCTTTCTGGAAAAGGAGACTCACAAGTTTTGTTTCCCTTAGCCCTTTCATTAAGACATATTGTATACTCTTTCAGTTTCTGTCTGACATGGCTTAGAGCTTTGAGTAATCCATGCCAGGGGTCTGTGTTGGGCAAAATCCAAGGAACGGAATCTATAGAAATTAACTTGGAAATTAAATAAAATATCTGCTTATTTTCCAAACTTCCAGTGAGCAGAAATGTTCAGAAGCATAGTTTACAATTATCTGAAACTGTCTGGATCACTGTTGAAAGTGATTAAAACAGGAATGACCATAACTCAGTGGCACAGCATCTGCTTTGCATACAGAAAGTTCCAGGTTCAATCCTCAACATCTCCAGGTATTGCTGGGATGATCACTTCTCTGAAACTCTGGAGAGCCCCTGCTAGCCACTGGGCTAGATGGACGAGTGGTCTTACTCAGTATAAGGCAGCTTTCTATATTTATTTTGCATTGACCACCACAAATTATCATTATGATCTGTTCTAGATTTAATTCACCAACAGGCAAAAAAACCTTGCAGTTTAAGAACGTATATATAGCCAACAGATATTTCTATCCAACTTTAAAAAGCAGGGAAATTGGGCAGCTGTAGTGAATGCACCTGAGGAACAGCGGACATGACCTCCTCTCTGAGATATTGTGCTGCTCTACAAATTTGTCAAACTGCAAACAAAATTTGGGTTGGTCTTTCACAGTCTAATCCACTTCCTGTGTAGCTTGGAAGAATTTGGTAACATGTGCCTCTGAGCATATGGTGACAACCAGTTCAAAAGGTAGTCCTGGTCTCAGTTTTGCCCTTATAGAACTCAGCAGGGAGGAAGAATTAGTTTGCTCCACCTTCCCTTGGCCTCCCTGTTTCCACCCTATCAGTTCCAGTGGTCACTAGCCAACACTACATTTTGCCAATGCCACCATTTCCATCTCTTTCTTCATCCTCCCCCGAAAATCTGAAGGTGGATTCTTCATGTGTTCAGCTAAATATGCTTAGAAACCATCTTGTGATCAGAAACTTTGCAGTCAGGATTTGTGATCACAGGGAGGATTCTAAGCAAATTCAGCTGCACAAACAAAAAAATCCCTCTTTGAGGATTGAAGTCAGGGACCCTCTGCCCCTTACACCAATTATCTCCACACATGTTCTTTGAATATCTGGAGAGGACTAAAGCCATTGAACATGCTTTGTCAACATATTTGTCCCTGAGGTGGCACGTTGAACTCTCAGGAAAAGTAGTAAACAAAAGGTCAAACTATATATGACATGAGAGTTCTGCATATGTTTGGAGCCCCCAACGTCTTATATTTCTGGAAAAAAACAGACACCGGGCTCCTTAATAGCAATCAATATGATTTAGGTGAAGAGAACTCCCATGTCATGTGTAGTTTGGCTCTGGAAGAAGCCCTCTTTGTTTCTCCTCAGTGCCATAAAGCTGTTAAATTCCAAAATATATTCTGAGGTGTCTGGTGTCTGCAAATTTATGTCCCATTATAGAGGTCTTAAAATAATTTTGATTCAATATTCTAGGACTTGCTTTGTGTATACCTTCAACTGGGGCCCTATTATTTCATTACAGTTTTCTTTTCCTACCCTTCAGACACTGCATGATTCATCGGAGGCTAGTTTTGGGTTTGGGGATCCATTGTACTTTCCTTTCCTTTGTTTAAAAGTCACTGTTGGAGTAATCTTACTTTTTTGTAGCAAAGCGAGCACAATAAATTGTCTTTATGTTTCTTTCCTTCTTAAAAAAACATATCTTCAGTTTTAAATAATGAAAGGATCTTACTTAGTTTCCCGTAAATCAGGACTGATTCAGGAAGATGTAATCCAATGGTATTATATGTCCCTAATGTTTTGTTTATTATCATGGCAACAGCAAGTATTATTGTAAATTGCTTTCTTTGCAGTTTGTAATGAAAAGGTATCTGTGAAGGATTTAAGTCTATTTGGAATAGCCATACCATACTTCTTCTGTAATAATCTTGCAATCCAAATTGCTCTTGAACATGTTCAAAGCATTCAGATATGTTCTGCTTATTAAGCAATTTGCAGGATGTGTGTGTGCTTATGTTCCTTAAGTAGTATCACATTCATGTCCTTTCACAACATGAGATTAACTGGAGACAATCCTCAAGAATAGACATATTCTATTCCGTATTTCATTTGCTCACCATCATCTATTGCAATTTGGTCTACTGTATAACAGGTTTCACTTAGAACCTCTTTTTCTGAAACAATATTGTTTTTAAGTTGTCAGAATGTTCACTGTTAGGAGCCAGAATATCAGAAATGGAAAGTGCAGTGTGGCTGGTGCCCATTGGGACTTGTAGGGTGGAAGGCAGGGAGCTCAAACTGTAGGTGGAGCAAGAGCCAATTACAGGCATTTCCATCCCCTGGCTGGTTGTAAGTAAGAAGGTAGGCAGGTGGGGGCTGACTGAAGGCAGACTGAGATTGGTGGGGCAGTGCACCATTTGCCCTTATTGAGAAGTCTCCACTAGAAATGTTCAAGAATGGATAGTGCTGAGAATTCTGTGACATACGTTGCCAAAATTATATCAGATGTGAAATACGTTTCAGGTACTCTTATTGCACTGTTCGATATTGATTGTTTATAGGTAAAGTTACATCTGCTATTGTAAGGAGATAGTTGGCAAGCCTATCTCAATAGACTTTCATATTTTACTTACATTAATATTGGACAAAGTGGGCTGCTTTTCAAACCATTGTTCCTTGTTGCCTGATTGAAGAAATGGGCTACACCCACTGATAGTTTCTGGACACTGGGATCATGTAAAACATCTTTTCCTGCAAAAAGGGTTGTTTTACATGGGGGGGGACCATTTCAATTGCCAGGAGGGCCCCTCCTGAAATCATTAATGCTTCATTTTTGTATCTGTTTTGCTTCACCAGTGTTGGTGTTGAATGACACTGGTTTATATTCAGTGGTTATATGCAGTGGTTGCATGAGGAGAAGGCAGCTCATACAACCAATATTTCCCTTTTCCTCCTCCTCCCTATAGCTCCTTGTAAACCCCCTCTCAAAAAAACATTCCAGAAGGTTGAAGATTATGACTTGTATTTTATGGGGCTGCAGATGGAAGAAGTAATTGCCAAAATTGGATAGAGGAATCTTGTGTGAGCAAATGGGAAAGATCGGTTGCACAAGTTGCTTTCTTCTCTTGCAACCATTGGATCCAACTCGCTGGATGGTATCTAGCCAAATCATTTGCAGAACAGATCCACTAAAATTGATAGACTTAAGTTAGTTATGCCTAAATGATTTCAGTAGATCTACTCCTGAATGTTTGGTTACCATTCACTAGGCCTTCTCTTATTATAAGAGGTACGGTAACTTAAAATTGATTATATACAGTTCTTCCTTTTAATTCTAGTCCAGACTTCAGTAATACATTTCATCCCTTGTCCAGATAACATGCATTACTGACTTTGATAAACAAAGGTTTTTCCATAGACCTTGGTGCATCCAAAAATATGCTTTTGCTTCACTGTCATTGCAATCAACTGAATGAAGGATTTCCTCAATTATATCTAATTGTTTCTGGATTTTCCTGTGCTTTCATAGACAATTCTATGCTATAGTTCAGGCTCTTGGTGCTATTTCTTCCTTTGGTAGTTGGATCCAATTTTGTAGAATGTGTAATGCCATCAAGTTATTTGTTAAGCCATGTGTTTCCAAGATGTCACATTTCTTTAAATCCATATTGAAAACTGTCTTACTGTGGAGAAAAACAGAGAAAAGGGGAGAGAAATTTCTAACACACTTAATTTTTGAATTGTTCTCATAGGTCACTTGCATTTGATGATCTTATAGATACACAGCTGTATGTCTTCTGCAAAAAGATAACTTTATAGTGGCATGATCTATATAAAATAATTTTGCATTTATTATTATTATTTATTATTTATTTATTATTTGATTTATATCCCACCCTTCCTCCCAGCAGGAGCCCATGAAGCACAGAAGTCGCAAATATTTTCAAAACATTAAATCAGCCTTTCCCAACCAGTGTGCCTCCAGATGTTGTTGGACCACAACTCCCATCAGCCTCAGCCAGCATTGCCAATGGTCAGGAAGATGGGAGTTGTGGTCCAACAACATCTGGAGGCACACTGGTTGGGAAAGGCTGCATTAAATAGAAGAATACATATGCAAACAAGAAGTAGTTTAGGCAGCAATTTTATGCACACTTACCTGGGAGTAAGTCCCACTGAACTCAGTGAGGCTTACTTCTGCAATGCATAAAAAGATGCATAGGATCATGCTGTTTGAATCTCAAGCTCTGAACCATTAAATTCTTGACTATATGAACAGTGTATTGTGACTGAATTAATAATAAAGCTAAAGCTATCTAGATTTAAATAACTCATTTCCCTATATTTTCAATAGTCTAAAATAGGAGTGGGGAACCTGTAGCCCTCCAGGTATTGTAACTAGCATCAGCTCCAGTCAGCATGGACGATGGTTAGGAATGATAGGAGTTGGAGTCCAGCAACATCTGGAGGGCCATGGGTTCCCCTATCCCTGGTGTCCTGGCTCCTGACCAGAGAAACAGATTCAGGACTCAAAGGTTGTGTTTTGCATAGAGTTTTATTCCAGAGGTTAGCACAGGAATATAGCATCAAAACATACTAGGCATGAGTCAGGATACTGAACACCAGCAGGTGCAAGTAGGCTGTGGAAGCACTGCAAAGTTGTTACAACTAAGCTCTCACCCCAGGACACTCCAAATAAAAGAGAGGGATTAGGCACACTACTTGCATGAGCTAAATCTAGCACTTTCCAGTATCTGAAGCAAGGTGGGGACTTCTACTGGGAAAAGAGGATAATTTCTCAAGTTTTAACCATCTCCTGTCTGCATGACCTTGGGGAAACTGTCAGCTCTGACTCTGTGAGAGATTCTCCCTCCTTATCTCTTTGGAATTGTCCAGCAGATTCATTAAGGTCTGGCTGTATCTTCCATCTTTAGATTTCTGCCCTTGCCCGACTGAGGCTGCAGCCTTATAACTGAGTCCCATTAAATTAAATGGGACTTAGCCAACAAGCATAGGATTTCACTGTTGTTGTTTTTATTAATCTTGATTCATGTTAACATAGACCCTTACATTTGTGCTGTTCCTAAAGCCAAGTCTTCATCACTCAGTCTAAAAACAAATTGCTGTTATATTGTCAAAAATTGTATTTTTATTGGCATTTTAAAGAAAAAAATGGCAAATACTTATTAGAATTAAAACAATCATTCATAGATATCACCCATCACCCAATTCAAATGATGTGTAATTTATTAATGCATATTACATAGGTGTAGTCCTATAAAGAATGCATTTCAGGAATTATCACTATGTTGTGTCTGATACAAGCCAATGTCTTTCATTTAAAATGAGCATTAAACACATAAATATAAATTTAAAAAATTGCATTGGCATGTGTTTTGATTCCCATTGTGTCCACTTGTATGACACCTGCTTTACTAACAGAAGGAGCAATACTATTTGACCTACACAAAAACAGCAGCAACAGTAGCTGCCTTGGCAGATTCTGCCAATGCATCACCCCAGTTTCCCTTCTGTATATTCAAAAGCAGGAATCAAAGTTGCAGTGGTTAGCAGAATGTGGTTAATGATCCACAACTGAATCTCTCTCTTCCCCAAGTTAGGCCAATAAGAAATCCAGTAAGCTCACAAAAAGAATGCAAAGGTCTCCGACAACTACAACTAAGGTGAGTGATGGTTTCCATAGCTGAGATGGGGATTTGCTTTAATCACATATAATCAACATCAGTTGCATGCTGTAAGACCAGGGTTTAAAAAGGGGTTTAAAGTTATAAAGGAGAAAAACATTCCCCCCCCCCAACTTTAGCCATGTCACCTGAAGCAATAAAGGACAGGAAAATCATTCGTGAAACAGCCAGTTGCTTTTAATGAGAAACGCATAGTGAGCAATTACCAGTTTGCAAGCACTGTGAGCATTAGTCTCTTTGCTATAGCCTCCTTTAAAAGACATCCCCCCCCCGTTTTTTTGCACCTGGCACTTCAGTGAAATGGCAGCTGAAAGAGGACACTGCAACATGTTGATAATAGGGTTGCTTCCCTGCCTTCAGGACCAAGTGGCCATTTCAATGGCTGCAGATGTTAAAGGAAGAATGGTCACTACTAGGTACCATTCTTCATTCGGTAATTCTTGGGCCCTTGTTGTAGTCAACAGCTTGACCTCTTTTAAATGCACACCACAGCCTTCATGTTAAAAGGTCTCAAGAAAGCTTTGATAGCTTCTGCTTCACATTCTCTCCTCTGCCACTCCAAAGACTGTGAAAATAATGCTAGAATAGAAGCCCATATATTAGTATATTTGTTTACATTAAAGGCATTCTTAAATGAAGAGTTTAATGCTTTATGTATAAGGAGATCTACCTCATCAGATATGTACCTTGATGAATGCCAAAAAAGAAAAGAAAAACCCTGTTAAAACTGGTTCTCATTAAATGTTAAATGGGAACCCTGAAAGGTAGCTTGAAATCAGGTGCATTTAATAAAACTGTTTCCATTGGCATACATCTGGTCCCATGTGATTTTGAGTTAGTTAGTGTGGCAAGTTTATGATCTATATTGTTGATGGTTAAGTGTTACTTCAGTCCAATAAAAATAGGAATCACTTACCATTTTTATCCAATGTTGTTTCAGTATATCCATGATGAGATTCATTAGCTAAATGTGAGAGGCAAACACAACACACTTATTACATTTATGGTACCAAGAAGAACGATTTAATGCCAGTTGATCAGATAAGGCTTGGGAGAGGGAGAAAACTGTTTAAAAGGAAACTTGTAGTGCAATGTTTACTTAAGATGGTTCATTCATGTTGTGAAACAGAGGCAGCGTTTTTTCAAAAAACATGACAAGTTTTTGTAAGCGTGATTAGCTGACATGTTACACATTCAGAACCACCACATTTCAAATCCTTAGAGTTAGACTGATTGTTATCAAAGACCCTTATACAAGCTTCCAGTATAGAATTCTTTCCCCCCATCTGAACTTAGACTATTCAAACCCATTAAAGTCAGTGGTAGAGTATTTGCATTGCATGTTCAAGTTCCCAGCTTCAATCCTGACATCTCAATTCAAAGGTTCTCAGGAAGCAGACCCCTGCCTGGGTCCCTAGATAACTGCTGCCAATCAAAGGTACCAGGCTACATGGACTAGCTGTCTGACTCAGTAAATGATAGCTTTATATTCTTCATACTGAGTATAGTATTTTACTTACAGCTAGGGATGTAAGAAGGCATTGTTTCTTGTACTACCCTGTATTCTTCGCATGCAGCACTGTTTCCATTCCGGTGCTGTTTGTCTTCTGCCAAAACCTAAGTTATTTGCTGTTATTTGTTATCTTGCTGTCCATTGGGGCAAAATTACATAACTTATGTAATTTACATAATTGATTATATAAATTACGTACATTAGATTGTCGTTACTTTATTCCACCCCATTCATTTCAACGCAAAGGAAACACAATGCAAATGGGAGGAAAAACATAATTACATTTCATTTGCAAATGGAAAACAACAACAACAAATAGCAATCATATTCACTGGATTGATTTCTGTTCCAGACATGAAATGAATGTAAATATCAGCAATTTTTGGCTCCTGTTTCTGTTTTTGCTGGAATTCTCAGACATTCCTAATTACAACATGGTATTTCCCATGTAGATGCATGCCACCTTTTAATGGGGTGGAGCAGGATTCATTATTTTTATAATATTGCAGGATGAGCACTTTTAGTAAATAATGTTCCTTTATTCTTTTGAAGTTGTTTTAAACTTTTGCATGTTTTTTACAATTGTCAGTCGCTTTGAAACATTATACAGTATGTAGTAAGCGACAAATAAAGCCAAATAATAATAATGTTATTGCAATCCTATTTATCACTTTTACCTAAACAAATCAATAAAATAAATAACAGAAATTATTCATTGTAGTTCCTTAGTAGTTAAGATTTATATTATGACTTGATATCATGACTTGGGACAAGCTGCACAGCCCCAAGGAGCCCAGTTGCCCCCCTCGCTGGCAGTTGCGGACAAGGAAGGGGCTGGCTTGTGCAGCTGTGGCAAGCTGAGCAGGCCCTAGCCAGCTGGGGAGGACTAGCCTCAGAGGGGCTTACCATGAAAACCCTATTCATAGGGTAGCCATAAGTCGGGATCGACTTGAAGGCAGTCCATTTCCATTTTCAAAGAGTTTGAAATAGAGAAGCAAAGCTCATATGTCCAAAGTTAACCTAGCAAGCAATGCTTTAATGCCTACTACTAGAACCTGAAAGGCACCTTCCACTAATTCAAACAAAAGTGTAGGAACTAGTAATCCATGTCCCTAATTTGGCCAAAGATACCCTGATTACTTCAATGTGCAATTTGGCTTGCAAGCAGTTCAACTAATGTATTTTTGTGATAACTTCTATTTATTTATTTCAAAGCTTTATACCCCACTTTTAAATCAAATGATTTTCAAGGAGGCTTACAACAGACTTCAATAATAAATGCCAACAACCAAGAATGCACACATATACACACAATCTAACAATCCTTAGTACTCTGGATGGTGGACACAGCAACCTTCCCTTCCGTTCTGCAGTTCCAGAGCAGCTAGCAGTTGGAGCAGCGTGTTCTTTGTAGCAGTGAGGAAAGAGACAAACTCCCTGCAGCAGCTCCTTCTCTGGCCAATGGATGGGGCCAAGCTGGTCTTCCCATTGCCATTCTGTTCTACCTGGGCAGGGGTGTAGTCATCCGGAGTTGCGGGAGGTTGTAGACCCATTACTTCTTTGGGAGAGGTGTCCCAGCCAGGTCCCAATGTATGAGCCAATCAGCATGAAAAGCGAACATGTTAGGGCTTATCCACATGGGAGCATTTCTTTGCAGCAAATACACAGCTTTTACCATCGTAATAGATTTGCGAGTTCCACACTTCATGCTCAATGGTAGCTTCAAATCCGTTGTTTTCCATTCACACAAGTAGGCATTCTTTTGGAAGCATTTGTGTCGCTGTTTCCTTGTGGCCCCACCCTCTAATTTTACATTTTCACTCCCTCTGGTTGCTCAGTTACTGGACAGGTACAAATATTTTTGACCTGAGCAGTATTTCCACTCTCTACGGCCCTCCCCCGCTTCCTAAAGTTTGGTGGTTGAAAAGAAGTGAGGTCATCTGCCGCTTGCTTTTTCCGAGTTAATTTTTCCCTGCTGGAAAAAAAACACCCAACGTAATATCAATATTTTTAAAAATATATCAATACAATATTGATATGTTCTGGAAATATCAATATTGATATTGATATTTTTGAGGCAACTTTTTTTAACAATCCACTTTAGATTTTTTAGGAAACAAAAGGAGTGAAGGAAGTTTGCTTGGGGAGAAAGGAAGGAAAGAAAGGAGGGCTGCAGCAAACTGTGAAGTAGGGAGGAGAAAGCAGCCAGAAGTTGCTAGATAAACCACCGGAAACAAAATGGAATTCATGGGAGAGTTAGTGGGCAGAGAAAGGTGAACAGCTGAAAGTGACGATTCACCCACCCACTAAAAAACATTGAAGTAAACCATCTGCAAAGACATGTGGAACGAAGTGGAGCCTTATTGTTCTAAACTTTTTGTACTACCAGTGGATTGGGTTAGTATGAATTTACAGGGAGGAAACTGTGTGATAGCGTCTGTTTGCCAGTAAAATCATGTGAACCATGCAAATTAAAAGGGGATGCAAGTAGCACCAAATACCCACTAAACTGCTGTGTAGATGAACCCTTAGCCGCTGAGGAAAATCTTTGTCCTTTCATGCTAACTGGAGCTAATTGGCTACGGATGGCAGGGATCCTGCCAGTGAGACTTCTGCTGGCCTGTCTGTCTGTTCAATGGATGGAAGGGGGAGATCTGTGCCAGTGGAGAGTGACACAGTCAGTAAGAGGCTAATGGGGGCTGGCAGGGCAGGGTGGAGGGAACCTCTGCCTAAACAATCTATCCTACCTCCAAGCATACTGTCCTGAGACCAGAAAATACTGCCCTTTAATGCTGTAGTTGGAATAGTATTATTTCTTTGCTTCTATGGGTATGCGACCTTCCCTTCAAATTAAAGGAACCCAAACTTCATTTCAGGGTTTTGTTTTTGCAACAGTTGTGGACAACAGATTTCAAGCAAGGAGAAAAGGAACCCCACACAGCAATTCTCATAACTCCAATGAGTCCTGAGTGATGCAGCCCATTAAGAAATAAAAGCCATCTTAATCTGTCGGTTTAACAAAACTAGTTGTTCTTTTGAAGTGAAGTTCCTCAATAAGGAAAGAGACCTTGGCTTGGTAGAGGTGTGGGAAGAAAGCTTACTCAAATACTTTGGAAAACTTTTAAAATCCCATCCAAACCAAAAGGGAATACATCAAACAAAGAACATCAAACCGCTAAAATGTCAAGTTGCATAGCTCTCCACCTGCCAAAGACAGGAACCTTGTGGAAAGACCCAGAGGAAATAATTCCTATTAACATTCCCTTGAACATGGTTTGTAAGATTTGTCCAATTTTTTTAAAAAAAACAAACACTGAAAATGAAAAAGGATTTTGTTACATGTAAATTATTTTGCAGGGTAATTATATGTTTGGATTTTGTGCTTGGCTTCTTCTTTAGACTCTCTCTGTGCCTTACTATAGCACAAGGTCACTATATCAGAGCAAGTCTTCTTACGTTTTCTGATCTATGTGAAATGACAGGATCGTTCTGTTTCCCCAATGCTGTAAATCTTTGATTTCTAGGCCAGCCAGGCCCTATGTGGAGCAAAGCAAGCTGTATCTGATTATGATTTTTGTCTTCTATTTGGAATTGCTATGGTGCTAATGAGCATGTGTTGGCTGCAGTCTGCTGGAGAGAGAAGAGAAGGGAGTCACCCAACCATAAAGAATACACTTTGATACACCTGTCTTTGGGAGAGTCATTTTTTTCTGAGGGTGAAAGGGAGAAGTGCTGACTGCTAAAGCATGTGGATTGTGGGATGACAGCTGGTTTAAATTGTCCCTGAACACTCAGCTGTTCCTATGCAAAAGCATGCCGATTGCAGATGTATATCAGGAAGGAGACAACAAACTGTACTGGAGCTCCTAGAGTTGCCAACACTCAAGTTACTGAAAGTATAAAGGAGGTGGCTACAAAACAGGGACATCTGCTGTGCTGAATGTAGGAAATGCAACAGGGGAAAAGGTGCAATGAGGAGGCAGTGATCATGGTGCTTGATGTATACGAGAAAAAGGAATTTGTAGAAATGAACTTAGAAGACTGTGTGGCCACTGGATTGGGCTGATGGGAGTTGTAGTTCAAAAAAGTAACTTTTCCAAGCTCTGCTTTCACACATCTATAGGAAGCATGCAGGTGGATCTGGAGTGGTGTTGTGTGATATACATTGCCAAGTGGTGCATTTGCAGATCAGAAATCCTGGCTTCAGCAAGGAGGACCAGCATATTTGTCTTTATTTCTCTTTCTCAGTACAGATCTCTGTTACATGCTAGAAACGTCAGGGGCAGTCTCAGGTGCATAAACTTATGATTGTCTCAATCATGTAGAAAGAAAGGGAGGGATAGTAACAAGGGAAGCTGTCTTGTTACCTGGTTAGACTATTGGTCTATGTAGCTTAGTACTGTCTTCACTGGTTGGTACTGACTCTCAAGGGTTCCAGAAGGGAGCCTTTCCCAGCCCTACCCGGAGATGCCAAGGACTGAACGTGGGACCTTTCACTAGGGATACTAGAGGAATTCAATCTTTACAAAATTGCATAGGAAGTGAGTTGATCTGCACCTCTTGCACTGATGTGAAAATCAGAACTTGGTTATCCACTGGATTTTGCACTCCTCAAAATAGTATGATGCCTTTTTTGGCACTGTCTCAGAATACAAATTTAAACATTTTTTGAGAGAAAAAAACACATCTAAATATGTATTTTGAGAGGATACATAACTACTCTTCTCTTCCCCTGCCCTGCCCAATTTTTTTTTACCATTCTTTTAGATTATGCTTTTTAAGTTGAGTGTTCCTCCAGAACACCACCAGAGCACAGGAACAATCGTGTCAGCCCTTTAAGACAAAACAACAATGAAGAAGTGCACATCTTAAGGAAAACTCTCCCACAGCTTTCTCTGCACCAGCATTTCTGGTACTGTGTGCTTTCCTTCTCTCTGCAGTTTTGAAATGCACCTTTCCCTCTCAATCTCCTTTCAATCTCCTGCAACAAGAGGCTTGTTCTCATGACCAACTGGATAAAGTAAATAAATGGAGAAGAGGGAAGTGGGATTGCAGCAACAGACCCTACTCCCATCTCATGTATTCATAATGTATATATCTACAGGCTCTGCCCATGAGGCCGTAGTCCTAAAAAACCAATCGTAGACAGAGCTTATGTTCATATGTTGTGTATGCACATAGGGTCTATACAGAAAAGACACGAAGGAAAGGTCTGGGCCTCGCCACTACAGATATGCTTCTGTGTTCTCTGCATGTTCACTGCACTCAGGACTATGATTACCTCCTTCTTTTGGTACTGGTGCTGGATTCGTGGTAGTTTTAAAGTATCAGATTTGGCTAGGGGAAGACTATTCCAGGCATAAAGAGCAGCACTGAGAGAAGATATGACTACAGGAATGGGAGAAAATGCCAAAAAGGCAGAGCGGAGTCAACGAGAATGTGCAAAAAACAAAGGAGGACAAATATAAATACTTATTTATTTATTTATTTATTTCATTTCTAAACCGCCCATAGCTGATAGCTCTCTGGGCGGTGTACAAAACAAGATTAAAATACAATATTAGAATAAAATCAGTAATAAAAAGCAACAAAATTAAACTAAAACATTAAACATAAAAACATTGAACATTAAAATGCCTGGGAGTATAACCAGGTCTTAATCTGGCGCCTAAAAGAAAGAACCGTAGGCGCCAGGCGTATCTCCTCCGGTAGGCTGTTCCACAGTTCGGGGGCCACCACAGAAAAGGCCCTAGATCTAGTAACAATCCTCCGGGCATCCTGGTGGGTTGGTACCCGGAGGAGGGCCTTAGATACTGAACGAAGTGAGCAGGTAGGTTCATAGCGGGACTACTTATAGTTATATTTACAAATACTTTAGTATGATAGTATAAGAACTGTCACAAAACCTCTGGTTGGGTGTACCACTGCTGTGATCATATTTAATCTGTGTACTTGTATACATAAATGGTTAAGCTGTACACTTGTACAGTTATGCACAAGCAACATTCAATGAGTGCACGGTCTATGTGCTGAGTACACAACACTTGAACTGTGCAAATGAAAAAATGTATATACATGTGTAGAGATAGCTTGTTTTTGTGTTTAGTGTGACATGTGAACAAGCTTATTATTCATTCCTCTCTGCCAGTATCAGCGTTTGAATGGGATTTGGTGGAGTGGAGATACCAGACTTGTGCATCTCCCATTATTTTATTTGGGGGGGGGGATGAATCTGCCACTTTAATGCATTTTAATTGCATCCCGACTGAAACAAAATACAATGCTAAGAAATTACCTATACAAAGAAGTACCATTTTCTATACACTAGCACAAGTCTCTTTGTACCAGTTTTAAAGATATTAAAGACATTTTAAAGACCTTATAGACTCTTCTCCAGACTGTGGACAGTAATTATATTCAAATTATATTTAAATTCAGTGTCAGGATGTCTGAAGTGCAGCTTCATGCTGAAAGTTGTAACAGTGACTGCCACTGATGCATTACATATAAAGTTTATACACCTGTTAGATGTACTTATTATCCAAATATGACGGATGATTCATCTGTTTACATTCTGAGAAATATTTTTTTCCAAAAAGCAGAACACAATGTAAAATAGTTTTTTCTCCTCTTCACTGCCATAGAAAATTTCAAACTAAACTGTTTAAAATATGTAACTCCCTTGGGTTTATGAAATTATAGCCATGCCTGGTTTTCCAAAGGGCATTTTAAATGAAACAACTACATACTAGAGTACCTTTGTGTTGCCAATCTAAACACTAGTTGTCATGTGTTATGGATACTTCCTGTTGCAACTGGAACAAATTAATCACAGAGAATGAAATGACAACAAATGCTTCCCCTTTTGACACAACTTCCTTGGACTTGGCTTCCCCCTAATGTAGATGGGTGATTCATACTGATTTTTTTTTAATAGAGTAGAGTTTCCAAACTTCAGAGGAAAAAGTTACATCTACATTGGACTGTGCTTGCCATGTTAAAGATTTTCCATCCAAATAAGCTCTGGATGTTTAAACATTTCCTACAGATATTGCTGTTTTGCAATCTAGTATGTAAAATGGATGATGGGCAAGCTTGCATGATCTTATCCCAGCCCACACTGGTCCAGTAAAGCATATCATTGTAGCTCTGAGGGTTGGGCACTGGTTCAGAGTCCTCTTTGATCCAAAGTATTTTGGAAAACAGCACACCTCAGTCTAAGGTGTTTTTTATGTTGCCTGCTAATTTGGCTTGAGGTCCTTTCCATGCCTGTTTCATTTCTCCTCTCCATTCACTATTGGGAAATGTTAAAAAATATATAACTGTTTTCCCTACTGATGGAAGTAGATGAAATTCACAGGCTCCAGACTGGATAAAGCCTGCCAAATTACAGGCAAATTGGTCAAGGAGCTTTTGTGCTGGGCACTGTTCAAGCTCACTTTGTTTTCAAGAAAAGGAAATTATAGCTTTTTGGGCTGGGTGAAGAGATAGTCAAATCAGTGCTGGAAGAAATGCATTCAGCCAATGCTAAATTTGGTTAGCATTCTTTTCCATGTACCTTCTTGGGGGAAAATATTTTGCTATCCTCTACACATTCTTCTTATCCTTCTTTTTGTGTGTGTGTAAATTGGAACAATTTTTCTAGTAGAAACATAACTTAAAATATTTTCTTCCTGCATTTTGTTGCATGATCAGCTGAAAGGCATAAATATAAAAATAAAGTTTTGTCTCTTAGTTAGCATTTCTTGTTAAAATGACATTAACTGCAAAAGTGCACACGTGCACACTGGCACGTGCTAAAGCAGTGAACAAAAAGCATATTTAGAAAGTTGTGAGCGCTCTAGCTGCCCAAACTCTGTTGCTTCATATCAGCATTTAACCTGGAACAGCAGTAGCAAGAATCTGAAAATAATAGCAGTGCAAAAATACAAAAAGTCACTCACATTTTCTAAAAAAATAATTGCCCCTTTAAGAGACTATGTGAGCTTCAAGCTTAACTGTGTATTATCAAATAAACTAGGTTGCCTAATCTATATAGACAGCAGACCAAACAAAGCTCTGGAGTTTCTATGGAGACAGGAATTAGACGTTTTCTTTCTTTTTACTCATCTTGTCTCCTGATCTTATGCTCTTATGAGGGCATTACAATTATTTGTCTTTCTTTGCAGAAGCAACAACATTACTTGGAGAAATTGCAAAACAGAGATATGCTTAAACTACACAAAACAAATATTCCAAAGGAAAATCCATTCTTTTTGGTTTCATGTTCTAAATGAGGCTGTTATTTACTTCATAGGATGTACATTGTGTCCCTTCACTGTCCAATGAACAAGAATTCTAAAAAGTTCTATGTGTCAGCGTAAATGTAAATGTACTGCCTTCAAGTCGATTCCAGCTTATGGTGACCCTATGAATAGGGTTTTCATGGTAAGAGGTATTCAGAGGGGTTTACCATTGCCTTCCTCTGAGGCTGAGAGGCAGTGACTGGCCCAAGGTCACCCAGTGAGCTTCATGGCATCGAACCCTGGTCTCCCAGGTCGTAGTCCAGCACCTTAACCACTACACCACACTGGCTCTCATCTTAAAAATATATTTCTTAAATATAGGAGTTGTGCTTTACATTGCTCAAAATGTTACAGATAATCAAACCAGGTAATCTAAATCACACACATTCTAAAGTACTTATAATATGTGAATCTCTCTTAGTGAAAAAAGAGGCATCAATAAAAATGATTCTGGCTGCATTTTCCACCCATAGTCAGTATTATTTGATAAGAAAGAAAAAATGATTTAAAATTCTGCCTCCTTTTTAATGTTCTCCAATAATTCTTATTACATTTTATGCCAGTTTTGCATCTGTTTACATAGCTATTCTCTTTGCTGGGAAATCTGTATATTCTATCTAAAGTAAAATAAATTTTAAAGCCTCCTAAAAATTGTCCTTTGAAGAAAAGACACAAAATAGGTTGTCTCATTTATAAAACAATATGTTTACAAAGTGTGCTGCACCATGTCATTTAAACAAATTGATTGACTTGCCCTTCACTGCATTTTCCTCTCAGCAACGTCATCACTTAACACTTTTTAAGGATTTTGGTTTGTTGGAATGGCCTTACTTGAAACAAATTCTTCAGAAATATGGGGTGGGTCCTTGTATAGGTAGAGTTATTAATAATCTCTATGCCTAGACTAGAGCTATGGTTCATAGAAATGAATTAGATTCTAGCCCTATTTCATCATTTTGGGGCACCAAACAAGGGTGCCCTCATTCCAATGCTTTTTTATTTTGCTAGAACCATTAGCCATGAAGCTTAGGACCTAGCCTTCAATCGGGGATATGTAGTGGGCCTGGACATCCATCTCTTGAGTTTGCTGATGATATGGCAATTTTCCTACCAGATCCAGTATACTCCCTTCCCTGAGCTTGGAAAAGTTACTTTTTTAAACTACAATTCCCATCAGCCCCAGCCAGCATGGCCACTAGATTGGGCTGATGGGAGTTGTAGTTCAAAAAAGTAACTTTTCCAAGCTCTGTGGACCCTTCCGATGGTGATGTCTATCTTAAACGGGTTTAGTCAAATTGCAGGCTATAAAATTAAACATTCTAAATCTAATTCATTGTTTCTTAATATTGGTCCCCAGATACAATTGGAAACCTACCGTTTGTCAGGGGTTAATATAAGCTCAAAGTACTTGCATTATCTGAGGATCAGTATTCCAAAAACATTTAACATCTTTATCAGCACAACTGTCCTCCAGTAGTAAAAATAATAATAATAAAGATATTAAAGCTTGGACTAAATTGAAACTTTTGATATTGGAGATGGTTGCTTCATTGAAAATGGTTGCCCTGCCGAGGTTATTATTTTTATTTCAGGTGTTACCAATTCCTGTTCATAAATCATTGATTTCAAAGCGGCAGAAAATATTGAATATGTTAAATATGGGGGATGGGGATTTTCCCATCTTCAATTTTATTTTGAGTCCTTCCAACTGAGCCAATTGATTGCAATACTTACGTTTGGTACTTCAAACTGCTGGACCAGAATTGAGACAGGGAGAGATGGAACTTAGAGCTGTCCCGCATCTTCCCATCTCTTGCCATCTCTTCATGAGTCTAGGTAACTCTTTTTTGTATTGCATTTTTCTGCTTTGGAAGTGGTGTCAAAAACTTTTATCTCCTGTAATTTCCCCACTTCTTCCTATAGTATACTATCCTTCATTTTATTTTATGGATATATAGGCTTGGGGAGACTTTTAGAAGTAAGAACTTACTTAGATTGAGAGATTATTTCCATCATGGAAGATCCATCTTGGAAGTGCAATCAAGAGAAAGATTAGAGGGCTCCCCTGTGACCTGGATGTTGAAAAACCCACCATCTGATTGCCAACAAAGCTTGCATGGACAGAGCATTCTGATTCAGGAATGATTTTACCCCTCCCTGAGTCAAACCACAGTGTCAGCAAAGTGCCCCAAATTGGATTGGGCCCCCATAAAGTCTCACGTCTCTTGGTTTTTCTGTACATTCTACTTTCCTATGCACTATAACTCTATGATTTTTTAATGTCTCTGTTTTTCTACTCTGTCCACAAACTATGCAAAAAGTAAGGATGTTTAAATGCTGCTTGTGGAGTACTGAAGAGCTCTGGGTGATTTTTGTTGTTAAAATAAAGCAGTGGAGGATTTTTTAAAAGAAAATTTAAACGCTTCATAGAACTTTTTTTATAATCATCTGCTTGGGGGAAAAACCCAGTACTTACAAATTTCAACTGTTTCTGCCACAAAAAGGAAAAAAGCTATAGCCATTTTTAGTTTCTCCATAAGAGTGAATGGGGAACAAAGAGCTTTGGCTCTGAACCCAGACCACAAGTCAAAATGGACAGAGCACAGAGCAAGTCATAAACTGATCAGCATGTTTACAAAAAGCTCAGATACAGATAGAAAGTGAATCCTGAGGCCCACACACACTGCAAGTAAATAGCAGCTATGCAAAAGCCTGAGCAAGACCATGTGGGGAAGGAGAACTGAAATCTCTTTTTCTGTCATGGTCCTGACAAAAATCATCTCTCCAAAACAGCTATTTTAAGGGAATCCTCCATTGGCATCAATGTATGGAGATCAATTATCAGTTTTATCCTGGATTTATGTTCTGGTTTGTAGGGAATACTCAAGACACAGTTTCTAGGTTCAGACATTGTAGGAAACTATGAATCAGAAAGGATTCAATTAAGCTGTGCAAGAGAGAGAAGGAAGGGAAGGGATGAGGAGGAAGAAGCATATATGCACAAGGCTTCTTCCTGGTCCAACTAACCATAGTTCCTTGGACCAGAATTGTATCTGAATCAGGCCTGTGAATGAGTGTAAACATTTATTTAAATTAAAGTTCAACATAAACAGACAAATCAGCTCAAAAGGTCCCATGTGTTTTGTGACATATATAAACAAATCTAAAATTACCAGATAAACAAGCTTTTAGATGACACATTAAGGCTACAATCCCAAGCACACTTAACTAGGAGTAAGCCCCACTAAATTCAGTGAGACTTACTTCTGAGCAGGAAATCAACTTATATCTATAATTTTTTAAAAAATGCCATACTTTGTTACAGTTATAATAAAAAACTCACATTGAAACATCATCAATAAAATGAACACAAAATCAAAGTATTAGCAAGAAAACATTAACTCCCATGTAGAAAAATCATAAATATTTATTGTCCTTTAAGACAGGGAATTTTAGAGAGAAGCAATGGGGTTATCTAAAATAAAAGAAACCTTGACATGTGTATATTGACTATTTTGGTATTTTTTCATACATAATCTCTTAAATTTAGGAATAGATAAGGCATGATCCAACCAAAATTGAGCACTTTAAAGCCCCATGGATTTCAAGGGGAGAAAGCTAAGCACATATTTAGTTGAGATCAGTGGCACTTAAAATTGTTTAACAGGGCCATTGTGGATCTACTTCTTTCAATTTCTAAGGCTGAAAGTCAAATATAACTAAAAACATTAGAAAAACTAGCCAACAAAATAGATATCGTACTTGGATTAAAACACTAGGAAGAAGATTTACCGTGTGTTAAGCTCTGATTAACAGGAGCTTTTCTTTTGTCAAGGTCTAGTCTTTTACAGCTGGAAATCAAATATGAAAATAATAGAAAAGCTACATAGGAAAAAGTAAACATTACAAGCACAGACTCGTGAAACTCAGGTTTGTGAAAGGTGTCCACATATCCAAATGTCTATCCCAGTGTGAATGCTCTGTCTGTGCAGCATTGCTTTTAGGGGCTGAGCAAAAATGGCCTCTCCAAATTCTTCATGCTATTTGTGGGTGGTGAAATTTGGTGGCAGAGTGGGGGGATTTTGCCAAATATTCTGGGACTGCTTCCAAGCTGTCACTATTTTGAGGATTTGATTCAATCATTTACCAGCTAATTTAGATTGGCCAATTAATGTGGATTTGGTGGTCTTCTGCAACAAACCAGTTTCCAAAACAAACAAAACCTGGTATCTTTGGGGCAAGTAGAGTGATGGGAAAATGCACTAGAGATAACAGTGCTGTCAGGTCATGAAACCTCCTTTAGGCAAACAAATCAGAATGAATGTTCAGTAAACAGTGACATCCTATAATCTCTGCACAGATTTTGTACAAACAAATCAGGGTGAATCAGATTGTCTGGAAGAGCCCTCAGTGTGTGTGAAATTCTACAATAGTCCCACCCCCTCCAGAAAACATTTTTTTCTGAGAAATTTGGGTTCCCTTAATATTTAATGAAACTTTATTGCTAGTTCATATTGGTGGATGGAGACGCAGTGGAAGAAGTAGAGGCCAAACCTGTTGCTTCCTTCAATTATATTAAAATAATAATATTTTCATATTAAAATATTAAAACTGGATCCAAAATTCACAGAGAAATTGGAGTTGCCATTTCACTAGTTTCCAAGGGACGAACAAAATTCTCCAAACATCTAAGAAAGGCTGATGTTTTTTAAAAAAAGGCTTGTTTTAAAAAGAAATTTTGGCTCAGCTCCACTTTTCAAGTAATATGTTCTTACATGAATATGTTCTTACAAAAGAGTGTTTAATGGAAGCAATGCAGAGAAATATATGGTAGATTGATACCTATACCTTCATATGGGAAGCAGGAACTTAGAGCAGGCAAGTGAAAACCATCTAGAAAAATATGACTTCTAAGCATATCTATGAGCCACCTAGATCAGTAGATAGATGGTTGAACTTGGATATAGGACAGCTAGATTCAAGTGCCACCTTTTAAGGAAGACTCATTACATCATCACAATGGACTGATTCAAATGTTACTTTCTGCAGCATCCAATGTGTAGACCATTACCACATCTGGTGGGAGCAAATTCCTTTGTTTGCTAATATACTATGTGAAGAAGTACTTCCTTTCCTCTGTTTTGAAACTTCCAGCTTCATTAGAGGGGCCTGATTTCTAGGATTACAAGAGAGGGAGAAAAACTATCTATCCACTTTCTCCATACCATGCATAATTTTATACATTTTTATCATGTCACCCCACACTTGCTTTTTTTTATAAACTAAAAAGTCCCAAGTGTTGAAACCTTTCCATATAGTGGAATAGCTCCAACCCTTTGATAATTTTGGTTGCCCTTTTCTGAACCTTTTCCAGCTCTACGATATCCTTCTTGAGGTGAGGTTACCAGAATTGTAAACTGTATTCTAAGTGTAGTCTCAGCACAAAATTACAATAAGGCATTATGATATTGGCAGTTTTATTTTCAGTCTTTTTCCTAATGATCCTTTGCATGGAATTTGCCTTTTTCACAGCTGCTGCACACTGTGTTGACATCTTCATCAAGCTATTCACTGCAGCTCTACGGTGTCATTCCTGGTCAACCTGGTCAGTTCAGACTCCGCAAGTGTATATGTGAAACTAGGATTTATTTATTTATAGCCCCAGTGTGCACCACTACATTTCCCATTTAACTGCTCATTCATCAAGTTTGGAGAGACCCTTTTGGAGCTTCACACAATCCTATCTTTATTTATCTGGGATAAACACTGTTGAACTCAACCCTGTTGAATTTACTTCTGAGTAGACATGTACATACCTTAAAGATAACCCCATTTTAAAATGCATGCTCTTGGAAATCATTTTTGCAGAAACTGAGATTCAGCTTAATGAAAACATATTTTGGATACATGAAGTACTTTAGGATTTAGGCATTTCAGCCATAGCCTTAGGAGTCTTATCACTGTATGTAATAAATCAGAGTTTCAAGTTTCCCATGCTTTCCTTGTTTCAAATGGAACAAATTACTGGGTACTGAAAGTTGATTAAATACTAGTAAACATATCCCATTTTTGCTCAGTAGGAATTAGACCTTTTAATATCAAATGAAATGTTTATGATTTGTATCTAGGGCTGGAAAAGATGGGGGGGGGAAACAATTTAATTGTAAAATATCTAGACACCATAGAGTTAGCATGTTAAGATGTTCACATTTATTCACAGTTGTGGTGGTAAATGCAAATTCCCATGAGGGCTGGCATTTTATTTCAGCCAGTTAAGAGGAAAATAGTCATTAGAGGGAAGGATTCCCACCCTTTTGTTGCACTGCAATCATTATCAAAACAGTCAATGCATAATTAATATCCTTTTCTATGTTTACCTAAAAATATTTCCTCTTTCTCTTTTACTTTGTGCTATTGATGTGCCAGGCTGCAAGTTAAGCTTAAAAGTTAAGGATTGTTATTTTAGTTTACAACAGCAGCAGCAATTCAAAATAGTCATTGCTTTACTTCAAAGTCAGCAGTGTGAATTGCACTGAAAAAAGTGTTTGCATAAAGTGAAAGAATTTAGAACAGAAAGAGAGAAGCAGTCAGAAAAAAACTGGAAGCAGGATCCAATGTCAAAGAGAATAAATGGAAAACAAGAGGAGATTCTGGGCTAGAGGGAAGCAAGCCCTGGAAATAGCAGACAGGTAGGTGCATTTGAGGATGAGAAAGGCTGTAGCTCAGTGGCATGCAAAAGATCCCCTGCATCTTCAGCTAAGGCTGGGAAAGACCTCTGCCTGAATCCTGGCAAGCCACTGCCAGTCAGTGTAAGTGATACTAAATGGCAGCCTTTCTATGCTGTAACAGTGCACATGGTGGGGCAGAGCTGCTCCCAACATGATGTTGCTGCTGCTTACCTGACAGGATGGGATGGGGCAGCAGCAAGGTTGAGACTGCACAGTTGCACCAGCCACAACCAATCTGGCATTCCCGTCAATGTACTTCCATAGTCCTGACATCACCCTCACCCTGCTCCATCACTATCCAGGTAAGCAGTGACACCAGTGTCAGGAGGCTGGGGAACCCTTTTCAGCCTCAGGATCATATTCCTTTGTGGGTAAAACCTCTGGGGGCCACATGCCAGTGGTGGGGTGGGGCCACAAGAAAAAGTGGGCTGGGCCAAAGGCAAAAGTAGGTGGGGCAACAGATGTCTCTTGTTTTTGTATAATAGGCTTGATTCTAGCTATGCAAAAGTCAGATGCTTACACACACACACACACACACACCATCATCTAGGCAAGCAAGAGGCATTGTCACAGGTCAAGGTCACATTCCACCCAGGCAGAAGCACTGGAGGATAGGGATGGAAAGATCTGTCAATTTCAGTTCTCTCAGTTTTTTACTTTTCTAATGTTAAATTCAGTCCTCTACATTTCTGCAGCAAACTGTGATTTGAAAAAAAAAATCATGAAAATTCTCCACCATTTTTCTCCAAATGAACACATTTTTGTAGGCAGTTTTGACAAAGGTAGACATTTTTGCAAGCCATTTCTCATCATTCATGCCTTTTTGCATGTTATTTTCACTCTTGTATTCATTTTTATGTACACTTTCCCCTAATACATGCGTTTTTGTAAATGTTTAGTTGGCAAACCATCCCAAAATTCTAATAAATGCAAATTTTGAAGGATGGCTGTGTTTTGGTTCTCATATTGTTTTGGAAAGTGCGAATTTGATAAATTCTGCTTGAAATGTGAACTGAATCAAAATTCTCACCCATCCCTACTAGAGGTTGAGGAGCAGGGCCAGTGAGGACTGTGACCTAGACAGAGGGTGTATAGTCATAGGAAACAGTCTGAGGAGAGTCCGTTGGGGCAGATTGAGAGGCCTGGAGGGCTATCTTCAGCTGCTTGGCCTGAGGTTCCCCACCCCTTCCCTAGAGTATGCACAGAACTTAAACAGTGAACTCCAACCAACAGGAACATAAGACATGGTCAGCCAATCAGCATTGCATGGATGTTGGCTTTAAGGCTCAGGGACTGCAAACTGTCCCGTATCCAGGAGAATTCCTGGTCAACGCTTGTGGTAGGAATAGCTAGGTTTGTCATTCTTATACGTTGAGATGACTGGTGCCCGTTGTCTTAGGAAACATAGTCCAGGGATGGAAATTGTTTACAAAGGAACTACAATGATAGTTAGTGATTTTTAATGATAGACCAAACTTGTTCATTCCTACATTCATTTACTTTAGGAAACATGGTCAAGCTTAACCACATCACCCAGCTGTACACATTTCAAAAGAGCAAGTACAAACAGAAAGAGCATTAGCAAAATAAATGCTTTGGAGTTAGTCACACAGAAAAAAAGAGACTTAAAAAGTAAGAGCAATTCTTAACAATGAGTGACTCTCACATGTGCAATGTAATCTTTTCCAAACCATGTGCTGCAGTCTAGCATTTCCATTTAGTCTTAGCTGTGAGACCAAGAAGTGATACCTATCATTTCCCCACTGATACAAGTACCCTCTCTTTCTGTTGGAAAATGCAATGAACAAAAATGAACTGCATTTTCCAGCCTGTTCTTCCCTGTCTCTCTAGAACCCATCCAAAATAACCTACTCTTTTAAAGCAAGAAAAGCAAGCTTCTTTATCTAGCTTTCAATTTTCATTTAATAGAATTCTACATCTCAGGAGATCAAAAGAATCTTAGGTACCATATAATTTAAGGCTGCACATTTTGCCAAAAATCTGTTCAGCTCTTTGCCATTGCTCTCTGAGATGCTTTACCTTCTTAACACACCTATAATTTCCGCTTTAACTTCTGATATGGAAGTCTTGGGCTAGAATTTACTCTAATAATTACTTGCGGATTCCTACTAGCGTTGACTTGTTCCCAAATATTAACATGTAAGACTGGGGTGGAGAAAATGACTAACAAAGCTATTGCTCCCCTATCTCTTCTCACCAGTTCCCCAATATTCATTGTCAACAGCAACTAGGTGTCAACAACAGGAACCACAACAACTAGTTCCAGGCCAAGAAGGGCCCCCAGGGCAAGGCAGATAAATTGCCACAGTACCAAGGACAGCTCTGAGTGACTCCTGGGACCCCAGAATCATGCCCATGGACACCATGGAACAGGATGTAGTTCCCTCTTCTGACCTGTAGCTTGCACTGGCATATGGAGGAGGGATTCAGTGCTTGATCCATTACGCTCCTGGCTAAGGTGCCCGATTGTAATCACACAAAGGATGTCTTTTAGTGGATCTCCACTGAACTGCATCTGAGTCAAATATCCTTTGAGCATTGATTCTTACTTGCTTTCCTTATTTTTTCCACCACAGCCCTGAGCAGATCAAGTGTACAAATGAACACATAGAGGAGGGACTTGGATTGTGTGGATCAGGCCCATCAAACATTTAAGGTATCATAAGGGCATAGGTGTGTATGCCTGAACATATATAAGGTCCCTGCAATGATCTGTAATCTCAGTTTTGCAAAGACATGGATTATGCCTGCAAGAATGATCCAATCTCCCCCTCCAGGTGTTGTTTTGTATATTTGAACCAACCATCAGGGTTCATTATCAGTATCTTTCCTCTCATTGGCAAGAAAACAGGAGAATGGAATCTGTTTACCTCGGATTGGTCAGTTGTGTCTTATGCTATAGGTTTCCCCCTCACCTTCCCAAAGTTAAGACCTTGACTTCTTGTCAAGTGTAGATTCTCACTTGGAGGTGAGTTGTGTCATCACAGATCTCAGTGAATGGGTGCAAAGAAATGAGCGAAACAGAGGTGTGCACACCTAATGCCATTTCCCAGCTAACAGGAACAATGCTGAGTTTAAATTTATTACCACTAAGGAAGCACTGGGTTGCTGCCAGTAGCAGGCTTGTCTTCCATAAATCTCATAAGGCCTCTCTTAATACCTTATTTTCAATACCAGCCTGATCCTCCTTTCACTGTGTTCTAGCAGAAAATATCATATGCTGCCAAATAATCCTATACAATTAGGGGATTTATGAGGTGTTAAAGCAGCCTATAGGCAAGGTATTCAAACAAAAACCAACTTGGCTGTTTTTTAGCTTGCTGCTCTTCAGAGGAAACTGACAACATAGCAGGCATTTGTTATTCAACGTTAAAGAAGTTACTGGGATAAATATTTTAACACTGGGTTTATGAACCATGGATATCTCACAAACAACATGATCCACAATTCAGTTAAACTGAATCAGCTGGGATTAAGCTAGAAGACCAGGAGACCAACTGAAAGCTGCAATCCTAAATGCACAAATGAGGAAATCCCATGGAAAACAGTGTAACTTTTAAGTAACATATTTAGGATCAGAATGGAAAGTGGCTTAATTCCTGCCATGTGGTACAGCAGACCCCAGTAGAGAGGCTGCTGGGAGATATTTGCTAAGCAAAACAATAGCATATCTAAATTGCTCAACGCAATCTGCAGGATGAGTGGAATAGTACTAATCGGTGGGATAGCATTGTTGGGCATCATGAACCTATTAAAGAGGAAGTGATGCAACACTGCTAACAAGAAGTGGTTTTTCCACTTCCATAACTAATACAGCCAATTTCAGTACATAAAAGTTTTTTGGGGGAATCTTTCTATATTAAATGATGAGACAGAAATCAAACAAATAAAGCCATTTGTCAACAGACTTGGAGCTGGGTTCCAAAGACTTTGTGTAAGATGTTGCCCAAGAGACATGTGAGTTCTCCTGTGACACAGTACTTCACCTTAACTGAGTAGCAGAATGAGTTGCCTGATCCTAATTAGTATGGACTATAATCATGAAACATCAAAGTAAGGGATTGCTAACCTATGACCCTCCAAATACTGTTTCCAACTTCCATCAGCCCCCAATCAGGATGGCCAGTTGTCAGGGATGATGGGGACTAGGCTTCAATAAATTCTGGAGGGCCACAGAGTAGCCACTCCTAACTTAAGCGGAGAGTTGGAATGGGCATTCCTAAATCCTGCAGTACACACTGAGAAATGCCATAGTACATAGTAAGCTAATCACCACATTGTCCTGGCAATCTATCTTATGAAAGGAGGTCAGCCCAGGATCTGCATCAGTGATGCTATCAGCAGTATTGGTTGTCCACTATTAAAGGGTTGTGTGGGGGGAAATGTGCTTCTTTAAGGGAATCTTCCACTCCTTAAGTTTCCAATCTGGTGCTAAAATTCTAAACTAAGACTGCAGTAATCTATTCTTTAAACGCTCTCACTTGGTGTTCCAAAATACAGTATGTGTTTCAAATTAGAACCTCAGTTCATATGGAGACCATATTGAATAAAGAAGGTAGCTTTTCACTCTTTGGCTGTTCTACCTGCTATAAAATGGATAAAAAGTCTTTTAATAATGGCTAGCTGTAATTAGAGAGGAGTAGGCTTGGAAAAACTCAAGTGGAATTACTGACCTTACTTTTCCAAGAGTTTTTGGACCATGCAGGCATAAAACTGTAGATAACTAGGCACTTCCTAACAAGATATGTTTTTCTTGTTGAATGAGTTTATGGTGGGTAAAGGGATCTATTGCACCATACTAAGCCAACTCTGCACAAATATGACATAGCAGAATTTATAAATAAGTGTAGCCAGGTTTATAGCTTTGCCACAGCATTTTTCCTAAAGAAACATCTCTAGTAGAAATGAACTACAGATGTCTTACTTTATAGTCTTTCTAAGAAATGGATAAGGGCAATGTGTTTCAATATTTGTGCAATAATATGGCAATCAAATGAAACTTGGATGATTGCAACAATACTGTACAAAGTGTTGAGCTATCCAAAATCATAAGGGTTGCATATGCACCTTACAAGTTCCTCATGGGCTTGCAATAACCCCTTCCCCACCCAGCAAAAATCATGAACTACATGCTTAAAGTTAAAAAGGTTCTTAATAATCAGATATGATTCAGCTGGGCACAGACATGCAAAAGCACACAGATATGAATATAGAGACAGAGTAACAATGAGGTCTAGACCCAGTGAAATCCTAAGCATGTTTACTTCAAAGTGTTTTATTGAGTTCAATGGGATTTCCTTGTGAGTGTGTATAAGATCACAACTTTTCTCCTTTTTCTTTTGCTAAACAGTGGTTGTCATGAGTTTTCCAATAGCTAAAGTGATACACTGCATGCTGCATGAAGCTTTGAACAAGTATGGTTATCATTTTTTTCTTTTTCTTCTGCAATATGCCCTCTGCAATGCTTGGAAAATAAAGCAAACTCAGCCTGATTTATACATAATCCAACCTGACATTTTCCACCATCCTAGACTGAATATTTGTGTGGCGAATGAGTTTTCTTAGACATCCATCAAGAGCACAGATCAACTGTGCTGCATGGATGTATGCAAAACATCACACAGCTCATTCAACACTCTCTATTCTCTCAGTTTGTACTAAGCCACATAGATATGTGGTTCATCATGCACATTTAATACGGCCAGTTGGTTGGCTGGAGTAAATAATGCGCCAAGCATACTCAAAATGTTTCATCAAACCCACATCTTCTTCGCTTTTGAGTCATAGCTTCCAGACATACCTATACCCTGAAATATCTCTTTCTAAAAATTAAACAGTGGAGCATTGCATTTGTACTTAATAGGAACCGCAGTATCATGCAGTCTTTTGTGGGTATTCACACTGCATTGCCACTTTGCCTTTTTCTGCATCTGCAACATCTTATTTTTTCACTTACAGTATTAATCTGAGAGAACAAAAAAGTAATAAAAAAGAAAGACTAATAATGGAAACTTACAGTACATATTGCTTTTTTGATCTACATAATGTCTTTATGCAGGAGTGTATTACAATATACTTAATAAAATGTGTGGATTTACATTTTCCTCTATTTTATTATACCAGTATGTTACAAACACACTTCATTTTCTATAAAAATATCATACAATTGTCTGGCTGGTCTGAGTTTAACTAAATGAGTCAATTTGATCATATTTGCTATGTCTCAAATTCAGATTATCCAGTCTTCAGATTATCTAGTCTTATTTTTCCCCTTTATGACACATGGTTATACGAGTAGTGGTTAATAAATGCTATCTGTAATGTCTTTATTTCAGTTATTTTATTATATTGCCAATGGCTGAAAAAAAAAATTACAAAAATTACAAAATTACAATATTAGGGTGGCCATGTGTCCTATAGTCCTCTATTTGGAGGGCTATTGAATTGAAGTCCAATTGAAAGATAAAGAATGAGAAGAAGAGAGAGCAAGGGCTCATTAACACTTAGTACCTAAGTAGAGAGCAGACCGAGCAAGCATACAGGTCACTTGGCCACAGTCTTGCTTCCTACGACCGTGAGATGTATATTATATTTCAATTTAAATTAGAACATTTATTTCTAAATCTGCATCTACGTTAGAATTGGCACATTTTGTACAAACCCGTGCCTTCTTTTTGACAATGCGTAAGTGGCCACCCATCCAATATGCATGCGGATACAACATCTACATCTTCTTTGTGAGCATGGAAATGGATATTCCATCAATCTGAATAGATACCATGAGCCCCATGGAGAGTTTGTGACAGAGTGATGATGATGATGAGGAGGACAAGGATCCTGGGGAGGGACCCAGCAACAGGAGGGGGCTAAAGGAGGAGACGGCTTCAGCAGGTCAGACAGCGACAGCTCCACCTCCTCAGTTCCAGTTGCAACTGTAGAAGTCCTGTCTAACAATGAGCAGGCCCCTGTCTCAGCCCTGCCTTGTCACTTGCGCCGCTACTTGCGCCTCCTCCTCCAGAGCAGCAGGAGGAGGATTCGGAGACTCAACCAGAGGCAGTGTCAGAAGGATCTGGCTGAAGTACCTCACCCTTGTTGCCAAGGATGCGCCAGCAGATGCATGAGCACAAGCTGTAGTGTCTGCTTTTCAGCTTCTTCGTAGGAATCCTCACTTGCTAACCCACACCCATTCTGAAAAACCTTCCCCACACAAATAGAAAGTCCACCCTGAGCATGTTTAAAGGGTCTCAAGGGGGGGTCTAATTGCTGCGACAATGTCTTAGTTTGAGTAGTCATGCCTAGTTATGCTGTGTAGAGATGCAGAGTCCTTTCTAACCTGTAAACTAATTTAAGAAATGCTCTAAGTTGAAATTACACATTAAACATAATGGAGAAAAACCATTGTGAGTCCAAGTCTGAATCCAACAGGGTTGGCGCGGACAACAGAGCTCCTTCACCACCCATGCACAATAAGATCCTGTGTGGTTTTCTTTTTGGAGAATGCAAATCACAGGATTACTTTCTGTTTTTCACTTGTAGTAGAATATCACAGGGTGCTGCTTGTACTGAAACTCTATTCCATGGACACCACATCTGTATGTATGTGGGAGAGCACTGATCAGCTGGGCTGATTTTCTGTTCTTAATCTTAGACCACCTTTTTTTTAACAGTATCAATCTGAAATTGGGATCTAATTGATACTTTCAAGTCCTAGCTTTGAAATAAAATTCCTCATCACTGAATCACAGTAATTAAGTTTCTGAGTTTTCTTCCATCTGATGTTTTCTGAGCTCCTCTGGGGAAATATTTATTTATTTTCAAACAACAACACATCTTCATTGTGAAACATCATAGGGCAGGATACAGCACTAAAAATACATAAACTATCAGTTAAAAAAAGGTGAAATAAACTACAGAGTTGAATGGAGAGCCCCAATCTATCTGTCCCCATATTATGGTTTAGGTCAATATCTCTAAAACGTTCAGGAGGCCTGGAGGAAGAAGATCTTCAGTTGGTGCCAAAAGATAGATAAAACTGATTTGTTGCCATATTTCAGCTCCAAAAAAGCACATACAGAGAACAGTGTATGATGGGGAAATGAGAGTCTCTAGCACTTTGTTTGTTAAGGACAAACAAATATGTGGCATGTATCGAGAGCAGGGGAGGAATCAGCTTCAGCTGCTAATACCACCTGCAACCTTACCTGGATGGAGATAGCTTGGCCACAATTACCCATGCTCTAGTAACCTGCCATTTAGGCTATTGCAGTATGGGCCTGTCTTTAAAAGGAGTTCAAAAACAACAGCTGGTCCAGATCAGGGCTGAAAGATTATTAACTGGGACTGGGTGGTTTGGCCAAATGAAACCTGTGCTTTGTCAGTTGTACTGGCTTCCAGTCCATTTTGGGGCCCAACTTAAAGGGTTAGTTTTAACGTTTAAAGCCCCAAAGGGCTTGGGACCAGATTGTCTGAAAGGCTGCCTTCTTCCATGTGAACCTGCCCAAATCTTAAGATCTTTGGAGGCCATGCTCCAAGTGTGCCTGCCAAATGAAGGGAGGTAGGTAAGCATCAGGGCAGGAGAAGCAACAAGGTCTGGGCTACAGAGGTGCGCTGGTAGTAATGCCAGATTAGTGCCACCATGTGCCATGTTGCCCTGCTTTGCTGCCATCTTGCCCCTCCCTATCCTGGTAAGAACTAGGAGGAGGCTATTGCTGCAACTCTGCCCCACCAGCAGTGAGTTTCAGTTTGGGGTGGGGTTTTTTTGGAGGGGCTATTGTTTTCTTGCCTTTGATTTTATGGTTTATTTATATATACACTGCTTAATCATTACCATTTCTAAGTGGTGTGCATAAAAATAATAAACCATACATATAGTAAAGCAATAAAACAACAAACTGAATGGTACCTTAGGTTTTATTTTGTATTGAAATTGTTTTCGTACTTATTTATTGTAAGTCACCTAGAGAAAGCAGGACATACACTTGCCATAAATAATCAAATAAACAAAATACAACCCACTACCTCTTAGGCCATCCTCAGTGGAAAACCGTAGAGAAGAAAGAGAAACAAAAGCAAAATGGAAAGCTAAAATGCCAAGGTAAAATACTAGTAAGTATAGTAAATACTGGAAGGGGTTCATTGTATTCCAGTCACCTAATAAGATACACACACACATGCACACGCACGCACTAGAAATAATGAACTGGTGTTGCAAGTTTGCACTATGAGAGGTTAACTTCTGTGTCAAGATGCAGCCAATCTGGAGCAGAATTAACCCCCTAATGAAAAGTTTACTCCTTGGAGCCCTACAATGCTTTGTAACAGTGTTCGTTTGTTTTTAGCTCTCTTAGGAATGTACAGAAAAAAATAGACTCCAGTGATCTTCAAGCTGTGCAATAACAAAAACTGTAATTAATGACACAGGCAAAGTGCTATATTGTTTTTTCCTGCCCTAGTTTGAGAACTTGCTGGGGACAGAATGAACTCAGATTGGCTTAGGCATTTGGTAACTTCCTTCATTTCAACAGGAGGAAACTGGATCTATGATAGCCTACCCTACTCCTGTGGTCCCTAGTGGCATTGCAGGGGTCATAGGAAGTATCTGATCTCCCTCTATGAGGTAAGAGAGTCGGGTTTGACCTCAGAGAGGGCTGATATGAGTTGCATTGTCTTTGCTGCTCTGGAGATGATGTTGCTAGTGCCAAAAAGGGAAACAATGGGAGGGAAATTGTTGGACTAACAACAGCGACAGACAGACAGAAAAAGACGGAGAAGTGTTGCTGCAATCTTATTTCTCACCTCCTTGCATGAGTCTGGCAGAGCATTGGATGAGGCTGTTCATCCACCTTTGGTTCTCTCTCCCTACTCCTTATGACTGCAGTCTTTGTAAGTTAAAAGTAAATTGGGGGGGGGGAATGGAGGCAGCATTTGCTGAAGGATACATTGAGAATGAAGTGGTGTCAGTGTGCTAAAATGTGTTACAAATATTTCAAACAGCTGCTGAGGTCCACAGCAGCACCATTATTTTAGGATTAAACTACGAATTATTTGACTGAACACTACAGACTGAACAAATCCCCTGAGCAATTCCCTCCCCTGCTATATTAGACAGGCAGCATCTCTGTTATCTTTTCGGTGCCTATTGAAGACCTTCCTCCTTCAACAAGCCTTTTAAGTTGAGACCTTATCCCAGTCTGCATATGTATTGGTACTGCTTTTTAATGTTTTTTTAAACCTTTTTTAAAATATATGTTTTTAACCTTTTTTTTTTTAAAAAAAGATGTCTTGGAAACTTTTTTAAAAAATGTTTTGAAGATGTTTTGTTTTAATGTATTTTAAAGTCTGTTTTCATTATATTTAAAGTGTTTTTAGAGCGTTTGTTTCCCACCCTGGGCTCCTGCTGGGAGGAAGGGTGGGATATAAACAAATAAATGTGGATGTGCTTTTTGCCACAGCAAGAGTATTTATTTATTTATTTATTTATTACATTTATATACCGCCAAATTGCCGAAGCTCTCTGGGCGGTTTACAGCAAGAATATTTTGTTATGTATGTAACATTGCATTTTACCAGGGTCTACAATTAAATCCTTGTGTGCAGTATCTGCAAACATGCTAATTACCAGCTCCATAGCTAGAAATATTGCAGGGGTGGGGCCCAAGGGTGAAAGCTATCATTTCGCAATACAACACCCACTTTATGTCTGTGCAGCAATTAAGATAAGCAGGTATTAACAATTCAGCATTGTTTTTCTTTAATTCTTACATCCAGGAGACTTTGAATTGAAGGAAAAAGTGTACAAATAAGATAGCAATGGTTAAACCCCATCAGTACTTACCACTGGGAGTTATTTAAGGGTCTAGACACCACTTCTGTATAGTGGCACCATTGCACACCCCAATTTACCTTAGAGTTATTGCCAGATACACCTTCTCATTTCTTCTTCTTCTTACTATGACAAAACTGAGATCTGTTTGACCCCAGTGTTGGTAAAGTGCCAAGTGACCAAGTGTCAATTTATTTTAAAGCCAAATAAATGTCCACTCCAGCCAGAAAAAGTAATGCCTTGTGCCCATGCAGCAATGTTTTCAATGCCCACTCTGCCAGCTAGGAAAATAAATGTAGCCAAAGCCAACAGAAATAAAAACACAATATAATCAGACAGGGAGGAAAATATAGAAACTTTTCATGCTTCTCCTGAATTGGTAAGTACATGCAATGGAGAGGCCTGAAGCAGGTCACCACTTTCCTTACTTTCCAGTTCTTGTCCTCAGCAGTCCAAGGCTGCACTAAATGTGCAAGGAGGTTAGACAACAACAATTCTTTATTGAGCATTTGTTTATGGGGAGGTGAGACGACATTGCATCACACAAGTGTTATCCCACAATTTCCAAACTCCAATGCATTTTCCCATCACTTTCCTTATTGCAAAAGTTATGATTTTGGGGGGAAGCAGTAAATAGCACCAAATCAGCTTTAATGTCGAAACCTGAATTTGTCAGTATTTGATTGAACTTCACCAGCAAAGTAGTGACAGTCTGGAAGTGCCCCAAATGTACAAATATGTGAAAGGGGGAGGACAATTATGGTCAAGGGATGTGGATCATGTAAGATAGAAATTTTGATCATGCTGTCTGGCTCTGCCCTGAATTCCACACCTTTAAGACATCATTTGCACAAAGATTTATGTGCAACTCATGTCGGCTCCCCACCCAGAGTCTGTAAACTTCATTTTTGAAAAGTATGGATTCCCCTGACCTTGAATGTGCCCAGAGGACTGGGATCAGCATGAATGATCCAATCCTCCCCTCCACATATTCATTTGTATGTTTGAATCAGCAGTTTGCGTAGAGTTCATTACCAGCATCTTTCATTCTCATTCAAAAGAAAACCAGAAGACTGGAAGTAGATTTATTTGGATTGGCCAACAGGGTCCATGCTATAGGTTTTCCCCGTAGCTCCATAAACATTTAGAGCTAGAGACTTTTTTTAAGAAAGAAAGAAAGAAAGAAAGAAAGAAAGAAAGAAAGAAAGAAAGAAAGAAAGAAAGAAAGAAAGAAAGAAAGAAAAGGAAAGCTACAGTTCTGGGATTACAGTTCAGTGTAATCTGCCTACAGTTTTGGTGTTTTGGTCCATTGCTGTGAGCTAGCAATTTTCCACAAGCAGTTTTATAAGGAGATTGGGAGCCTCTAAATAGTCCTAGAGCCAGACGGCTGAAAAGGTGTGTGTAGGGGGTCAGTTTCTCCTCGAGAGAGTAAATTTCACATATGCCATTCGATTCTGCATCACTAGAGCATTGATTTTTGATATGCTTTTTACATTTTGGTAGCTTTTGGTTTGTCACAAATAAGGCAGATGCTAAATTGAGAAAGCATCTAATTTGTTTTCCTTTCCTTGTGCTTGCTAACTGTTCTGACAAATAGTTTTACATGGCAACTTTTTCACAGCCTAATGGAATGCAAAAAATATTGCATTAATATTAAGAGGGGGTAAATTTTGTGGGTTTTTCTCAATATTGTCAAAACATATTGAGTGAGGTATCATTTCAAATGGTTTTTTTTGCACTGATTTTGAATTTTCATTTACCATTAGCTGGGGCCGCATGTAAGTGGTTTATTTTTGGGACTCTCTCTCTCTCTATATATAATAGTTCCCAGAATTCCTCAAAAAGAATTCTTCATATTGTTTTATTTTGAACTTATATGTAATGTTAGAAACTAATGTATACATTTTGTATTATGCTGCAGATTTGAAGTAACAAGTCTCCTCATTCTTTAATCCCAGTATTAGTTGTGATTAAGATGGAAGAGGACACCAAGTATGAAATTTGTCCAAAGTAAGCCAAAGTAAGGGGAAAAAGTGAGGAAGCAGAGGAGTGTATCATTCATTGTAGAAGTGATAAGAGTAACCCTATACATGCAAAAGATTTGGAATCATGGCCAACACTTTTAAGTGCTGCAAAAGTATGGAATCATCAAAGCGTGATAGCAGCTGCAGAGACTTGTGAAATTGCAGACATAAGATATCATCACCAGTGCAGAAGTGAGTTTACCATGAAATCCAAACTGGAAGCCTTAACCAAGAGGGAAGGTAATTTTGTTTCAGAGTCTGAAAAAACTTTGCATAGAACTACAGTTTCACAATTACATGCAGCATTACATAAGAAAACTGATACAGGCGGGCTCTGCTTATATGGCAGGTTCTGTTCTGGACCCCTGCCGTAAAGCGGAAATTGCCGTAAAGCGGAACCCCATTGAGTATAATGGGGCGCGTCGCACAAAAGTGCTGCGAAAATGTCGCAAAAGCGGCTTTAAAACCGGAAATGAAAGCCGCCGCATTAGCGGAACACCGGGAAGCGAAGCACCGGGAAGCAGGGCCCTACTGTATTCCAGAACACACAGTTTTGTCCTCCATCTGTGGGCTCATTCACACAGGAGCTGAACTTCGCCATAAAGACACAGCTTTTGCCATCGCGATAGACTTGCAAGGTTTACACTTCCTACCTTCAAATCTGCTGTTTTCCTTTCACACAAGTAGGCATTCCTTTGGAAAGGTTTAGTATCACTGTTTCCTTGTGGCCCCGCCCCAATGTTATATGTGTACTCCCTCCAGAGTATTTATATTGCTCGTGGAGAAGAGGAGGGTTTTCTTGGTCAGTTTCATTGTTTCTTGTCAATTGCACACCTCTCCCAGTTTGGGGGTGCAATTGACATGAACTTGTATGAAACTGAATAGAGGGTGGAGTGAGTGAAAGGCAAAGTAGGCAGCAGCTGTGGCAGCTTTTGCGGGCAGCAGAGAGAGAGGGAGAGGGCGATGGGGCATAAGAGAGCCCGCCCACTAAAAAAACATTGAGGCAAAGTGCGTACACAGAGGAGTGCAGCAAAGCTGAGACAGTTTTTCCTTTCCTTTCGCATTAGAATTGGATTGGGTTAATACGGGAAAACTGTGTGATAGCTGCTGATTGCCTGCAACATCATGTGACCCATGCAAATTAAATGGGGATGCAAGTAGCACCAATCTCACAGTAAGTCACCATGTGAACAAGCCCTGTATCTTCTGTGAAAAAGCAAGTAACTACAAACCAGGAAGTAAAACATGAGAAACACATATCAAATGTGTGGAAATAAGGGAGCATGAGAAATTAAAGAGGGTTCAACTGAAAAACAAGATACAAAGCTTCTCAGCCTGGTGAACACTAGAGACCTGATAGTAGCAGAGACACAGCACCACTTTACTTGCTATTGTAACTATGCATGTACATTCAGCTCCAAAAGCATGATGAATGAAGAATCAACAGTACCTGATGATGAAGACTCTGTTTATGTAAGATGTGAATCAGATGCCTTTGAAGACCTCCAGGCAGTGCCGATTTATCCATTAGGCACAGTAGGCACAGTGCCTAGGGCCCACGATACTTTTAGGGGCACATGAAAATGTTTTAATTTCTTTTAAAATCAGAAGATATAAAATGAACTTTTAGGGTTGAAGAAAATCATTCTAGTCCATGGGCCCCAAAACCTGATTGGCTGAGAGAATGGGAAGTGCTATTGCCAGAAATCAGTAAGGCTATTCCTGCAAATACTGCTGACAGGTGACTGTTCTAATGCAATCAGTTGAAGGGTTGTCACATCTAATATGGTCATTTGGTCAAGATTTCATTCATGAGGTTACAGATGGGAAAGTAAAACACCAAAACATATTCTTTACCTTATGCATTGAAGACATTGTTTGGTAGCATCCTTGAGCTAACGAAAATCATAAACTAATGTGGTCATGGTCTCTCATACCATAAAATGTGTGACTGTGGCATTGAAGTGCTTGACATAGTGGCACTGAATCCAGTGGCAGTGAAGTTTTTGACATAGATTGGATGGACTGTCTTCCAGCTCTAGAAGAAGTAATGGAGTTGTTGTCATGTCCCAAGAGACATGTGGCTACCACCTGTGCAGGCATTAAACATGAACTACAGGGTACTCATGAGAGCCAGTGTGGTGTAGTGGTTAAGGTGTTGGACTACGACCTGGGAGACCAGGGTTCGAATCCCCACACAGCCATGAAGCTCACTGGGTGACCTTGGGCCAGTCACTGCCTCTCAGTCTCAGAAGAAGGCAATGGTAAACTCCCTCTGAATACTGCTTACCATGAAAACCCTATTCATAGGGTCACCATAAGTCAGAATCGACTTGAAGGCAGTACATTTACATTTTTACAGTGTACTGATATGTGTAAAATTCAGTTGTGCATCAATTACAGTAATGATGAAAAGTCTGACTTTTTTTGAAGAAGATATAGACTCAGATGATGAGTAAAGTGGTAAAATATCTGTTATGTGAGACAGTTTGCTCAACCATTGTTTCAATCGTTAACTCTCATTTCCTTACTTTTTTCAATACAATGATCACTGTAACTTTCTTATTTTTTCTCAAAAGAATTGTTTAACAAAGTAATATTTAAACAAATGAACAAAATAAAAGATATTGCTGTTACTGGATGTCTAAGAATTTTTCCCACAATATATTTTTTGGGAAATATTTTGAGAAGTCCATTTCTTTTTTCATTCCAAAAACATACCACTTGCATGCATCCCCAACTAATGGTAAAATGAAAAATCAAAATGAGTGCAAAAGAATTTTTTTTTAATAATACCTCCCTCGACATGCGTTGAAAATATTGGGGGGAAACGCATAAAATTTCCTCCTCCCTTATCTTGGAAATATGTGTAATATTTTCTGCATTCCAGACAAAAAGTTAAAACTACTTGTCAGAACAGCTAGCACGCTCAAGGAAAGTAAAACAAATTAGACGGTTTCTAATTTCTCAATTTAGCATCTTCCATATTTGTGAGGTCACACAAACCAAAAGCTACCAAAATTTTAAAAGTATCATACCAAAAATTAATGGTCTAGTGATGAAGAATCGAATGGCATATGTGAAATCTAATCCCTCGAGATTATATCAGATACCTGCTCTGGCTCTAGGACTAAAAAGCAGTGTTACTTTTTTGAACTGCAACTCCCATCAGCCCCAGCCAGCATGGCCACTGGATTGGGCTGATGGGAGTTGTAGTTCAAAAAAGTAACTTTTCCAAGCTTTGCTAAAAAGCCACTTTATATTTTGTCTTAGGCTGCTTTCACACATGGGGTAATATCGCTAGTTTAATGGATTAAAAAGGTAGCACTTTGTTCCGGATTTCAAAAATCCCGTTCACACTGCAGTACCTGTTATACCGGCATTTTGTGTGTGAAAGACTGTTGCGCAAAATGCCGGTATAACAGGTATGCAGTGTGAAAGGGATTTTTGAAATCCGGAACAAAGTGCTACCTTTTTAACCCGTTAAACTAGCGCTATTAGCCCCATGTGTGAAAGCAGCCACACAGAGCAGAGTTTTTCTCCCCCCCCCTTCATTCGGCCTCATGTGACACCGGATGAGCAGGTCTTCATCTACCTTTGGTTTGAGGCCTGTTCTTTCGGTGCATGGGGGGGTTTGAAAGAGGCGCAATTGCGATCGTGATCAGCTGAGAGGCACGGCAGTGCAGCAACAGAGGCTCTGGTTGAGCACAAGCAGCAGCAGCACAGGCTGAGCAAAGGCTGCATGCTGGGAAGGCTGTTGGTAAGGGCGGGAATGCACTGCATGCTGGGATGGCTGTCACGTGAGCAGCAGCAGCTAGCGCAAAACTCCCGCAATCTTCCGGCTTCCCAGCCTGTTATCGGAATTTTTCTGTTATCATTTATTGCGGAAATTAGTACTAAATTTCCACTACATTCCGCCAGAATTCTGGAGATACCCGTTATGTCATGTGAAAGCTCAAATTTAATGTGCAAATTAACAGGAAATGAATCATCAGAATAACGGAATAAAGTGCAGTGTGAAAGCACCCTTAGTCACTTAGAGGCTTGTCAGGAAGCAAACTGCAGTATCAGTTATTTCAGCAAACCTTAGCTTCAGTTGCTGAATTCTTGTTTTTTTAAAAAAACTACTACCAGCTCAACCTTTTTATTTGGAATAATGTGGTAAGCATGTGGGGGTATCTACTAGCAAAATATTTTCTACTGCTTCTTTGTTGTTGTAACCTTGTTTCTGCTATTTAAGAACGTTCATAAGGACATCATAGGAAACAGCATAAAAATTAGCCTGAACTGTTATAAAGCACATATCTCAAAATATTGAATATATTTTTTAAAAAAACAATTTTTTGCAACACAAAAAATTATGCATTTTTCAAGGGTTTTTTTAAGGCATAACAGCTTTATGGCTCAGGCCAGGATCCAAGAATAAAGGACAGCACCCAACCATTAAGAGACCTGGCCTCAGCAGCCAGTCAGTTGCTGAAAGCCCACCTGAACAGAAAGGTCTTTGTCTGCTGGGGAAGGACAACAGGGAGAGAGCCAGCCTAGCCTTCCTTGCTTGGGAGTTCCACAGCCTGGAAGCAGCCACTGAGAAGGCCCTCTCTTGCACCCTCACTAATGTGTCTCTGAGGGTTGTGGGAGTGAAAAGAGGGTGTCCCATGCAGATCATAAAGTCTGGGCAAGCTTGTATGAGAGAATATGGTCTTTCAGATCGACTAGACCCAAGCTGTTATTTCAGTTAAAAGATATAGTAAATAAAAAATATTATATTATGCGAACACCTTCAACCTAAATCACTGAAAACTTGTTTAAAGAAAGTAGTAACATTTGGTTTGTAGGAAGATTTAGGGAGGGGGGCCTGGTCTTGCCCCGGGCACAGTACCAGCTGTTAGTGTTCCTGGTGTCAGGAGCTTCTGTAACTGTATGTAGTTGCCCCATGTGGTGAATCACCAAACTGTAGGCAGCAACTTTTCCAGTGAAGACCCTTCCGGATTGACCCCACCCACTCAGGTTCAATTCCACTACTCCCAGTTCTCTACCCATTAGGGGAGTGGTTCCCAACCTTTATGAGTACTGGACCCCCTTTGTAAGCTCAAAAACGTTTGTGACCCCACCTCCCGCTAATTGTAATTTTAGTCTCTGTTAATTGAAAAAATGGTGCATGGCAAAATCACATCTCCAAATATCCCTTTCCATAAAAAGCTCCCTGCACGCAGGGAGGTATTGCTTTCTTTTCTTAATGGAAAGGTCTAATCAAATTGGGATCTCCTTCCTCATACACACATTCTGAAGATGTACAGTCCTGTCTCCCAACACCAGTGGGTTACAGTGTTGGACTAAGATCCAGGTTCAAATCCCCCCCAGCCATGAAGCCCACTGGGTGACCTTGAGCTAGCCTGACCTATCTCACAGGGTTGGTGTAAGGATAAAATGAAATGGGGGGGGAACCATTACACCACCTTGAGCAACTTGGAGGAAAGGTGGAATATAAATGCAATAAATAAATAAATACATTTCAGCTGCAGTATGTGGATCCCAGGCTCAGCCAACCTGAGCTTTTTAAAAATTATCATCTTCCATCATCAAGAAGCAGCAATGTGGTAGTGATGGGGATGCTAGATTGTGAAGACAAAAGGGTGGATAGATTGAGGAGGGGGGTTAGTGCTTTTAGACCTTGGGGTGATCCTTGGTTAGCATGCACTTTGGGAATGAGAGTGCAACAGAAGACAGATCAGTGCACGCACGCACACAAACACACCTCACCCTCCTGCAAGTATCTGCAGGCATGCAGAGAGAGGGGAAACCCTCAACTGCTGCAGCATCTTGGAGAGGTTGGGGGCATAGAATGTAGGTGGAAGAAAGGGAGGACGCTGGCACACACACTTATTTATTTATTTATTACATTGGTATACCGCCCCATAGCAGAAGCTCTCTGGGTGGTTTACAACAATTAAAACATTTTTTTTAATGTGAAGCCTGAAATAAGTCATTTAATATTCCCAAAGCACTGTGTATTATGGGTATGGATGGGAACAAAATTCAATTCAGTTTATTTATTTATTTATTACATTTATATACCGCCCCTTAGCTGAAGCTCTGTGGGCGGTTTACAACAATTAAAACATTAAAAACAAATATACAAATTTAAAAACACATTTTAAAAAAAAACATTTAAAAACACATGCTAAAATGCCTGGGAGAAGAGGAAAGGCTTAACCTGGTGCCGAAAAGATAACAGTGTTGGCGCTAGGCGCACCTCATCGAACAGATCATGCCATAATTTGGGGGCCACCACTGAGAAGGCCCTCCCCCTTGTTGCCAGACTCCCAGCTTCCCTCGGAGGAGGCACCCGGAGGAGGGCCTTGGATGTTGAGTGTAATGTACGGGTGGGTTCATGTCGGGAGAGGCATTCCATCAGCTATTGTGGTCCTAAGCCGTGTAAGGCTTTAAGGGTTAAAACCAGCACTCTGAATCCAGCTTGGAAACATACAGGCAGCCAATGCAAGCAGGCCAGAATCAGTTTTATATGTCCGAAATGTCTGGTCCCTGTTGCCAATTTGGCTGGCATTTTGCACAAGCTGCAGTTTCCAAACCATCTTCAAAGGCAGTCCCACAGAGAGCACATTGCAGTAATCTAACTTGAAGGTTACCAGAGGGTAGACAACTGAAGCCAGGTTATCCCTGTCCAGACAGGGGCATAGCTGGGACACCAACCGAAGTTGGTAGAAGGCACTCCCTGCCACCAAGGCTACCTGAGCCTCAAGTGACAGAGATGGTTCTAGGAGAACCCCCTAGCTACGAACCTGCTCCTTCAGGGTGAGTTCAACCCCATCCAGGACAGGTTGGACATCCACCATCTGATCAGAAGAACCACCCACTAACAGCATCTCAGTCTTGTCTGGATTGAGCCTCCGTTTAATAGACCTCATCCAGTCCATTGTTGCAGCCAGGCACTGGTTCAGCACATTGACAGCCTCACCTGAAGAAGACGAAAAGGAGAAATAGAGCTGTGTGTCATCAGCATACTAATGGCAACGCACTCCAAAGCTCCGGATGACCGCACCCAATGGTTTCATATAGATGTTGAACAACATAGGGGACAGAACTGACCCCTGCGGAACCCCATACTGGAGAGTCCAGGGTGTCGAGCAATGTTCCCTAAGCACCACTTTTTGAAGCCGACCGCAAAGTAGGAGTGGAACCACTGCCATGCAGTCCCTCCCACTTCCAACTCAGCCAATCTTGCCAGAAGGATACCATGGTTGATGGTATCGAAAGATGCTGAGAGATCAAGGAAAATCAACAGAGTCACACTCCCCCTGTCTCTCTCCCAACAAAGGTCATCATACAGGGCAACCAAATCTGTTTCTGTGCCAAAACCAGGCCTGAAACCCAACTGAAATGGATCCAGATAATCAGTCTCATCCAAGAGTGTCAGGAGCTGGCCTGCTACCATTCGTTCAAGGACCTTGCCCAGGAATGGAACATTTGACACTGGCCTATAGTTAATAAGATTGTCTGGGTCCAGGGAGGGTCTCTTCAGGAGTGGTCCCACTACCACCTCTTTCAAGCAACCAGGGACCACCCCCTCTCGCAGAGAGGCATTAATCACTTCCCTGGCCTATCCGGCTGTCTGCTAGCTTTTATTAGCCAAGAAGGGCAAGGATCCAGCAGAGGTTGCACAAACCTGTCCAAGCACCTTGTCAATGTCCTCAAGCTGTACCAACTGAAACTCATTCAAGAAATCAGGACAAGGCTGTGCTCTGGATACCTCACTTGATTCACCTGCTATAACACTGGAGTCTAAGTCCTTGCGGATGCTAAACATTTTATCCTGGAAGAGCCTAGCAAATTCATTATAGCGGGCCTCAGGTGGTTCTACCATGTCCTTGGGGCCAGCGTGTAATAGCCCCCGGACAATTCTGAAGAGCTCTGCTGCCTCAGAGATGGGGACAAGCAAGTCCTGAGCTTTCTCACTGCTCCTTGGCTCCGTCTGGGCTGAAGGCATGATCTGGACAGCCTCACAAATAAGAATAATTTTTTTAAGGAGGTGGCAGCGAAGCAGGAGTCAAGAAAGGCAGACTGACAGGAAGGAAGGGGGAAAGCAGCCCTTCCTTGTAGCCTTTCTGCTTCACGAAAAGCCATCTCCTCTAGTTCTGAGTAAGGGAGTCGTCAGCAGTGGCAGTGCGAGGAGATGGGAGTCAGAATAGTAACCTCCTCTTCCTGGTAGCACCTCCCTCAGCCTCCTTTGGCATCTGCCATATGTGGTACAGGCAGATGCCTGCCCTCGGTGTGCCTGAAAGATGCTCTGGCGCTTCAGCAAAGTCCTCCCCTCTTGTTTGGAGCAAGGGGAAGGTGTCATCTGCAGCAGCAAGGGGGAGCAGACAGCAGCAAGGGACTGAAGACTTTTTGAAAAAAATGAATAAATAATTCATTTCTTTACTGTTTGCGGCCCCCTCTGGATTACTTCACAGACTCCCTGGGGGTCATGGCCCCCAGGTTGAGAATCACTGCACTAGGGTAAACAGGCTCTTAATCATGATGCTTAACAAAATTAGTTACCTCAACAATCAATATAGAATCTTGCTTGCTGTTACTTTGCATAGCTACATCTTTAAGCTTTGTACATGTCAAACATTTCTGTGCCTAGGATATATACAACTATAATACAACCCAGGGAACTTTTCTACCTGAAACGTCTGCATTGCATATAGACAAGCGATTTACCAAGCTCCTGGAAGACAGGCTTCCTGTGGAGCAAGCGAGAGAAACTCTACTTGAATATACAATTATTATGGTTAGGAGTTATTATTTCTTTACCAGTCTGTCCCTTTTCATTTATTAAAAGAAAGGAGCATCAAAAAGAAATATGTATATCAGGGGAAAATTAATAATAAAAAAGCTATTTGTAGGTAATGCCACATAAGGAATTAGCAGAAGTTTGCTGGTCTGTGAATAAGCTTCGAGTGGTCCTTAGCTCACGCCCTATGCTACCCTGTAATTGGTCCATGAGCACCTAATCCTACATGCCGTGGTAGCCAACATGGTTCCCTTCTAATCTTGTTGGACTACTGCTCCCATCATCTCTGGCCATAAAATAAAATGGTTATCTTTTTGGTGCCAGGTCAAGACTTTCCTCTTCTCCCTGGCATTTTAGCTGTGTTTTTAAATTGTTTTTAATTTTTTAAATTGTGTTTTTAAATTGTTTTTTTCGTTTTAAGACTTGTATATTTTTTATTGTTTTTAATTGCTGTAAACGGCCCAGAGAGCTTCAGCTATGGGACGGTATATAAATGTAATAAATAAATAAATAAGGCACCAAGAACATCAGTTTTTACAGAAAAGGAGTTTAAAAGAAACTAATTGGCCTGCATACATCTCTGAATCCTTTTCCCCCAGTCCATGATTAGGGAGAAAAAGCAACCCACTAGAATATAACTGTACAAATTCTATGCATTGTTATAGGATTGAGGTGGCGGTGGTCTGGATGATATATCTGGGTACCTTTCCAGCCTATGATTTTGAATCTGTATAGATGCAGTTTGTATTAGAGGGACTTGCTGAACTGACCAAACCAGCTATTTCATAAGTTAATAGTTTTGGCCAAACCAGTCTCTTTGTGAGTTAATGGGCCTATTGAATGGCCAATGTGTAAAGACATGGTCCAGCACAGTCCTGTTGCTATAGGAGCTCTTCCAGGAGAGTGATCCCTTCCCACCTCCTGGGACCAGGAGCAAGTCTCTCTGTGTGCCAGTCTGATGTGGAGCTGGAAGCTGGAAAGACAGAGAGGCCGTGCTCTGTGTGTTGAACCCCAAGCCATGGGTTTGGGGGAGTTCCCTAGAAACCTAATGAGGAAACAAACTCTTTTGGACTGAGAGCCCCTTTACCTTGTGCTCAGGTGGTATATTTTATTTATTTATTTATTTTGTATCCCGCCCTTCCTCCCAGCAGGAGCCCAGGGCGGCAATCAAAGCACTAAAACACTTTAAAACATCATAAAAACAGATCCTAAAACACATTAAAACAAAACAGCATTAAAAACATTTTTTTAAAAACAACAACTTTAAAAAAGCGTTAAAAACATTATTAAAAAACATATTAAACAATTCTAACACAGATGCAGACTGGGATAGGTATCAACTTAAAAGGCTTGTTGAAAGAGGAAAGTCTTCAAAAGGCACCGAAAAGGTAGCAGAGATGGCGCCTGGCTAATATTCAAAGGGAGGGAATTCCACAGGGTAGGTGCCGCCACACTAAAGGTCCATTTCCTATATTGTGCGGATCGAACCTCCTGATAAGATGGTATCTGCAGGAGGCCCTCACCTGCAGAGCGCAGTGATCGACTGGGTATATAAGGGGTAAGACGGTCTTTCAGGTATCCTGGTACCGAGCTGTATAGGGCTTTGTACGCCAAAACTAGAACCTTGAACTTGTAAATAAAACCATATATCCTAAAGACACCACATTCTCCGCTGACCTTCATTGCAAGGAAATCAAATCTTGGGTAAGCACAGGAACCCCTGGAAATCTCTCACCACTTGGAGATTGGGGTGCGTGCAACAGTGTTATGCCATCAAAATAAAACATAGTGAGCATACATATGTAAATTTGTTTAACTGATGGATTTTTGCATTCATCCAAAGGTGCCCCACATGAGCAGAAAGGCAAGGTGTGCCCCCCTCTGCTTCGCACTGTGTGTTGCATCCCACACCTTTCTGGAGAGGCTCCTCCCTGACATATAGAATCAGGGGGCTGCTGCAGTGGGGAAGAAGGGGCAGGAAAGCCCAACTGGATTAACAGAATTGTGCCCACACTTCTTTGTATCAAAGCCTATAGCCTTGTTGAAAACCTTGGCTTATCTGATCACAGAATTTTGAATGGTTAGCGTAGACGTGGGTTTGTTTTTTTTACACTGTTGTGTTTAATATTTAAAATGGTTAGATATTGGTTTTAAATATTATATGAATATTGATTGATAAGTCACCTTGGGAAACTTTAATTTTGAAAGGTGGCATAGAATCCTTAAACAAAGAAACATAAAATAACTACAGAATTCCTTGCTCATAAGTCCTCTGCTCCACTCGCCCTCCCAAATCTATGCAGTGATGAGACACATCCAAAATGCATCGAAACACCCCTTGTCAGCACCAAACTGTTTTCATGAAAAAGTAATTGAATTGTTGAAATAATTGGCAAACGTTCCTATGGAAAGGTGAAATAACTCTTTCCCCTTGATCTGCTGGCCAGGAACCTGTCATACCATAAATAACAATAACCATCTCATTTCTTTTAGCACCCTTGCTGGCAGAAAACAAACATGAAGCCTTTTCATGTAAGGGCTCTCAAATGACTTCTACATTCAGCCAGGAGGTTGCTACAATACTATACAGGTACACTAATGTAGTGGAAGAGGTACCACCTTTCCCTCTGTGCAGACAGCCTTTGGTGTGAACTGGGTCCTCTATTATTTATTTATTATTTAATTATGTATATACCACTGTCTACTTAGACGTAGTTGAGGTTTTTATTGAAATACCAAAACATTTCAGCTTCTGCCTTCATCAGCTGCTAACATACAAATGCTGTTACCAAGGTGGCAGTTATAGAGCTTTGAGGATGGAATGCTCAGAGAGGCTTCATTTGCAGAAGCTAAGTAGTGGTGGTACTGTCCTCCAGGTTCAGGCCATGTGGTGCCAATGTGTCCAGAGAGTATACCAAAAGTTCTCCATTTTAGTCAATGCTGCTGGATCTGTTGGCATCTCTATAGCTGTTAAAGAAAAGTCTGTGACCCTCAATGGAGCAACATTTCAACACTGAGGGTCACAGCCTGTTGGACATCCCACCTGCCAGCCCATCCTAGTCCCCAACAGGTAGCAGGCAGCTACTGTGTGTGTGTGTTTAAAGTTGAGACATTTGAACATTTGATCTAGGGCCTTTTCTGTAGTGGCCCCCGAACTGTGGAACAGCCTCCCCGAAGAAGTACGCCTGGTGCCGACGCTTCTATCTTTTTGGCGCCAGGTTAAGACCTGGCTATGCTCCCAGGCATTTTAAGCGTTTAATGTTATAATTTTAAATCTTTTTTTGTTTGCTGTTTATGTTTACTGTTGGTAGGTTGATTTTATTGTGATATTCTGTATTTTAATCTTTTGTACACCGCCCAGAGAGCCACTCGCTATGGGCGGTTTAAAAATGAAACAAATAAATAAATAATAAATAAACATGGCAGGACTTTTAAAATGGGATAAATAGGCTAGGGGGTGGGGAGAGAGAGACTTGCGATATACAGTATCTGTTGTTGAAATTGCAGGCACTATTTAATAGATGCTTGTGACATTTGCCCAGCCATCTTTCCCACACCACAGGATACTGTGCAGTTGCATCTGTTGGATGTCAGAATAACTTAATTACCAGCAACTCTGCATAGAAGTCTATGGTGTTGGGAAAGTGGGATTCTCCCACAGTGGAAGCAGCGGCTGGGGCGTGTCATTCATGGCTTCATTTTTTTAAGAACCTAAATCAAGAAATTGCTCTTCATCTGAGTTGTCTTGATTGGGCAGGAAATGAGCCTATAGTTCTGGGAAATGTTATTAGATGATAACTTTCTGTGCAGGAAAAACTATCTGTAACCCCTTTAGGGGAAAGAAAATTAATGTTAATTGCCAAATGATGGTGTGCTCTTAATTTTGCTATTACCTTATAAGCAGCTGCTTGCTGAAGAGGCAAATTCTACTGAGCATGTCACTGAGTGATTTCAGATGTTGCATACTTTTGCGTATTAGCAGAGCATACTAGTTAACTTCAATCACCAAAACAGAAGGCAAAGTAAGACTGTAGAAAGAAATGCAAACATAGGAACTCTGAAGCCACTCCCACAGTCTTGGCAATATCATCTCCCCCTACCAATCATACATTGTCCCTGTAATGCAAAGAACCAATCAATGTCTGCTATCATCAGAAATGCCACACTAGCCCTGTTTGGGCACTATTTTCTCCACATGGTTAAGACCATGCTGTGAGTGAGCTAAGCCATGGATCCCGCCCCTTCCCCCATGCTGTCCATGGACTGGCAGGTTGCAGTAGCAGATGTGGGTGTGGGTGTGCTCACCTGATCTCCAGTTGGGGGAGGAGTGAAGCGGGGGCAAGGTTGGTGTGGTGCAAACACACTAGTGGAGCCAATCCAGTCTCTTTAGAGGGGAAACCTGTTGAACATACATACCCTCTCCCTGTGAGCAATTAGGATTCAAAATAGGAACATAGGGACATAGGAAGCTGCCTCATACTGTGTCCCTCCATTGGTCCATCTAGCTCAGTATTGTCTACCCTGACTGGCAGCAGGTTTCCAGGATTTCAGGCTGGGTTTTCTCCCAGCCCTACATGGAGATGCTGCAGACTGAAGCTGGGATCTTCTACATGCAGAACAAATGCTCCGTCACTGAGGTACAGCCCATAGGGGCAGCCTATACAAGTCCAGCAGTCTTTCCACCTTTAGATAAGTGCCCAGTTGTTGGACTGCATGGGAACGGGGCTGCTGACAGGCAACACGGTGGTAGAGATGGAGCCATTCTGCATGCCTCTGCTCTCTTTCGTTATTATCTCCATGGAGAGACTAATACCTGAACAGGACCAATAACATTATTATTATTATTATTATTATTAATTAAATTTCTATACCGCCCCATAGCCGAAGCTCTCTGGGCGGTTCACAACAAATAAACATCTGAAATACAAGTAAAAAGCCACATATAACACAAGTTAAAAATGAATTAATTAAAACAAAAAATATAAACATAATTAAACACATAACTAACTGCAAAACTCAATACTAAAATATTAAGATGTTAAAATGTAAAATTAGTAAGAATGTTAGAGCGTTAAGATAATTAAAACGTCAACATATTAAATAATTTATATGTTTAAATGTTTAAAATGTTTAACACGTTTAAAATGTTTAAAATGCCTGGGAGAAGAGGAAGGTTTTTACCTGATGCCGAAAAGATAGTAATGTTGGCGCCAGGCGAACCTCATCAGGAAGGGCATTCCATAGTTCGGGGGCCACCACTGAAAAGGCCCTCTTTCTCGTTGTCACCCTCCGGGCTTCTCTCTGAGTAGGCACCCGGAGGAGGGCCTTTGATGTTGAGCGGAGCATACGGGTAGGTTCATATCGGGAGAGGCGTTCCATCAGGTATTGTGGTCCCAAGCCGTGTAAGGCTTTATAAGTTAAAACCAGCACCTTGAATTGGGCCCGGAAACATATCGGCAGCCAGTGCAAGCAGGCCAGAATCGGTGTTATATGTTCAGACCGCCTGGTCCCTGTTAACAGTCTGGCAGCCGCATTTTGCACAAGCTGTAGTTTCCAAACCGTCTTCAAAGGCAGCCCCATGTAGAGTGCATTGCAGTAGTCCAGTTTAGAGGTTACCAGTGCATGGACAACTGAAACAAGGTTTTCCCTGTCCAGATAAGGGCGTAGTTGGGCCACCAGCCGAAGTTGGTAAAAAGCACTCCGTGCCACCGAGGCAACCTGTGCCTCTAGTGACAGGGATGGTTCTAAAAGAACTCCCAAGCTACGAACCTGTTCCTTCAGGGGGAGTGCAACCCCATCCAGGACAGGTTGAACATCCACCATCTGATCAGGAGAACCACCTACTAACAGCATCTCAATCTTGTCTGGATTGAGCCTCAATTTATTCGCTCTCATCCAGTCCATTATCGCAGCCAGGCATCGGTTCAGCACCTTGACAGCCTCACCTGAAAAAGATGAACAGGAGAAGTAGAGCTGCATGTCATCAGCATACTGATGGCATCGCACTCCAAAACTCCTGATGACGGCACCCAGCGGCTTCATGTAGATGTTAAAAAGCATGGGGGATAGCACTGACCCCTGTGGAACTCCATATTGGAGAGCCCAGGGTGTCGAGCAAAACTCCCCAAGCACTACCTTCTGGAGACGACCCGCCAAGTAGGAGCAGAACCACTGCCAAGCAGTACCTCCAACTCCCAGATCAGCGAGTCTCCCCAGAAGGATACCATGGTCAATGGTATCAAAAGCCGCCGAGAGATCAAGGAGAATCAACAGAGTTACACTCCCCCTGTCTTTCTCCCGACAAATGTCATCATACAGGGCGACCGAGGCCGTCTCCGTGCCAAACCCGGGCCTGAAACCCGACTGAAATGGATCCAGATAATCGGTTTCATCCAAGAGCGTCTGGAGCTGGTCCACAACCACTCTTTCTAGGACCTTGCCCAGGAATGGGATATTTGCTACCGGCCTGTAATTGTTAAAATTTTCTGGGTCCAGGGAAGATTTCTTCAGAAGTGGTCTCACCACCGTCGCTTTCAGGCAACCAGGGACCACTCCCTCTCGTAGTGAGGCATTAATCACTTCCCTGGCCCAGCCGGCAGTTCCAACCCTGCTAGCTTTTATTAGCCAGGAGGGGCAAGGGTCCAACACAGAAGTGGTTGCACGCACCTGTCCAAGCACCTTGTCAACATCCTCGAGCTGCACCAATTGAAACTCATCCAAAAAATCATGACCAGACTGTGCTCTGGATACCTCACTTGATTCCACTGCTATAACACTGGAGTCCAAGTCCTGACGGATGCAAGAGATTTTATCCTGGAAGTGCCTAGCAAATTCATTACAACGGGCTTCAGATGGATCTATCATGTCCCTAGGACCAGAATGTAACAGCCCTCAGACAATTTTTAAAAGCTCCGCTCTATCCAGTCTCCCGTGCCTCCTGCACACACTGCCAAGGAAACTCAGGGCACCTTTCCTTTCAGAAACCTCTCATAGGCCACATATGCACCTTATATTTAAAGCAGTAAATCAATCCCTCTTCCCAGGGAACCCTGAAAATTACAGTCACAGGAATAGGGTGCACCCTAAAAATCTCTCTCAAGTGTCATAGCCAAGGTGAAGAGGTGTGTCTTCAGCATACAAGAAAAACTGTATAGGGAAGGTGCCAGGCTACAGAGAATGTCCTCTCCCCCAAACTTCTGAGAGTGGTGGAACTACCACGAGGGCACCTTCTGCTGACCTTAACACCCAAGAAGGTCTGTAGCAATGGGGCCTAAGTAGTTGAGGGCTTTAAACACTAATATGAGCACATTGAATGGGACCTGAAAATGCTGTCAACCAATGCAGCTGTTTAAAGCAGGGGTTATATGAATTCTAAATGGAATCCCAGGCAGCAATATGGCCACTACATTTTGGACCAGTTGAAGTTTCCAGGTTGTCTTCAAGGGGAGTCTGCATAAAGTACACTGTAATAATCTAGTCTGGATGTTATCAGAGCATGGCCAAGTCATTTCTGTCCAAAAGGGGCCATAGCTGCAACTCCCATTATCTCTGACCACTGGCCATGTTGGCTGGGGGTGATGGGAGTTGGGAGTCCGACAGCATCCGTTCATCATCTCTGAAATAAACAGGACAGGGAAAACCTTCAATTCATACTACAAATATCCTGAAAGTAGTGGCAGAAAGTTGAGACTGCCCAACAGCAAATGTTTTAAGGTTTGCATTCTTGGAATTTGTGCACTAAGCAGTTCTGTCTCCCATCTTTGCCACCATGCAGGAAGTAATAACCTTCTAACTAGCAACTAGACAGGGTTGGTAGCTAATGTATGGCAGAACTAGGAATGCAGACCTCTTCCTCCTCCCTTTTTGTACCAGAGACTGAAAAAAAGAAAGAAAAAGGAGAGGCAAATTCTCAAAATTAAGGTGTTAGTGTATGTAAATTACCAGATTCCTTTTGGAATTCCCTACTATAAGCTCTGATGGTGACTGCCAGCTTTGTCAATTCAAGTATACCTTTGAGACTTTTCAGTGGTTTATCTAACTTAGGCTGCAGATACAGTGTTTTAAACTGTGGATGGCATATTGAGCTTTTGATGGGACTGCTGAGTGTTTTTAGTCTGACCTTTTAGTCAATTGTGTAGTGTGGTTGTATTTATTTTTACACTGCTTTGTGAAGAATGTTTCCTTAAAAAACAGTTTGGATATTTATTAAAGTTAAACCTTTTGAAAAGGATGAGGCAAATTAATGGAGGATTGTCATGATAACAAGATAACAAGTCCGACTCAGAATAGACCCACTGAAATTAATGAACCAAAGTTGGTCATGCCCATTAATTTAAATGGGTCTACTTTGAGCATGACTAACATTGGCTACAATGCAATGCCTTGTATATAAACACTTCCACCCCTGTCTCTGAACATAGATGTTGCAACAAACCTTAGAAGGCCATCATGCCCGCATCTGGCTAGTCACTATTGGAAACAGAATGCTACTAGACTAGGTGGAGTTTGGCTCTCTTTTTATTTAACTTTGAAGTTCTGGTATGGACTCCTTGGTGTATCAGTCTGCCTTTTACACCTGCCTTGTTCATAATCTCATCGTGTACTGGCCTGCAAAAAAAATTCTCTAGCATCCTGCAAAGTTTCTATGCTGGGTATAGAGGAGCGATGGAGTGTTCAGGACTCCTTCACCAGGCTACTCTCTCACCCATGTACAGTTCCATGTTGTCTATCACTACCAGTCTAGTAAATAAATGCCATGCTGCTTTATGTAAGATGGTGTATATGACTTTCAGTGTACTAAAATAGAAATAAGGTTACTACCAAGAATCTTTACTGCTTTGTTTTTTCAGTTTGATATGACAAAACAGAAAAGATCTAAATCACATTCATAATAAGGAACACATGATTAAGTACTCTTGGTAAATCAGCTAGCTCATTAAATTTTAAGCTCTTTCTAGCTAATGGCTAGGTTATCCATTGTACCATCTTGGGATGTGTAGCTTAAAAGCTACATATTAGACTTGTGGAATTATGTTACATAGCATACCACTAAGTTACCTTATAAACCATTTTCTTTATGCCTGGAGTTCTTGGCTTTATTAGGATTTTATTAATTCTCTGTTCAAATGCTATAAAACTTAATTAAGAAATGTTTAAATCAAAATTTATTACTGTATATAAAACAAGAGTATGGAGGCAAAAAGAGGCTTTTTAAAAAAGGTTAAATGATCACTGATTTCTGGTTGGCAGTGTGTCTATCGTGTTGACTGTTCAGACAGCAATAACAGCAAGTTCCTTTTCCAACACGTATACCATGCACATGATACAAAAATGTGATTTGCTAGCACTTGATAAATCCTATTTTTGTGGCTTGAGTCTCTTGTGCTGTGCATGGCATTAAGACAGTATGCAGTGAAGATAGTTGTTAGCTACACAGAGAAGAGGCAAACGGAACAAGTAATACAAACTCGCAAATAGTATAAAGTCAAGTTTGGATCAATATACAAGGTCAGAAAAATCACATGGCACAGCAGGTGCATGCATGATGTTTTCTCATGGTGATGGGACAAAGGAAAAGAGTATGTATGTGACCCCCAAGGATTGTTTGCAATCTTGCTCTGGGGAAGGAAACCTGGGTCCTGTCAAATAATGTCTGAAAAGGCTGTAACTTCCATATTGTATTAAAATGATTGTTTTCTTATTTTCAATAGTTGTACTCAGTTGTCTTAATAAATATTCAAAGAAGCTTAGTGAAAATAAAACAACACATAATGACAAAAACCAAAAAATATCAATAAAATAAATGAGAGTCTGAAAACTTAACAAAACCAGAAGAGTAGATGCAGTAACAGCACAAAACAATTTCAGGGTGATAATTAACAATACCTGCTGAAATAAAACAGTCTTTGTTGTCTGTCTAGAAGGGGGCAGCAAAGGAGAAGACCTCCCAGTGAGGACTTCTACGAGAATGCTAATTTATATCTTACTCTAATCAAAATATGTAATTGGTAAGAGTCATGTTGTTTTAAATTATTCTAGATACAGCCTAAGCCATGCAATAATAACTAATATATTCATTCATTCATTTTATTTGTATGCTGCCTTTCCACAAAAATTTGTGCTCAAGGCAGCTTACAACAAGGTGAACAGAAATACATCTCAAAAACAATTGCAAAAAACATTTCCTAATAACAAAAATAATAAAACAGTAACATAACAACAAATATAACAGCAAGCAAAAACAACTTTTCAATAATAATATTTATTAAGCAATCTGTAATATCCGTAAAATTGTCAGAATCGACTTTTTCAAATCATCTGTGCTTTGGAATACTGTTCTAAAATGAGCCACAGACCTGCTTATGAGTGCTATCAACTGGTTTCAGTCCCTCTATATTTTCTCATGGTGTAATCCCTGTTCCTTCAGTGTTTCCCGATTGGACTCCCTCCTCCCCTTGGCTACCTTCTTATAAGGCCTCAGTGGGAACTTCATTGAAACACATTGTGGGTGCCATGAAAGCAAAACAAGCAAATGACAAACCTGTTACTCCTTGTGCTGATGTGGACTTACTAAGAAAGATGGCTTCCATGTTTTGCAGACCTTTATGACTATGGACCAGATCTGCAAGCTGAGCAATGTGCCACATTGGTGCACCAGAAGTTGTCCCCAGCTCTTTTACTTTAGCCATGTTACTGATGTGATCATATATGAGATTCTTTCACTACTAACCTATATTATTTTATCACTTGTAGCTCTTGCATGCCTTGCATAAATAAGCACTGCAAATAATCAAAGGAATATGAAAGTAACATGTAATTCGTTGTGTCATTTTAATATGAATTACTCCTTAAATGACGTATTAATTCTATGGGGAAGTATACTATACGCATGCCTTTTCATTAGGCCTAAAATTTCTTTTGATCTTTTTCTATGAAATTGAGGGGGGGGGATACTTTTATCTCCTTTTTTTCCTCCTTTACCTACAAAGTGCACTTAACAAACCTAGCAAAAAGCCCTTTCCTCTCAAGGAGAAATTCTCATTAGTCATTTGAAAGTGGTTTGAAATAGCTTTTAAAAACTGTTAGGTCTCCATTAACGAGAGAGCACAAATGTGTTGTACTGAGTGTGTATTTTTACTGCTGTATTCAGAACGGAAAATGCATCCAGTGCTGGAAAGTTCCCACATGTCCAGTTACAAATGAGTGCTGAAAATATTCTAATTAGTGGTAGAAGATCCAAGAGCCTTCCCTGCCCATGCACTACCCCTTTGCTTCCCCACTATGGCCCAGTTCATTTCATCAGTCAACACAGAACATCAGTGTTTAATGCTTTCTATGAAATATGCAGAGGGAAAGAATTTCTCTACCAAATGAGAATCTAATTTATTTCACCAAGAAATCACCAGGAAACATGACTTTGAAAGACTAGGCTAATCAGCCCCCTGCACTGATAATATCCTGCTTGGTTATTTTCATCCTATAAAACAAATTGCCGTTGCACAGGCCAATTTGCACTAGAGAGGTTTTGACTGTGACTCAGCATTCATTACAGGAAATATAATTAGCTACAGTTGCTAGAGTTTAGTGTACAGACAGCTGTGAGTTATAGATACTAACGAAGAGGTTATTAGCCAATTAGGGTATCAGAAAAAATATGCTACAACCAAGTTAGTGAGTTATTTTAAAATATGGTTCTTAATAGATGTATTCTGAAATATTGAAAAGGCAAGGTGTCCTGCACTTGCTGTAAGAAGTAAATGAGAAGCTGCTTGTTATGCCTAGATTAGAAAGTTGCTATTTCATTAGCTCAGTTCATTCAGACAACCAGTTGTACCACCTTGTGACAACTTGTAAATCACTGCACAGTGAAAATGCTGTGGAACTGGGTCATCTGAAGGTGTGCAAGTGAAGAGAAAACAGGGGTGATTCCAGAGGGTAGTGAAGAATAAGGGTGATTCCTTCTGGCAAGCCACACACCTGACCAGAAAAATAGCATACCCTTAGGAATTGCAGTAAATTAGGATCGTAGGAAGTTGCCTTGTGCTGAGTCAGATCTTAGGTCCATTTAGCTCAGTACTGTCTACACTGACTGGCAGCGGCTCTCAGGATTTCAGACAAGAGTCTCTTCCAGCCCTACCTGGAGATATCATGGGCTGAACCTGGGACCTGCTGCATGCTCTCTACCACTGAGCTATAGCCCTTTTCCAATTGTCAAACAATTACATGAAGTCTGGGTTTGCCTGCAGCTGCTTTCAAATTTGAAAAATGTCTTCCACCTTCTTCCCCCAATTCCCAACTTAGCAAGCCCGTCTCAAAAGCAGGCACAAGCGAAGTCACCGTTCCCGGAAGTCGAGAGAGGAAGTTCTAAGCTTAATGGACAATATAAAAACTGACAAATCACCGGGCCCGGATCGCATCCACCCGAGAGTTCTCAAAGAACTCAAAGGTGAAATTGCTGATCTGCTAACTAAAATATGTAACTTGTCCCTTGGGTCCTCCTCCGTGCCTGAGGACTGGAAAGTGGCAAATGTAACGCCAATCTTCAAAAAGGGATCCAGAGGGGATCCCGGAAATTACAGGCCAGTTAGCTTAACTTCTGTCCCTGGAAAACTGGTAGAAAGTATTATTAAAGCTAGATTAACTAAGCACATAGAAGAACAAGCCTTGCTGAAGCAGAGCCAGCATGGCTTCTGCAAGGGAAAGTCCTGTCTTAGTAACCTATTAGAATTCTTTGAGAGTGTCAACAAGCATATAGATAGAGGTGATCCAGTGGACATAGTGTACTTAGACTTTCAAAAAGCGTTTGACAAGGTACCTCACCAAAGACCTCTGAGGAAGCTTAGCAGTCATGGAATAAGAGGAGAGGTCCTCTTGTGGATAAGGAATTGGTTAAGAAGCAGAAAGCAGAGAGTAGGAATAAACGGACAGTTCTCCCAATGGAGGGCTGTAGAAAGTGGAGTCCCTCAAGGATCGGTATTGGGACCTGTACTTTTCAACTTGTTCATTAATGACGAGTGAGCAGTGAAGTGGCCAAGTTTGCTGATGACACTAAATTGTTCAGGGTTGTTAAAACAAAAAGGGATTGCGAAGAGCTCCAAAAAGACCTCTCCAAACTGAGTGAATGGGCGGGAAAATGGCAAATGAAATTCAATATAAACAAGTGTAAAATTTTGCATATTGGAGCAAAAAATCTTAATTTCACATGTGTGCTCATGGGGTCTGAACTGGCGGTGACCGACCAGGAGAGAGACCTCGGGGTTGTAGTGGACAGCACGATGAAAATGTCGACCCAGTGTGCGGCAGCTGTGAAAAAGGCAAATTCCATGCTAGCGATAATTAGGAAAGGTATTGAAAATAAAACAGCCGATATCATAATGCCGTTGTATAAATCTATGGTGCGGCCGCATTTGGAATACTGTGTACAGTTCTGGTCGCCTCATCTCAAAAAGGATATTATAGAGTTGGAAAAGGTTCAGAAGAGGGCAACCAGAATGATCAAGGGGATGGAGCGACTCCCTTACGAGGAAAGGTTGCAGCATTGGGGGCTTTTTAGTTTAGAGAAAAGGCGGGTCAGAGGAGACATGATAGAAGTGTATAAAATTATGCATGGCATTGAGAAAGTGGATAGAGAAAAGTTCTCCCTCTCTCATACTAATAGAACTCGTGGACATTCAAAGAAGCTGAATGTTGGAAGATTCAGGACAGACAAAAGGAAGTACTTCTTTACTCAGCGCATCGTTAAACTATGGAATTTGCTCCCACAAGATGCAGTAATGGCCACCAGCTTGGATGGCTTTAAAAGAAGATTAGACAAATTCATGGAGGACAGGGCTATCAATGGCTACTAGCCATGATGGCTGTGCTCTGCCACCCTAGTCAGAGGCAGCATGCTTCTGAAAACTAGTTGCCGGAAGCCTCAGGAGGGGAGAGTGTTCTTGCACTCGGGTCCTGCTTGCGGGCTTCCCCAGGCACCTGGTTGGCCACTGTAAGAACAGGATGCTGGACTAGATGGGCCACTGGCCTGATCCAGCAGGCTCTTCTTATGTTCTTAATCTCGGCCAGTGATCCCAGAGAGCTACTACCAGTCAGAATAGACCACAGGTAGCTATTATTGTGCTCTCCAGATGTTGTTGGACTACAGGTTTCATCATCCCTGAGCATTGGTCACGCTGCCTGGGGCTGATGAGAATTGTAGTCCAACATCATCTGGAGGGCACCGCAGTGGCTAGCCCTGGGGTAGCTAATGCTGGTAGACAGATGGTGGTGATGGTGATGATGATGATTATTATAATTTATTACCCACCCTTCACCAAGAGGTCCCGGGGGGGGGCTACAGCAGTTTAAAATACATGTTTAAAAACAATGAAAAACAATTTAAAATCATAAACATCACAAAATAGTCTGACAGTTTTCTCTAAAGGATTCTAGAGTCACCCCTGTGATAGGTCCACATTTTTTGCAGGCTCATTTCAGAGGTCCCAGTTTCAAGAGGATTTCTTTGTATGGTGTCTGGTAAAAGATCACCATGAATTCACCCTAGAACAGATGAGCCAGATGGCATCTACAGTTACTGTATTTGAGATGCTTAGGGGTCTCTACTCCTTTGGCTCCTTTATTGCATCTTTGATACTGAGGCACTTCTTTTTTGAATTGGAAGCAATATGAAGCTCCAGGCACTCTTGGATGAAACCGATTATCTGGATCCATTTCAATCGGGTTTCAGGCCGGGTTTTGGTACGGAGACAACCTTGGTCGCCCTGTATGATGACCTGTGTCGAGAGAAAGACAGAGGGAGTGTAACTCTGTTGATTCTCCTTGATCTCTCAGCGGCTTTTGATACCATCGACCATGGTATCCTTCTGGAGAGGCTTGCGGATTTGGGAGTTGGAGGTACTGCCTGGCAGTGGTTCCGCTCCTATCTGGCAGGCCGTCTCCAGAAAGTAGTGCTTGGGGAGCATTACTCGATACGCTGGGCGCTCCAATATGGAGTCCCGCAGGGATCAGTTCTGTCCCCCATGCTCTTTAACATCTATATGAAGCCGCTGGGTACAGTCATCAGGAGTTTTGGAGTGCGCTCTCATCAGTATGCTGATGATACGCAGCTCTACTTCTCCTTTTCATCTTCTTCAGGTGAGGCTGTCAAGGTCCTAAACTGATGCTTGGCCGCGATAATGGACTGGATGAGAGCAAACAAATTGAAGCTCAATCCAGACAAGACTGAGATGCTGTTAGTAAATGGATTCCCTGACCAGTTGGATGTTCGACCTGTTCTGGATGAGGTTACACTCCCCCTGAAGGAGCAAGTGCGTAGCTTGGGAGTCCTTTTGGACCCGTCCTTGTCATTTGAGGCACAGGTGGCCTCGGTGGCACGGAGTGCTTTTTACCAACTTAGGCTGGTGGCCCAGCTACGCCCATATCTGGACAGGGAACATCTTACCTCAGTTATCCATGCTCTGGTAACCTCAAGATTGGACTACTGCAACGCACTATATGTGGGGCTGCCCTTGAAGACGGTTCGGAAACTGCAGCTTGTGCAGAATGCAGCGGCCAGATTAATAACCGGGACCAAGCGGTCGGAACATGTGACACCAATTTTGGCCCGCTTGCACTGGCTGCCTATACATTTCTGGGCCCAATTCAAGGTGCTGGTTTTGACCTATAAAGCCTTACACGGCACGGGCCCACAATATCTGGTGGATCGTCTCTCCCGATACGAACCCACCCGTGCACTACGCTCAACATCGAAGGCCCTCCTCCGGGTGCCTACTCAGAAAGACGCCCGGAAGGCGACTACAAGAAAGAGGGCCTTCTAGGTAGTAGCCCCCGAACTATGGAACACCCATCCTGACGAGGTACGCCTGGCGCCTACTTTACTATCCTTTCGGCGCCAGGTGAAAACCTTCCTCTTTGCCCAGGCATTTTAATATTTTTAATATTTTAGTATTGTAGTATCTGTATTATTGTTGTATATGTCAGTTACATGTTTCATCTGTTTGTTTAATTGTTGATTTGATGATTATGTGGTTTTAAAATTGAAATGTAAATTTATATTTTTATTGTTGTACACCGCCCAGAGAGCTTTGCTATGGGCGGTATAAAAATTGAATTAAATAAATAAATAAATAAACAAATAAATAAATAAATAAAAATTTAGGTCCTTATACCCCTAGTTACCAAACTGTAATGAAGATTTACCTAGGGAGGAAAATAATTTTCAGGAGACACCAAAGATCCTCTCAGCATGTCTGGTGGCAGCTATTGCATGGATTATGAGTGCTTCGGATGGGTAGGTGAATAACTTGTTTTGTTTTAAAACATTGTTTGTGTGCTTTGCCATAATAGTTTATGGGCCCACATGAATGTTTCCTCCTATTTAATTTGTGTGATGCTAGCAGAATCCTTTTTCTGTTTGCCTAACATTTGGGGATCTTTTAATGGAGAAAGGCTCATTATAACAACATGTGAAATATTTAAATGTCAAACATTGTTATAATGAGTCCTGCACTGGTAAAATTACCATCCCCAGTTCATTAAGAATTGTATTCTGGTTAACTCAGTTTCACACTGCAACCCAAACCACCACACTCTTTGCATTAAAAGTGAAATATATTACCATTTTGATACTTTCACATAGCTATACCCAAGTCAGTTCTAGACCAGACCAACACAAGTCCATCTGTGACTAATTGAATGTCATTTGTATATAGTCTGCAAACATGGGGCAAAAGGGCAAATTGGTTAATGGTTAAGTGTTGACATGGATTTACCCCACCACTATCTTGCGATATTTACAGACTATATAGACATGTTATCAGCTCAAAGCAAAGACCATATGGGGTTATTCTGAGGAGTATTTTACAAATAAATAAAAATAAGGCCCACATCACAGCAAGGAGCCTGCTGCCAATCCCTGGAACCCCCTGTCCTGCTGCAACTCCTTGCTTCGCTGCTTGCTTGCTGCCCTCTCCAAGCATGCAAACTGTGTAATGAATGAGAAGGAGCAGCAGTTTCTGTCTCGGGACAAGTGACGAAAACCGGATGTCAGGGAAGACAACAAACATTATGCATTATGCCCATTGTTCCCCAAAAGCTGGAGTTGGCACTGTACAAAGATCTGCCTGCAAGAGGGTCCCCATGTACTAGTAGAGCCAACTTTGTATGCTTTAAGGCAGCCTTTCCCAACCAGTGTGCCTCCAGATGTTGTTGGACCACAACTCCCATCAGCCTCAGCCAGCATTGCCAATGGTCAGGAAAGATGGGAACTGTGGTCCAACAACATCTGGAGGCACACTGGTTGGGAAAGGCTGCTTTAAGGAGTGATGAGGAACCTGTGTCCCCCAGATGTTGCTGGAGTACAACTCCCAGCATTTCTGATCATTGGCCATGTGGGTAAGGCTGATGGGAGCTGGAATCCAGAAACATCTGGAGGACACCACATTGGCTACCCTTGGAGTTGACACCCACAACTAGCTTAAAAGAATAAGCTAGTTTCTACAGTTCCTACAAGTCAGAGGGGACATTCCTGGGAATGAAGCAAGTCTGGGTGTGGTGAAATAAAGCCAAGAGAAAAGGTTGTTAAAGCAGTCTCCATCTGTTTCTGGCAAGAGTCTTAAGATGGACACAGGGATGGATGAAACCCACAAGTCCCTTGCATTTTTTATAATTTAGCCTGACAAAGAGTTCTGAGGATCACAAAAGCTTGCACACTATTTTGTGATATTTTGGTTGGTCCAATAAAGGCATTTGCCCTTATATCTATTTTTATTTATTTATTTATTTTATTTAATTTATATACCGCCCTAAGCCCGAAGGCTCTCTGGGCGGTGTACATAAAAGGATGTTTTTCTTATGGGCCAACATGACTATCTTGACATTTTAATGTTAATCCTGGTTATTTTTCCTCTGGTACAGTTACAGGATTACTAAATAATATTTACATAACACTATATTTATAAGGGGAGATAGTAGTATCAATTATAGTATGTATCAAAATGGAAGGCTAACATTTTCCAAGACAAAGCTAAACAGGATTAGAACGCTGTCCTCATGCACTTGAATGCCTTTTTCCCATGGCAAAAAAACCACTTTGTTATGAAAATGACACATTATAATCATATAATTTGACAATTTTCAATGCTTGAACAGCAGACAGGCAAGGCATGTATTTCAAACATTGCTACTGATGGAAGTACCCAGCTCCCAATTACCATGCTGGATCAATGTCCTGCTTGAAGCTGGTAACAGGATAGATTGCCATTAAAGCATGGCACACTGGAAGCAAAAGTTGCCGTATTAGTTTTGGTCCTGAGGCTGCTAATTATTTCAACACACATGGAAAGTCAACCTATGTAACACAGAAGGATCAAACCCAAGCTAACAGATGTACAATATCGCAACGGCAAATGAGCACTTAACTGCTGACTTGTCTTCTGAGCATTAAAGTGGTGGTTCATTATTCTACATGCAGAATAGATGAAACTTTACACAGCCAGGACTGGCATCAGAAGATGGCATAGTTGGGCATTTGCCAAGGCCCACATCCCAGCAAGGAGCACACTGTCAATCCCTGGAGCATGCTAGAAGGGGATGAACTAAGGTAATAGACTTTGTACATGTCTTCTTTCATTATTTATCCAATACGTACACTTACAAAAGGGATGTAATCATTGTAATGGAGAAATTATACTTCTCAGATATAATGCCTATATGCATTGGATAGAGAAGTGTAATTGCAGGCCCTTTACAATGCCAAAAGAAAGACATCTAAAAATAACCAAAGTCATTGTCATATATTATTTGAAGAGGATGGAAAGAAAATGCAGAAGATGATCAAAGCTAATTCTTACTAGCAATACCATAAAAGAGAACTGGCTTAGTTATGATGATTGTATGATGTGCTTAGACAGTAAATGTTTTAGTAGCATGGATGTAAAAGCAGAAACATGATTCTTAATGTTCTGTCAATAAATTGTGGTTCTATTATGGAAAGCAACTTAAAAATAGTATTTATCACAAGGTCAAATTAAATATGTTCAGTTTTTAATAGCATCATTGCCAGTTTGTAAATTTGTCTCGACTGTTAGAGAGCCATCAGTCTGAGCCATCATAGCTAATGATCAGGGATGATAGGAGCAATAGTATAGCAACATCTGCAGGGCATAAGAACATCAGAAGAGCCTGTTAGATCAGGCCAATGGCTCATCTAATGGCTAACCAGATGCCTTTGGGAAGCCTGCAAGCAGGACTTGAGTGCAGGAACACTCTCCCCTCCTGCAGTTTCCAGCAGTTGGTATTCAGAAGCATGTTGCCCCCGACTGTGGAGGCAGAGCATACCATCATGGCTAGTAGCCATTGATAGCCTTGTAATGGACCAGCCCAAATATTGGTTTAAAACGTGTATAAAATATTGCTGAAATACTGTAGCTTCCATTTGCTGCAGTCACAGAAAACATAGTCTTTGAGATGACAAATGAAGCCTGTTTGACATGATATCGATATACTACCATAACGTATGTGGCAGATGTAGATGAAACCCCAGGATGGATGGATGCCCATGACCATGAATTTGTGAGAACAGATGCGTGTATTAGAGCCCAAGTGGCAAGAGTGGCAGCTTGGTTAAGAGCCATATCAGAGCATCAGTCTGGAGTAACAAAGTATGGGCCAGTGGCTATAAGAGCAGCAGATCCCTGGATTTATGAGGGTAGATACTACAACCCATGGACACCTGAAGAACTGCCAGGAGTAACCAACAAAGATGAGTTGGCACAAGATTCTGAGATCTTGAGAAGACAGTATCTATTGCTAAGGCGATATAGCATATTTAGGGAAATGTTGAGAGGACAAGCAGTGATGTTAGCAGTGAAGACAACCATACTTGATGATCATTAGTTGTAGTGTGCAAGATATAAATAAATAGCATACAGTTTATTATAAAGATTATTCTGCTGTCTGCAGACTGACTCCCAAATAGAAAATTTCTGGTACCACCCAAGACTCAAGAATCTTTGAGTGGGGTCTCCTCTATCCTCCTGCATTGATGACTGCTGTTGATAACCTGTGGGCTTAGGTGAACTAAGGTCCGACATATAAGGACTCTAAGTAGACATGGAGGAAGGGAGAAAGCAAGAACCCTCAACTCTGTGCGTTCATGAGAAGGGGGTTGGCCTTGCCAGTATCAGCCTTATCCTCCATGTATTTATTTAATCCTGTTAAAGCCATTTAAGTTGGTGGCCATCACTGCCTCTTGTGGGAGGAAATTCCATAGTTTAACTATGCACTGCATGAAGAAGTAGTTCCTTTTATCTGTCCTGAATCTTCCAGCATTCAGCTTCATTGAATGTCCACAAGTTCTAGTGTTACAAGAGAGAGAGAAAAGCTTTTCTCTCTACTTATTCCATGCCATGTATAATTTTACACATTTTATATATTTCTATCACTTCTCTTACTCTCCTTTGATCTAAACTAAATTGCCCCACATGCTACAACCTTTCGCTGTAAGGGAGTTGCTCCATCCCTTTGATCATTTTGGTTTTCTGAATTAAATGTTGATTTCATTCTATCCACTCTCTCCATCCATGCATAATTTTATACGTTTCTATTAAGTCACCTCTTACTTGCCTTTTCTCTAAACTAAAAAGCCCCAAATGCTGCAATCTTTCCTTATAGGGGTGTTGCTCGATCCCCTTGATCATCTTGGTTGCCCTTCTCTGAACCTTTTCCAACTCTACAATATCTTTTTTTGAGGTGAGGTGACCAGAACTGCACAGTATTCAAAATGCAGTTGCACATATATTTGTACAATGGAATTATTATAGCAGTATTGTTTTCAGTATCTTTCCTAATGATCCCTAGCATGGAATTTGCCTTTTGCACAGCTGCCACACACTGGGTCAACATTTTCATTGAGCTATCCGCTACCACCCCAAGGTCTTGTTCCTGGTCAGTCACCACCAGTTCAGACCCCGTGAGCGTATATGTGAAATTGGCTGCTTTTGAGCTAGATGGATTTGGTATAAGGGAGTTTCCTATGTACCTATAGTCAGGGGGTTGCCCCTAAATGTAGGACCCCCTTCCAGATCTTTCCTCTCCCATTTTGGCACCCTCAGCATGACTACATGCAGGACACCCAGTTGAAAAAGTATGCTACAGCTAGGTCTGTAGTTTCTACAGAATCAGTAACCACCTAAGAATTAAGAGCCAAACAGAAAAGTCACATTTAACACTAGTTCTAAACAAGCAAAAGAAAAACAACAGCAATAAATGCTCATTATCCCTGTGCCTCCATCCTGAAGTCTTACCACTCCCTTTAGTCTACATATTTTAACAACTACACTTCATTAATCACAGACAGCTATGAAAATTTCAGCTTCCTCAATTCTATAGATTCATTAATACTGTCTAAAAACAGATTGAAAGACGTACATTAATATAAGTAGCCAGAGCCGGCACCAGCCTGCCCTAGGGGCCTGTGGCTATACAGTGAGGGGCTAATAAGCCTGCCCGTGCATCCCACCGATCTCTCCTGTCCCTGTGAATGATGTGCGTGCTGTGTGTGCATGCCTGCCATGTAGTGGGGGGGGATCAGCTCCTTAGGGAAGCTCCCGCTGCCATCTTGGTTGATTGCAGACATGCATGAGTGACACACATGTCATTCACAGTATGGGAGAGGAATGGGGCGTGCATCCATGCGTGCTTATTGAAGCCCACACTGACTGTATTGGGGGGGATGCCTGGGAGCTTCCTTGCTGCGAACTGCGGAAGGGTAGGGAGCTGAAACTGCCGCAGATCACAGAATGGGAGCACTACCCTCCCACCCTCAGGAGCCCTCTGGACTACAGGGGCTCTCAGCCAGGGCCTGACCTGGCTGCCCTCTGGCACCAGCCCTATAAGTAGCAAACAGAGTTAGGCTAAAATTGGTCAATTTTTAATAACTAACTAAATAAACCTTCCCTTGCACCATTGATTAGTTACTTGTTCTCCAAAAGGAAAAAGATTTTCACCTCAATCCTCAAAACACTTGCTGATAACCTTGTTGACTGAATGGGGTTTTCTTCTAAACCAGTGCTTAGGATCACAACCTCTCTTTTCATTTTGGAATATGGTGGACAAATACAACTGGATCCATCCATACATTGCATTATGTCAAGCAATAATCATTGCATACAATTTTGTTGCCAAAGGACAATGTGCAGAGTATTTACATTTCTCTTACAAACTGTGTGGCCAAACTGTGGTGACAGCACAATGCTGCAAAATATGTTACACCACAGTGAAAAGCAATTATATCAGTGCAAATGCTTAAGGAACTTGCCATTTCACTGCACGGTCTAACCTTACATAAAAGAAACTCAGAATGCACAGGATATTTTTTAAAACTCCATTAAAAATAAACACAGGCTTACCTAATTAGATTGCATAATTTTGGAATAAATTCATATCGGGGCGGGGAACCAGTGGTCCTCCAGATTTTGTTGAACTCCAACTCTCAGAAGTCTCAGCCAGCATGAGCAGTGGTCAGGGATGATGTGAATTGCAATCCAACAGCATTTGGAGAGCCATTGATTCTTCATTCTTGATTTATATTGTCCTGATTTCTTCCAGTGTAAACAATGGGCAGCACTCACAGATACATAAATTTATTTTGGTAGTAACTTAACTCATGGATGGTGGTAATTGAGAGGCCTCTGTGGTGAGATTGAAGTGTGCAGTTAGAGGAGGGTTTCACATCACCTCCACCTCAAAAGAAACCTGTAGCCAAGCTGAAGGGACACTTGCTGTGGAAAAAAAGGAAAATCCATAAAATAAGGACCCAAGGCCATCGAATTCTGTCCCGATTTCCAAGCTCATTTTGTGTAAGAGCTGTCCAACACAATCCACAGTCACACATACATACACACACATCTACCCAAAGTACAACTAGTGTTGACTTTATTTTTTTTGGCATCAACTGAAGATCATCCTCTTCTGGGAGGCATTTCAGATATAATATAGGACCTGTGTAGTGACAGATGACATGTTTTTGTTTTTGTTTTAAATGGAGATCAATCTTGATGAAGGGCAAGATAAAAATTCTACAAGTAAGATTATTCAAATTAACCCTTGAGAACTAGTGTGGTGTAGTGGTTAAGGTGCTGGAATATGACCTGGGGACCAGGGTTCAAATCCCCACATAGCCATGAAGCTCACTGGGTGACCTTGGGCCAGTCACTGCTTCTCAGCCTCAGAGGAAGGCAATGGTAAACCACCTCTGAATACCACTGACCATGAAAACTCTATTCATAGGATTGCCATAAGTCAGGATCTACTTGAAGGCAGCCCATTTCATTTCAAATTGACTCTAAGGATTTATGTTCAGGATTGGATGCTGTGATTGGAGCTGCATGTAGGCACATGTTAATTCCTACACAGAAATGCTTTGTGGGATGAAATTCTGTAAGGTGCGAAATGCCCCTATGATATCACAACTTTAGTTTTGAACAGGAAGGGGATACTCTGTATCTAATTGACACCTAAACAGAAGTGATTATTGTTTGAATTATAGGCATTTGTTCATTCAAATACCAAGGTCAGCATATCATTAAAAATTCTAAAATATGGCCCCGTCTTGACTCTGTGTCATGGGAATTCATAATAAAAAACTTCCCTCCTGTATTAAGGATAGAATATTTAATAAGCATTTCACAGGTCTATATGCATTGTAGATGGCTGAGAAAGAATTTTATGGAAAGAGAATCCATTTGATCTACTTATATGTATTCTGTACATGCTATTATGAATAACATATTATCTTTTGATGTAAACATCCAGATGCGATCCTTATGGAGCCCTGTACAATTATTTAAATATGCTACTAAATTATTTCCATTGAACTAATGGAGGAATGTGGGCTGCAATTAACTTTATATTTAATATGAAAATCATTTAGAACAGATACAAACAAGAACAAGGGAAACAGTTTTTAACTTTCCATTTTGGGACAAGGTGCTGGAATGTGTGGTAGATTCTCAATTCCAAGTGGTTTGGTTAATGATTAGTGTGATCTATTTCGATCTGGTTTCAAGCTCAGTTTGGAAAGGTCACCCTGGTGGATGACTTACATTGGGACCTGTAACATGGTCTTACATTAAGGAACATCAGCAAGAACTCCCTGGACCATATGTGCTAAAGGGATACCAGCTAGCCACCAATGTTCCAATGTACAGAGCCAAAATAGGAAAGTGCATAGAATTGTGCTTATGACAAAAGCAGTGGTGGCTGGTGCCCATTGGGACTGGTAGGGCAGAAGAAAGGGAGATCAACAGTAAGCAGAGCCAGAGTCAATGATAGACAAAACCAAATAATTATAGTTTTGTTCCCATCCTCCTCCTTGCTATGTTCTACAAGGACAACATTGAGACTGAGAAGGAAGAAGCAGATAAGTAGTGGTTTTCACTGGTTGTAGGTAAGAAGACAGGCAAGTGGGGGCTGGCTGAGGACAGAATGAAGTTGATGGGGCAGTGCCCCGTTCACCCTAACAAATCAGCCTCTACTTATAAAAGGTAGTGCTTGCCTCTCCATCCTTCCTACATTTCACTGTGGTCCTCAAAAAATAATTGTTGACTACAAACCCTTATGCACACATAATTTAAGAATTCATCCTACCAAATATTCAAACAATAGTTTTTATAATCCATTATTAGTTAAGGAGAACAGGACTAAATGGGACTGTCCCCACCCTGGGACCTCTGGGTGAAGGGCGGGTAATAGATGTTGATCATCATTACCATCTGAGGACAGGATTCTTTATCACATCATCTACAACATTTCAGACCATGAAAGAGACCAACCGTGATATATTTTAGCACATTTTAATATACTGTACAGGTTTTAATGCATTAGAAATCATGGCAGCTACCTCTGCACCTTTTCTGCTGGGTTAAAAGTGCATCTAACTTGATTTAGGACTACAGTGAAAGGACAGAAAATGGCTGTTCTGATTGTGGTAGAACAAACAAACAAGAGTCTATCTCAGTTCAGAGGAAGTGCTGCTTTGTGTAATGTTGCACATCTTTGCAGTTAACCGGAGAAACTTTCATTCTAATATAAAGTAAGTATAATAATGTGAATTTGACTCACTCTGTAGGGAATACACAGACTACAAACTCATTAACTAGCACATTCTTCTCCTTGGGTCTATTTTTTAAAAAACATTTTTTGATGGTTTCAAATACTGACTTTTTCATTTGTGAATCAAACGATATGCTAAAAACATTTTTAGGTCTGAAAATATTCCACATTTTGGCTATTTCAAGCCACACCTCACAAACACAGCAAAATAAGGTTTCAGTAATTTAGCATTTCATTTCAGACCTTTGCAATGGGATTGTTTATGCAGCATTTGCAAGACTGTTAACTTACATGCTATCTTTCGGTGCTTGTAGGTGGCAGTTTGTTGTGGGCTTGGTAGTGCTCAGTCACACATGCAAATTCTTCACAACATTCACACAACATTATCCTCATCAAAATACCATCCCATAGCACTGCTGTTTACCATTTCTGAGCATTTTGTTTCACGACAGATTTTGTGCAGAACTAGTAAATCCAAATTGTGAAAATAATATGGGACAGCATTTTGATGAGGATGATGTCGTGTGGATAACGCTATGCAAAACTTGCTTGCATGAATAGCACAGCGTCCACAATAAACTGCCATGTGGAAGCACCTGATTAAAAATTTAAAGTAAGCTGCTCATGACTAATCAGATGACAAACTGTACCTACAAAAGGACAGGCTGAAATCACTTGAGGCAGCTAATAAGTCAGTGCTTCTCTACTCTCACACATGAAACAAATGAATACCTGGCATAGAAAACCCCTCATGCTCTTTGACTCATTTGTCATTTGCTCTCCTCCACAGTTGACTATATTACTTACTTGGACAAGATATTTTCCTGACTTTGAAGAAGCTGGGCTGATACACAGGAGTCACATAGTGTCTTCTGTAGTTCGTTGTTGTTGTTGTTATATGCCTTCAAGTCGATTGCAACTTATGGTGATCCTATGAATCAGGGACCTCAAATAGCATCTGTTATAAACCATCCTGTTCAGATCTTGTAAGCAGATCTGTGGCTTTCTTTATGGAATCAATCCATCTCTTGTTTGCCCTTCTTCTTCTACTCCCTTCTGCTTTTCTCAGCATTATTGTCTTTTCTAGTAAATCATGTCTTCTCATTATGTGTCCAAAGTATGATAAACTTTCATCATCATTTCATCATTTTAGCTTCTAGTGATAGTTCTGGTTTAATTTGTTCTAACATCCAATTATTTGTCTTTTTTGCAGTCCATTGTACCCACAAAGCTCTCCTCCAACACCGCATTTCAAATGTGTCTATTTTTCTTTTATCCAGTTTTTTCACTGTGCAACTTTCATATCCATACATAGAGATCGGGAATATCATGGTCTGAATGATCCTGACTTTAGTGTTCAGTGATACATCTTTGTATTTGAGGACCTTTTCTAGTTCTCTCAGAGCTGCCCTCCCCAGTCCTAGCCTTCTTCTGATTTCTTGTCTATTGTCTCCATTTTGGTTAATGACTGTGCCGAGGTATTGATAATCCTTGACAACTTTAAAGTTACATAAATCTTCTGTTGTCATTACTTTAGTCTCCTTGACATTCAGCTGTAGTCCTGCTTTTGTGCTTTCCGCTTTAACTTTCATCAGCATTCGTTTCAAATCATTACTGGTTTCTGCTAGTAGTATGGTATCATCTGCATATCTTAAATTACTGATATTTGTCCCTCCAATTTCACACCTCCTTCATCTTGGTCCAATCCTGCTTTCCGTATGATATGTTCTGCGTATAGATTAAACAAATAGGGTGATAAAATATACCCCTGTCTCACACCCTTTCCGATGGGGAACCAATCAGTTTCTCTTCATATTCTGTCCTTACAGTAGCACTTGTCCAGAGTATAGGTGGCTCATCAGGATAATCAGATGCTGTGGCACCCCCATTTCTTTTAAAGCATTCCAAAGTTTTTCATGATCTACACAGTCAAAGGCTTTGCTGTAATCCGTTCCATTATCCAACATATGTTTGCAATATGATCTCTGGTACCTCTTCCTTTTCTAAATCCAGCGTGGACATCTGGCATTTCTTGCTCCATGTATGGTAAGAACCTTTGTGGTAGAATCTTGAGCATTACTTTACTTGCATGGGATATTAAGGCAATAGTTTGATAATTACTGCATTCCTTGGGATCCCCTTTCTTTGGAATTGGGATGTATATTGAACACTTTCAGTCTGTGGGCCATTCCATGTTTGTTTTGTTTTCCATATTTGTTGTCAAATTTTTGTCAAAATTTAGACAGATGCAGTCTCAGTGGCTTGTAGCAACTCTATTGGTATGTCATCTATTCCTGGTGATTTGTACTTCCAAGTATTTTAAGAGCAGCTTTCACCTTACATTCTAAAATTTCTGGTTCTTCATCATACTCCTTGAATGAATCTGTCATCCTTGCATCTCTTTTACTGTATAGAGTTCTTCAGTGTATTGCTTCTATCTTCCTTTTATCTTGGTCAGTCAGTGTTGATTATTCAACATCCTTACTCTTGGTCTAAATTTCCCTTTAATTTCTCTAATCTTTTGGAATAGGGCTCTTGTTCTACCCTAGCTCCATTGAACATAATGGGATCTACTTTTGAGTAAACATGCATAAGATTGTTCAGTGCATCTCTCGCACACATAAATTCTATCAATGACCAGTCCTGTAAAATATAGCCTGAGAAGCAGACCTAAAATAGTTCATTCCTTCCCTTTTCTAGATACAAGGATGATTGTAAATAACACCAAGTTTATAAGAATAGGCATGACTGCAGTCCAATACATAGTTTCCTAAGAGTAAACTCCACTTAACTCATTGGTGCGTACTTCTGACTTTACAGGGTCAGCTTGGAAAATACATTGAGCTTTAACAAAAGATACCCGGGCCACTGAAATGCAATCTTTAGATTTTAATTAGAAATACAAGCAATCTTGCCAGGAAGTGTTACTGTTTGAACTGCTAGAAAAGGAACCCTATCAGAGAAAAGTATCCAGCTTTTGCTTAATTATTTTCATCATTTCCGACATCCTCTTTGATAATCTGTCACAAGTGACCACAAAAGCCTCACTTGCCACCAGTACAGAATTACCCTAGTGCTCTGGCAGATGATGTCATCTCTTCTGCTCTGAAAAAAGTCCCATAATAGCATCCCCCTCCACTCCTCCCCTACTATACCACTGGTTGCCCCTCTTCCCTAGCCACAACACACCAGACAACTGATGAGTTCTACAGCTACAATCAGGTCCTGACATCAGTGCAAAGCTACTAGCTTTGTGCTTTATGCCATTAGAGATCCTTAAGCATTGTCCTACATGTGCAAGTAGGAGAACATTCAGCATCCATTTTATGTACTTGCCTATATTTTTAACTAAGCTTGCTACAAGATATACCTAGAGGACTTTTGTGTTCCTTTAAAAATGTTGCATTCTGTAAATATTTTCATTAAATTCAAGTTATTATGAGAACTCATGTGAAGTAAATAATGCTTTAATTATTTTTACAGGATGATGGACCAGTTCCTGCATTGCCGTTTCCCAGGAATGTCGACTATAAACCTATCCTTCACAAGTGATTGCAACAGCTACAATAGACACAGCGTAGCATCCTGTGAGTTTTATCCCTTGATGCTTTAGTGCTGATCAGAATGGCCAAACATGAGAGAATTTCCATACATGTACAAGAATCAAGAGCCTCTGGCAAGGTATGAAAGGTTTGAAGTGTTGCTTGCAAATAGGTAAGAATGCAGGTTTGCTCAATAAAGCACTAACTTAGGTGACAACCACTGTTGGCAGCATTGCCTGCTGTGGCCACCATGTCTCAGTCATGTTGCAGGCAAGAGCTTAAGAGGGCTGCCAGGTGAAATGCTTGGAAAGGGGACAGGTTGTATTCGCTCTATTCAGGTGTTAAGTCTTTGAATTAAATCAACACTTAATTTAGAGCAACGAAGGGGATGGAGCAACTCCCTTATGAGGAAAGGTTGTAGCATGTGGGGCATTTTAGTTTAGAGCAAAGGAGAGTAAGAGAAGTGATAAAAGTGTATGAAATCTATACAATTATACATGGCATGGAGAAAGTACAGACAAGTTTTCATTCCTCTCTCATAACACTAGAACTCGTAGATATCCAATGAAGATGAATATTAGAGAATTCAAGACAAACAAAAGAAAGTACTTCTTCACACAATGCATAGTTAAGCTATGGAACTTGCTCCCACAAGAGGCAGTAATGGTCACCAACTTGGCTTTAAAAAAAAAGGAGGATAAGACTATCAGTGGCTACTAGCTACAATGGTTATGCTCTCCCTTTATGGTCAGAGGCAGCATGCTTCTGAATACCAGTTGCAGGAGAAGAGAGGGTTCTTTCATTCATGCCCTGCTTGTGAGCTTCCCATAGGCATCTGGTTGGCCACTGTGAGAACAGGATGCTGGACTAGATGGGCCATTGGCCTGAACTGGAAGGGCTATTCTTATGTTATATTCAACATGTAAGGGAGGAGAATGAGGACAAGGATGTTAACTCCATCCCCCTTGACCCCCCCATATTGCCATCCACAAGTTGTAGAGTTACCATCTGCAGCAGAAAGCCTACTCTACTTGTGTGCAATATAGAGTCCCAAGTTTCCAGGGTTGTACATCATGCAGGGAGCCTACAGGAGTAGAGCAGACTCCTTTCCAGATGGTCACTCTCCATCTCATGGAGGGTAACTAACAGGAATGGGAACAGGGGGTAGATATAAAGTGCTCTTCTACTCTCCCCCTCATCAGTTGCAAGCCCTTGGGGGGCAGAGTAAGTTGTTTGCTTATGTTACTCTATAAAACCCATATCAATTGATGGTGCTGTTTAAATAATGCATTAGTCATTTGCAACCAGCACCACAGTTTAAGTTTGTGTTTTGGATGCCTCCCTGAGTTTATTCATTTCAATATCACCCTGACCTTTTTGGATGCAGATGACCCTTGGCAATACTACCTCTGGTTGTTTTTCATCAAGTCTGAAAGCCTGGAGCAAGGAAGAGTTTTTGTTATGTCTTCGTAGGAACTTGCAGGCTGCCAAGGTCAACTGGTTCCTAGGCAACGGGAGATAGGGCTGGAGTGAGAGCAGCCAGTTTCTCTGTGTTTTTTCTGTGGGGGGGTTTGTTCTTGAAGGAGCAGCAGCTTTCTGTGTGAGCTCTTGCTATGTGTGAAAACGAAACTGCTTAATGCCTTAATGTCCTGAGTAAATGGACTCTTAACACTATGTTGTGTTCTTGGAATTTCTTGACCACTTATACTCTAATGTAACAGCGCTTACAACGCAAATACCGCACACATCAACAGGGTTATGGGCCCAGATCCAGCGCGCGTTACAACGAAGTAAGTGGTCTGAGTTCCAGAGAGCAGCGTGATTGATTGTGCCAGACAGAGGTGAGCGAACATGGCTGTAAACATGTCTGGAGGCATGCCAATGGAAAGGCTTACAGAAAATAATTACATCAGCTGGAAGATGAGAATGCGGGCTTTCCTGATAAAAGAGGAGTTATTTGCTGTGATTGAAGGGGCCCCACCGGTACCACCAACAGCGGCCTGGACGCGCAGAGGTGAGAAGGCGCAGGCTTTTATTACCTTGGCTCTATCCGACTCTCAACTGCTGCACGTAAGAGATGAACCCACAGCCAGACGTATGTGGGACGCGTTGCAGGCTTTGTCCCAGGAGTGGCAGCGGAGACAGGAGGCGAAAAAGGCCGAACCGAAGGAAGCTGTCAGAAGCAAGCAGGCAAACTACCAGGAGCAGCAACGGCTGAAAACTTGTTATTTTTGCGGAGCGCGTGGACATATTCAAAGAGACTGTGCAGTCAAGCAAAGAAGCAGAGATGGAGGCTGGAAGCAGAGCAGTGTGAACTTTGTCAGCGCAGAAAAGCCTCAGTTTATGGAGACAGACTGGACTTTGGACAGCGGAGCGTCCCATACCCTCGTAAAGGACTTACGTTTATTGCACACATCAAAAGAAATGCAGGACTCTGTTTTACTGGCTGATGGATCGAGACGAACTGTCAAGGCGTGAGGGACGCTGAAACTGAGTAAGATTGGCATAATTTCAGATGTATTGTATGTCCCTGAATTGTCTAGTAATATTTTGTCTGTTCAAAAACTGACCAGCATTGGGTTTTCAGTGGTGTTTGACAGAGACAAATGTTTTGTGAAAAGAGGGGGTGAAATATGCATGCAAGGGAGCCTGAAAGATGCACAGTTTGTAATAAAAGGCAATCAGGCAGGGTGTGTTGCGTTTGGTGCTGAGGCGCAGACACATAAAGGCTGTGTGCATGATTGGCACAGAAGGCTGGGGCATGCAAACTACGAAACAATTAAGAAAATCCCGAGTCTTAGTGAAAACATGAAATTGACAGATTGTGGTCAGTTAATTGATTGTGATGCCTGCCATAAAGCTAAAATGACTATTGCACCAATAAACCGGGAGGTGGAAAGCTCGACAACCGCTCCCTACCAGCTCATTCATGTTGATTTATCAGGGCCAATAAACAGTTCACGAGGAGGTGCAAGGTATTTTATGGTCATAGTAGATGACTTCTCAAGATTCACTCATGTTTATTTGCTGAAAAGGAAAGATGAGGCAGAGCAGAAGTTGAGACTGTTCATCAAGAAAATTCAAACGCAGCATAATGTCACTGTGAAGGCGATACGATCAGACCAGGGGGGGGGGAGTTTACAAGCAAAGCATTACATGTATACCTTGAAAGTGAAGGTATAGAACAACATTACACAGCTCCATTTTCTCCGTTTTCTAACGGGATAGCGGAGAGAAAAAACAGAGTGCTTCAGGAACCTTTGAGAGCCATGTTGGAGGATTCTAGTCTCACACACGCTTTCTGAGGAGAATGTATTCTGTATGCGAATTACATACACAACAGGGTGTTACATAGTGCCATTGGAATGTCACCATACGAACAACTCACTGGGAGAAAGCCGAGGGTGCAGCACATTGAGAGATTTGGAGCCCGTTGCTGGGTCCATATTACACAAGGGAAAAGACGTGGCAAATTGGCACCTAGAGCACAGGAAGGGTTTGTGCTGGGTTTTCAGAATGCATATTACAGAGTGTGGATTTCAAAAACACAGCAAGTTGTTCTGAGCAGAAGCATTAAAGTCTCAGACAAGCCTTGGGATCAAAAGCAAACAGTAATTCTCAATGGATCAGATGACACAACACCTACATCAGGACCTACACCTACACAAGGGGTGAAAGTGGAAGGAACAGATATTCCACTGAAGGATGCATTAAATGAACTGATATGGGGCAAACGTAAAACAAAGAAACGTAAGGCTGACGAGATAACATATCCTGAGCAAGCCATGCCAGGAACAAGTTCAGGGGGTGCAGCAGGAGCCGAAGCTCCAGTTCTTTTAAGGCGCTCTGAGAGAGCTAACATTGGGAAACCTCCTGACAGATTTACTGTGGGTTTAGTCAGCAGCCCAGGTATGCACCAAGTTGTGGAGATGGATGCAGAAACGTTATATCTGACTTGTGTACAACCAAAGTTTGATTAATAAAGTTTGAGCTTGGAAACTGTAAAGTATGATGCAATGAATTGAAATGTATTACTGGATGCAAATATATAATCATGTATTGTAGAACTGTACTGCTGAAATTGAAATGTTATAATTGCAAATGTTATAGATGCAGTCTTGATGAAAAGGTGGGAGCTGTTGACCCTTAGGCAATACTACCTCTGGTTGTTTTTCATCAAGTCTGAAAGCCTGGAGCAAGGAAGAGTTTTTGTTATGTCTTCGTAGGAACTTGCAGGCTGCCAAGGTCAACTGGTTCCTAGGCAATGGGAGATAGGGCTGGAGTGAGAGCAGCCAGTTTCTCTGTGTTTTTTCTGTGGGGGGTTTTGTTCTTGAAGGAGCAGCAGCTTTCTGTGTGAGCTCTTGCTATGTGTGAAAACGAAACTGCTTAATGCCTTAATGTCCTGAGTAAATGGACTCTTAACACTATGTTGTGTTCTTGGAATTTCTTGACCACTTATACTCTAATGTAACAGTGCTTACAACACAAATACCGCACACATCAACAGAATGTTCCCATTACTAAATTAGTCTTGGACCTCTTCCATTTCTGAGGATCAGTGGCTCTTAAAAGAAAGGTGCCTGGCCTGGAAACCACACTCTCAGATCCAAAAACTGTGACCAAGGCAAGCACCTGCCTAAAGCTATTTATCACAAGCCCCATGGCTGTGGCTTGGTACCTAAAGCAGGAACTGGTGTTAGCAACTCCTCTATAGTCACAGGTTTCACCTTCACACGTTCTAGAAGTCTTGTGAGTTAGGATCGTTAGACATATACACATTTAACATTCGGCGAATAGCTCAGTAACAGTACATATCTATTGACATCAATGGGGATAGCTCAGTAATAATATGCATGAGGGAATTAGCTAAATAAACCTAATCATAATTAAATTAACACACACATTCAACACACACACATGAAGGAGCAAGCACACAAGGCACAAGAGAAGATAGGGGGAACTGAGTTCAGCACAACTGAGGAAGGCATACTGGCTTGCCCTTGCTCTCTCTGGGCTCACTTTGCAGACTAGGCCTCAGTCATGCGCAGCTGGGCATAGAGGACCAGAAATTCGCCTCTGAAACACAGTCACACACACAGTCCAAGACAGGCAGAGGGATAATAATAATAATAATAATAATAATAATAATAATAATAATAATAATAATAATAATTTAATTTCTATGTCGCCTATCTGGCCGATGGCCACTCTAGGCGACGTACATATACAGTTAAAACACAATGTGATAAAATACAATAATACAATAAAAACAATACAGCAGCAACAACAGCACTAATGCAGGGTAAGAGGCATTTCAGTCATAACAATTAACCCTCCCCGGAAATCCCAAAGGCCTGTTGAAAGAGCCGGGTCTTTAAGGCTTTACGGAATACATTTAGGGAAGAGGCGTGCTGTAGGTCTTGTGGGAGGGAGTTCCAGAGAGTGGGGGCCGCCACTGAGAATGCCCTCTCTCTAGTTCCCGCCAATCTAGCTGTGGAGACTACAATTTGTAGGGAAAGGACCTCCAGAAGACAGGACAGAGAGCAAGATATACCTTTCCCAGCCCTGTGGACAATCTGGAAGTAGTACTGGAGCATGTTGAAATTCCTGGATTAGCCAGGGAACCAGCAAATGCTGCAGGCAGGCCCTGAAATGGCTTCCTGAATCTCTGCTTTGGCTGGCAAAGGTCCAGAGCAAAGCAGGAAAAGTAGCGGAGCCCTGAAAAGAGCTTTTGAAGCAACTTCAGCAAGCAGAGACCTCTGTTTCAGCAGAGAGGGGTCCAGAGATAGTGAAGGAAAAGCAGGGGAAAGTCAGACCCCTAGGTTCTGGCTGGCAAGATGATTCAGCAGGCAATTTCAGGTAGAGTGATATTAAGCAGAGTGGAAGTGGGCGACCAGGACCCAGGGGCCAGAACAGCAATTCACCAGGTGATTTCATAGTGAAACTGGGCAACCAGAATAGCTCTAGGAGTCCAGTTTTTATATCTTTCTGAACAAAAGCCTCAAAGGAGAGTGCAAGATTGATTGGATCAGGCAGGTGTCCTTTAATTTCCATACCTATTGTCGTATGGTCAGGATAATGGGCTTTTCTTTTGTGAAGACAGGTGGTGGCATTCACTTTTAGTTAGCTTGATAAGATTTGAACAATGGGCTCCTCTCTTTAGGGCCAAACTTTTACAGTTACTTCTGGGATTGCATTTTTTGGATTGCCAAATGCCATGTTCTGTGCATATGACTGGGAATATCCTCTCGGTTGAGATGACAACCCTAACTCTTTCAGCTACGTTTTCCATTGGGTGTCAAGCAGCCTGTTTGCAAATGAACCAAACTGAAGCCATTTTAAAAATCATATAGGCCATGTTGGGGTGGAATATCTCTCAGGTTTATAGGCTTGTAGCCAGCCTGCCAATTCTGTGCCAATTCCAGCTCACCCAGGGCTCAAATTAAATTGAGTAGTAGGTATATAGGCTAATGTACATCTTAGTACTGGAGATCAAATAATTATATGACTGCAAGCCCATGCATATTTACCTGGGAATATAAGATATAGGAAGTCAATATGACTTACTTCCAAACACATAAATGGTTTAAATTGGAGTTAATCTATTTTAAATGCAAGAAATCCAATTAAACTGCTTTGTAAATCTCACAAATAGATGTACGCAATGAACATTTTGGTGCCCTTTCTACAACTTTCAGCAAAAGTGCTAGACTCATAATTTTTCCTCCTAAGGAAATTCCATGTAGTTATAGAGATTATGACAATTTACACTCGACTTCTGTACTATAAGCAGCATTAGAAAACACACAGAGCTTTCTGTGCAAACACTGTTCTTTTTTGCTGGAGGGAGGCTAGCGGTATGGAGTGCATGCGGAAAGAGTTGGTTTCAAATTCAGGCTATCCGGGATGTGGGGGACGATGCGTAGCTTGAAAAAGCCCACCCAGTCAACTCTCACCGAAAAATAAAAAAATCTGATGACACAATTGTAGCTCCAAAGCCACCATTAGGAATGGCATCTTTGGAGCTATATCTATGACGTTTTTAAAAATGCTTGCCTTATCCTTTTTTGGCATTTCTGGTGAGCAGGGCTTGCTACTTTCCCTCTTAACAAAGGGAACATAAAACAAACCCCACTGATAAACTTATGATGAACCTGCAAAAGGCCACCGTCTGTTTGCTCCCCCTCAGTCATCAAATAAAGACTTTGCTGAATAATTCTGCCACCTAGGATTGAACTGGCTTAAACAACAATCTGAAAAGGCAGTGCCAAAACTGGAGTTACCATGACTCATTATAAAGTGTAACAGACACATAATTAACACTTTCCCTGATTTTTTTTAATGTGAATTTATATTAAAAATTATAGAGCCAGAAACCTCATGGGGAAAAATATTTCTTGGGCATTACTATATCTGACAGATTTCATTATATTCAATTTAGAAATCTGCTCTGTTCGCCACAATGCCATGTATTCAAAACTTATTTTTTTTAAAAAAACATAGGTCTAACTATGAAAGCCACTGAGAGGAATGCAGTTACAAGATAGGGACCAGCAGTGCTTTTTTGCTAAAAAGAAAAAGAAAAAAATGAGGCGCCAATACTCATATTTGATTAAAGTGCTGTGGGTGCCAGCACAAAATGGTTGCCATGGGGAGCAGAAAAAAAGAGGTGCTGCCATGCTGTACTAGTGAACATTATCAAGAGTGGCAGGTGTTAGCAGTTTGCCTCTCTCCGCTCTGTGGTTCCTGCTGCTTTCAGTCTCTGGAGGTTAATGACTTTGGTTAATGACCCAATTTCATATTAATTTCTATCACTTAATAGTATATGTTGACATTAATTGTGGCAGGTAAATGTCCAAACCAAGCATTGTGTTATTAGCATTTATGACATTTATGGGTAAACCTCACGAACCACCAAGAGCTCCAGAAGCCTTTAACCAATGACCCAGTTTCACTCTCATTCCTTTTGTTTAACAGTAAATGATGACTTTTACCAGAACAGGCTGGAAATTGTCCAGAATGGTAAAGAAATCAAGTTATTTCAACCTTACCTCCAAAAGCTTCATTGACATCATTGCCAGTCTGCTAAGACAGTTTTTTTTCTTCTCCATTTTTTCAGTCCTTTTATTTTTATGGGCCTTTTAATATCTGATGGTATTGATTTTATGTTGCAAATGTTATTTATTTATTTGACCTTTGTTTTTATTGTATTTTTAATGTTTGTATTCTATGGTTGTTGATTTTTTTTAACATGTTGAAAACAGCTTTGATGTTTTTAACAAAATAGCTGTAGACAAATATTTTTATAAATAAAATAAAATAAAATAAAATACCATCTGTCATAAACATTTATCCTTGGGCATGCAATTTAAAATCCAAAGCACAATAATAAAAGATATGATTAAACAATTCCAAAAATTCCAAAACAGTTAACACAAATCAACCAGATTAAAAAAAAAAGAGCAGAAAACTGGAAAGCAGTCATAACAACTGGTTAAAACAGGGATGGAGATTTTTTTTCAGTCAAAGGGCTGCATTCCTTCATAGACCACCTTTCAGGGGCCATTTGTCAGTGGTGGCAAGGCCAAAGGCCAAAGTGGGTGGGGTAACAGATGTGACTGATACTTTTGTATAGTAGGCTACCTTCCAGCCACACAAAAGCCAGAGGTTTCTATCCATACACCTCCATCCAAGCAAGCAAGCAAGAGGCACAATCACATTCCAGCTAGGCAAAATTACTCCAGGACTGCATTGAACAGGGCCAATGAGGATTATGGCCTGGGCCAAGGGTGTAGTTGTCCAGGGTCACAGGGGGTCATAGACTCATTACTATTTTGGGAGCAGGTTCCCAACCAGGTCCCTATGTATGAGCCAATCAGCATGAAAAGTGTGTTAGCCACTGAGAAGAGTCCTTGTCCTTTCATTCTGATTGGAACCAATCAGAGTGAAAGGAAGTGAGTCAACCACTGAGGAGACTCTTCTCAGTAGCTAACACACAGCCTCCTTTTTCATGCTGACTGGCTCCTAATAATGTCTGTGGATTTGCAAGATGACAGGGAAAGTGAGGGAGATGAGGGAAAGTGGAAAAGGGGGTGTGGCGTGACTATCATGGAAGGACCCTGCCCTTCTGAACTTGACATTACCCTACTGGCCTGGGGAGGAGGCAGCGCCTGGGAAGACCCCTGAGGGCTGGACAGAGAGCCTGGTGTGCCACATTTGACACCCACATCTGAGGTTTCCTGCTCCTATCTCTTCAAACAGGTATAGGGAACCTTTGGCCCCCAGATGTTGTTGAACTACAACTCCCATCGGCCCCAGCAAGCCTGGCCAATGGCCAGGGATGACAGGATTTCTAGTTCAGCAGCAACTGGAGGGCCAAAGGTTCCCCACATTTGTCTTAAAACAAGCATTCTCCTATCTCTCTCACAGAGGAGGGAATGCCTCTTAAAGTAGCCCTTACCATCTGCAGTTTTTATATTAAAAATAATTTTAAGTCTCTTGACAGTTTTAAGCCTCTTAAGCAGTTTTTTCGTTGGGTCAAAATGCTTATGTTACTACTTAGCTGACTAAACATTAGAGCCCTGCTGAAAATTACTTAGGTGCTAAAATAAATGTGGAGCTTAATAAGACATCTTCTAAAATTGCCCACTGTCACATCAGGTTTTGGGTGCTTCCCAATTGCTTCTAATATATTTATGCACATCTTTACATTCCAGTATTACTTTTATGATTTCCCAAGAAATATCTAATTAATCTGTGCTATTTAATTTAGAAACAAAGTAGATTTTTATTAACTTTCCTTAAAATTTCATCTCAGTCTCCACATGGTGATGTCCATTTCTATTACTCAATAAATGTATTAATCACTGGATGATAAATCCTTAATAGGTTGACAGCCCTGATTAATATTGTATTCAGAAGTTGAGAAAAGGGTGAGGTTCCAAAGCTGAAGTCTTCCTCGAGTACCAGATGTATCTGCCAGTAAATTAAATCAAAGACTGGCAAAGTCACGGTAAGTGTTATGGCAGCTTGTTGAAGTATCCCAACCTTTGAATAAAGTGTTTTAATAGCAGTTTGTATTATACACAAGACAGAAAAGCATATGTACTCAGATGAACATTAAGCTATGGAAAAATAAGAACCTAAGTGAATCCAAATGGTCCTTATAAAGATGTGTATCTCTCATCAGTAGCAGCAGCATAATTAAAGCCATCGTTTAGGATAGATGATGCCTTTGTCCAGGCTGCTTTAGATCCTACCTGAAATGGCTCTCTGGATGTCTAAAAGAGGCTGTGGGCAGGAAATGGAATCCGAATGGGAACATTATTATTTTCAAATGTCAATAGCTGCTGTATAACTTTTCCTCTAGGCTGGTGCTCATGATGTTCAGGAAGAACAGCTGCAGCACTGGGGGACTGAAGAAGAACTGTCCTGGGAGTGAATACCTGAGCATCTGGGTGTTTGCTTGCTCGCTCCTCTGGGTTGCTGTCTCTTGAGACAGCTGAAGTCCCAGATAAGTGCTACAAGGATTGGACCCCCCTGCCTGACCCTGACTCCAGAGAGAGGCTTCAGTCAATCTTGCAGCCTCCTGCACCAGCTCCTGGCTGGATCAGGGGGCATAAAAGCCCAACTGCCCTTAGGTAGCGGGTGTGCCACCGGCAGGATTACCACTGAAGGGCAAACACCAAAGGGGGTCTTTCCTTGGGGAGTCCCTTAGGGAATCCCAAGGGCAAGGGCGCTACCCTTCTATTTTTTTAAAATCAATCTAGAGGAGATTGGTAGTGGAGAGGGCATACAGCGTATATGTAGTTCCTACACAGGGTGAGAGCCTGTGCAGTGAACTGAATAATAGAGAAAGTCGTCATATCCCTTCAGAGTGTCGATAGTCCTGGGTGATTTCAATGTCTATGCTGAGGCTGCCTTTAGTGTTCCGGCTTGGGACTTCATGGCCTCCATGACAACCATGGGGCTGTCTCAAGTTGTCACTAGCCCGACGCATGGGGGAGGGCACACCCTCGACTTGATCCTTGCTCCAGATGGAGGAAGGGGTGTTCTGGAGATGGAGGGGTGGATGTCACCCCATTCTCATGGTCAGACCACTTCCTGGTGAAGTATAGACTTACAACTCCGTTCCTCCCCTGCTGGGGTGGTGGACAGATTAAGATGATCTGCCTCCAGAGATTAATGGAATTCACAGGAATCCTGAATGCTCTAGGGGAGTTCCCAGTAGATAGAGCAGGTGACCCTGCTGAAGCCCTTGTCACGCTGTGGAACAGTGAGGTGCATCGAGCTCTTGACACAGCTGCTCCCAAGCGCCCTCTCTGGCATTGTGGAGTCCAGTTTGCACCTTCATACACCGGTGGCCTAAGGGCAATGAAACAGGCTGGACAACAGCTAGAGCGCAAGTGATGAAAGACATGCTGTGAGGCTGATCAGACATGAATAAAACATCATAACCGTGCCTACTGTGTGGTGGTAAGGGCGGTGAAGAAGGCCCACTTCTCTGCCACTATTGCATCCTCAAGTACTGCCTAGTGGAGCATTTCCGTATTGTCATGGGTCTGTTGACATCAACACCAGGAAATGGAGTTTTAGACCTTTTGGAGGCCCAATGTGAATTGTTTGCAAGACACTTTGAGGGTAAAGTTGCTGCCCTCCTTAGCAATCCACATCTATTGTAGTCCCCAGTGAAGTGTCCAGTGCAATGTCTGCTGCAAATTCTTGGGATTGGTTTCAGTTGATGCGGCCTGATGACATGGGCAAGGTGTTTGCAACTATGCATCCAGCAACATGTCCTCTGAACCCTTGCCCTTCTTGGCATATTAAAGTTTGCTAAGAGGGTTTGACTGAGTGGATGCAGGGTGTGGTCAACACATTGTTGCAGGAAGGAGTGGTTCTAGGTGCCCTGAAAGAGGTGGTGATCTGACCTCTCCTGAAAATCCCACCCTGGACCCATTGGTTTGTAACAAGTGCTGCCCGATCGCAAATACCCCCTTTTAGGGAAGGTGATTGAGAGGGTTGTGGCACAGCAATTGCAAGTACTCTCGGATGAAACAGATTATCTTGACCCTTTCCAATCTGGGTTCAGGCCTGGTTATGGGACTGAATCGGCCTTGGTCGCTCTGATGGGTGACCTTTATCAGGAGAAGGACATGGGGAGTATAACCCTGTTATGCTTACTTGATCTCTCGGAAGCTTTTGATACCATTGACCATGGTCTCCTATTTTTTTTTTTTAATTTTTATACCGCCCGACTAGCAAAAGCTTTCTGGGCGGCGTACAACAGAAAATACAAAATATATCTCATAAAAAGTGCATAATAAATATTACAAAAATGTATAAAGTGCAAAAAATCAGATTACATAATATTTTAAAATTAAATTAAAACGCCATAGAAAAGAGGCAGGTCTTAAGCTGGTGCCGAAAAGACAGCAGCATCAGCGCCGTACACACCTCAATGGGGAGACTATTCCAGAGTTCGGGGGCCACCACTGAGAAGGCCCTAGTTCTCGTCACCACCCTCCGAGCCTCTCTATGAGTCGGGACTCGGAGGAGGGCCTTCGATGCAGAGCGCAGTATCCGGGCAGGTTCATATCGGGAGAGGCGTTCCGACAGGTATTGTGGTCCCGCGCCATATAGGGCTTTATAGGTTAAAACCAACACTTTGAATCTGGCCCAGAAGCATATTGGCAGCCAATGTAAGCGAGCCAGAACAGATGTTATGTGTTCCGACCGCTTGGTCCTCGTTATTACTCTGGCCGCCGCATTTTGGACAAGCTGTAGCTTCCGAACTGTCTTCAAAGGCAGCCCAACATGGAGCGCATTGCAGTAGTCTAATCGCGAGGTTACCAGAGCATGTACAACTGATGTAAGGTCCTCTCTGCTCAGGTAGGGACGTAGCTGGGCTACCAACCGAAGTTGGTAGAACGCGTTCCGAGCCACCGAGGCCACTTGAGCCTCAAATGACAGGGAAGGATCTAAAAAAACTCCCAGACTATGAACCCGCTCCTTTAGGGGGAGTGTAACCCCATCCAGGACAGGGTAGGTATCCACCACCTGGTCAGAGAAACCATCCACAAGCAGCATCTCAGTCTTGTCTAGATTGAGCCTCAGTTTGTTAGCTCCCATCCAGTCCATTATCGCGGCCAGGCAACGGTTCAGCACATTGACAGCCTCACCTGAAGAGGATGAAAAGGAGAAGTAGAGCTGCATGTCATCAGCGTACTGATGACAACGCACTCCAGAACTCCTGATGATGGCACCCAACAGCTTCATGTAGATGTTAAAAAAGCATGGGAGACAGAACCGACCCCTGCGGGACTCCACATTGGAGATCCCACGGTGTCGAGCAATGTTCCCCAAGCACTACCTTCTGGAGACGACCCGCCAAGTAGGAGCGGAACCACTGCCAAGCAGTGCCTCCAATTCCCAACTCCACGAGCCTCTCCAGAAGGATACCATGGTCGATGGCATCAAAAGCCGCTGAGAGATCAAGGAGAATCAGCAGAGTTACACTCCCTCTGTCCCTCTTCCAACATAGGTCATCATACAGGGCGACCAAGGCTGTCTCAGTGCCGAAACCGGGCCTGAAACCCAATTGAAATGGATCCAGATAATCAGTTTCATCCAATAGCGCCTGGAGTTGGCTAGCAACCACTCGTTCCAAGATCTTGCCCAGGAATGGAACATTCGCTACTGGTCTGTAGCTGTTGAAATTTTCTGGGTCCAAGGAAGGTTTTTTCAGGAGTGGTCTTACTGACGCCTCCTTCAGACAACCAGGGACCACTCCCTCTCGTAAAGAGGCATTTATCAGTTCCCTGGCCCAGCCAACTGTTCCATCCCTGCTAGCTTTTATAAGCCAAGAGGGACAAGGATCTAGTACCGAAGTGGTTGCACGTACCTGTCCAAGTACCTTGTCCACGTCCTCGAGCTGAACCAACTGAAACTCATCCAATAAAACATGACAAGACTGCACTCTGGATGCCTCAATAGGATCAACTGCTATAAACTGGGAGTCTAAGTCCCGGCGGATGCGTAGGATCTTATTCTGGAAGTGTCCAGCAAACTCATTACAGCGGGCTACCGATGACTCTACCATGTCCTGAGAGCCAGAATGAAGTAGCCCTCGGACAACTCTACAAAGCTCCGCTGGGCGGGAAAGAGATGACTTGATGGTGGCAGCAAAGTATTGTTTTTTCGCCACCGTCACCGCTTCTAGGTACAGCTTAGTGGAACCACTTACCAGCGCATAATTGCATCCGTCGGGAGTTCGCCTCCACTTCCGCTCAAGCCGTCTCCTATTTTGTTTCATCACTCTCAGCTCCGGGGTGTACCATGGAGCTGCATGAGCTCTACACAGGAGAGGGTGCGCAGGAGCAATTGTGTCAACAGCCCGAGTCATCTCCGCATTCCACAGTTTGACCAGGGCTTCGACAGGAGCGCCAGTCTTCTCAGCCGGAAAACCCCCCAGAGCCCTCTGAAAACCATCAGGATTCATTAGTCTCCGGGGGCGGACCAATTTAATAGGTCCCCCACCCTTGCAGAGGGGAAAGGCCACTGTAAGTCTAAACTTCAGCAAGTGGTGATCTGTCCATCTGGGCCGATTTGGTGAGATGGGTATTGCAAGCACTGTTTTACAGTGGTTCCAATCCTATCTCCAGGGTTGTTTTTAGAGAGTAACATTGGGTGATTGTCTTTTGGCCCTCTGACAGTTGTGCTGTGGGGTGCTGCAGGGTACCATCTTGTCCCTGATGCTATTTTACACCTATATGAAGTCCTTGGGAGCGATCATCAGGAGATACCCAGGTCTATTTCTCTGTAACATCTGAATCTGGAGAGGCCATGCAAGCCCTGGACTGGTACTTGGACTCTGTGGTGGGCTGGATGAGGGCCAATAAACTGAGTCTGAATCCTAGCAAGAAGGAGACAATGTGGGTTGGTGGTTTCTGAGTTCGGATAATTGGTCAGTTGCCTGCTTTGGATAGAGTCATACTCCCTTTGAAAGAGCAGGTCTGTAGTCTGGGGGTGCTCCTGGATCCATCTTTGTCCCTGAAGGCCCAGGTGACCTCAGTGGCTACGAGTGCCTTTTACCAGCTTCAGCTGGTAAGACAGCTGTGGCCATTTCTAGACTGGGATAGCCTGACCACTGTTGTCCATGCACTGGTAACCTCCAGGTTGGATTACTGTAATGTGCTCTATGTGGGGCTGCCCTTGAGATTTGTCCAGAAGCTGCAACTGGTGCAAAATGCAGTGGTGAGATTGCTCACTGGGCAGGGTATCACCACCATGTCACCGCTGCTGAAAGAATTACCTACCTATTAGCTACCAGGCTAAGTTCAAGGTGCTGGTTTTGGTGTACAAAGCTCTGTACAGCTTGGGACCAGGATATCTGAAAGACCATCTTACCCCTTATATACCCAGTCCATCACTGTGCTCTGCAGGTGAGGGCTCTTGCAGATACCATCTTATCAGGAAGTCTGTCCCGCACCACATAGGAAGAAGACCTTTAGTGTAGTGGCATCTGCTCTTTGGAATTCCCTCCCCTTAAATATTAGACAGGCGCCATCTCTGCTAACTTTTCGGCGCCTACTGAAGACCTTCCTCTTTCAACAAGCCTTTTAAGTAGAGACCTAATCCCAGTCTGTGTGTGTGTTGGAATTGCTTTTTAATATGCTTTTAAAGCTTAAAAAATTATTTTTAAAATCTTTTTCTTTAAAGAATATTTTTAAAGATGTTTTGTTTTAATATGTTTTTAAGGATGTTTTGTTGTAATATATTTTAAAGTCTGTTTTTATATTTTAGAGTGTTTTTAGTGCTTTTGTTTGCCGCTGTGGGCTCCTACTGGGAGAAAGGGAAGGATATAAATCTAATAAATAAATAGATAATAAGATTTCCCATCTATAGCTGCTTGAGTACATGACTTAGTATTTAAATTTCATTAAATACATCAAAACTCCAAGGGTGATTTATTTATTATACCCTGCTCTATTTTTTAAAAATTTTCCATGGTTTAATGTTCATCTGAGTACATATGCTTTTCAAGGCAAAAAGCTTCCAGAAAGCAGTTTACAATATAACTAAGCTAGTAGATAGGCAGTCTAAAACAATTAATAAATCAGTTAAAAACCTCAAATTTATTTATTACATTTATACCCACCTTTCTTTTCATGATAGGAACCCAAGGCAGCTCACATATGGTTCCCAGGCAATCTCCCCTCCAGGTACTGACCAGACCCGACCCCACTTAACTTCAGCAGCCTCATGTGCCTTCAGACCATAGCTTGGGACCTAATAATTATCTGAATGTCTTCCAGTTCTATAACTAAGATTCCAGTACATTCCTGTTTACTCAGGGATTTGGTCACTGAAAGATACTGCTCTTGGCAACCTTGAAATTATTAGCTGTTAGAATGCAGATGGTTTATATGTTTTCAATATGTTTTTAGTTTATTTTTTATAGTACTGTTTTGTCACTTTTGTGTCTGATGTCTTGGGCTCCTTTGTGAGGCATGGTGGGATATAAATATAGTACTACCATTACTACTAACCTCCTTTAGGATGCACACCTTAATGTGGTGAGGGGGGTTGAGAGTGTTGAAGAAGCTGAGAGCAATGCCATCAGGAGTCTAGACCAAGAGAATAGACTCCTAGCAGGGTCACCCAAAGCGGAATCGTCAAAGCTGAGACACCAGACTAAGATACATCCAGAGGAAGGCAATGGTAAACCACCTCTGAATACCTCTTACCATGAAAACCCTATGAACAGAGTATCCAAAATGCAACACGAGATAGTGGTGGAAGATGAGAGCCCCAGGTCAGATGGCACTCAGTGAGCTACTGGGAAAGAAAAAAGGACGAGTAGTGCTGTGACTAATGATGCCACTGGGTCAAAACTGAATGGAAGCCCAGAGGCTGAAGCGCACAGATGCAAAAGGAGAGTCCAGAATTGTACAATATACACAATAGGAACATGGAATGTGAGAAGCATGAACCAGGGAAAGTTAGAAATTGTCAAGCAAGAAATGGAACATATCAACATTACAATACTTGGCGTGGGTGAATTAAAATGGACAGGAATGGGACATTTTCAATCAGGCAGCTACAAAATATTTTATGCAGGAAATGAGAAATCAAGAAGAAACGGGGTTGCTTTAATAGTGAGAAGTGATGTAGCAAAGGTAATTAGGAGCCATAACGCAAGGTCGGAGTGAATGATATCAATGAGATTAACTGGAAACCTATTAACATAACCATCATCCAACTCTATGCTCCAACAGCAAACACAGAAGAAGAGGAATTGGAGAAATATTAAGCAGAAGTACAGGAAGAAATTGATCACACACGTTATTGTATAGAAATAGAAGAGGACAACAAAAAGGGTAGAACAAGAGCCCTGTTCCAAAACATTAGATAAATGAAAGGGAAATTTAAACCAAGAGTAGGGATGCTGAATAATCAACAGGGGAACACACTGACTGACCAAGATGAAATAAAAGGAAGATGGAAGCAATACACTGAAGAACTCTATAAAAGAGATGCCAGGGTGACAGATTCATTCATGGAGGAACCGTATGATGAAGAACCAGAAATTTTAGAATGCAAGGTGAAAGCTGCTTTTAAAATACTTGGAAGAAACAAATCACCAAGAATAGATGGCATACCAATAGAGTTGCTACAAGCTACTGAGACTGAATCTGTCCAAATTTTGACAAAAATCTGTCAAGAAATATGGAAAACTAAACAATGGCCCACAGACTGGAAGTGTTCCATATCCCAATTCCAAAGAAAGGGGATCCCAGGGAATGCAGTAATTATTGAACTATTGCCTTAATATCCCATGCAAGTAAAGTAATGCTCAAGATTCTACAACAAAGGCTCTTACCATATATGGAGTGAGAAATGCCAGACGTCCAAGCTGGATTTAGAAAGGGAAGAGGCACCAGAGATCATATCGCAAACATACGTTGGATAATGGAATGGACCAAGGAATTTCAGAAGAAAATCACCCTGTGCTTTATAGATTACAGCAAAGCCTTTGACTGTGTAGATCATGAAAAACTATGGAATGCTTTAAACGAAATGGGGGTGCCACAACATCTGATGTCCTGATGCACAACCTATACTCTGGACAAGAGGCTACTGTAAGGACAGAATATGGAAAAACCAATTGGTTCCCCCTCGGAAAGGGTGTGAGACAGGGGTGTATTTTATCACCCTATTTATTTAATATATACACAGAACATATCATACGGAAAGCAGGATTGGACCAAGATAAAGGAGGTGTGAAAATTGGAGGGAGAAACATCAGCAATTTAAGATATGCAGACGATACCATACTACTAGCAGAAACCAGTAATGATTTGAAACAAATGCTGATGAAAGTTAAAGAGGAAAGCACAGAAGAAGGACTACAGAACGTCAAAAAGACTAAAGTAATGACAACAGAGGATTTATGTAACTTTACAGTTGACAATGAGGACATTGAACTTGTCAAGGATTATCAACACCTTGGCACAGTCCTTAACCAAAATGCAGAGAATAGTCAAGAAATCAGAAGAAGGCTAGGACTGGGGAGGGCAGCTCTGAGAGAACTAGAAAAGGTCCTCAAATGCAAAGATGTATCACTGAACACTAAAGTCAGGATCATTCAGACCATGGTATTTCCAATCTCTATGTATGGATGTGAAAGTTGGACAGTGAAAAAAATGGGTAAGAGAAAAAATCAACTCACTTGAAATGAGGTGTTGGAGGAGAGCTTTGCAGATACCATGGACCGTGAAAAAGACAAATAACTGGGTGTTAGAACAAATTAAACCAGAACTGTCACTAGAAGCTAAAATGATGAAACTGAAATTATCATACTTTGGACACATAATGAAAAGACCTGATTCACTAGAAAAGACCATAATGCTGGGAAAAACAGAAGGGAGTAGAAAAAGAGGAAGGCCAAACAAGAGATGGATTGATTCCATAAAGGAAGCCACAGGCCTGAACTTACAAGATCTGAACAGGGTGGTTCATGACAGATGCTCTTGGAGGTCACTGATTCATAGGGTCGCCATAAGTCGTAATCGACTTGAAGGCACATAACAACATTGACACTACCACATATGTTTTTCTTTGTTGCAAGGGTGTGGTTGATTCCTTTTCTCACCTTGATGTGGCTACAGCTGACCTTAAGATAGAACTTGGGGGGTGGGGGCTGATGGGCTCAGGAGCAGTGGCCCTCATAAGAACATAAGAAGAGCCTGCTGTATTAGGCCAGTGGCCCCTTTAGTTGAGTGTTCTGTTCTCACACTGGCCAACCAGATACCTATGGGAAGCCTGCAAGCAAGACCAAACGCAATAGCATTCTACCCTCCTGTGCTTTCCAGCAGCTGGTAATAGAAGCATCCAGCCTCTGACCGGTTGTGTACAGACCCCCTGATCCAATTTGTGGCTCCAATTTGTAAATCCAGATTGGACTGATTAGTTCTGGACTGATCTGAACTGGATCCATATCGCAATCCAGAAAATACAAATCTTCAGGCTAGATTACTTTACTGTGTTCTATGTGGGGCTGCCATTGAGGTTGGACAGGAAGCTGTAGCTGGTGCAAAATATGGTGGTGTGACTGCTCATTGGGGCAGGATATTGCCAGCACATTACCCTGCTACTGAAAGAATTTCACTAGCTGCCAATTAGCTACTGGGCTAAGTTCAAGGTGTGGTTTTGGTGTATCCTGGTGTATCAGGTATCCTGGTTGTCTCACCCTTTATATGCCCAGTCACTCACTATGCTCTGCAGGTGAGGGCCTCCTGCAGATACCATCTCATCAGGAAGTCTATTCTGCACAACATTGGAAGTGTGGCACCTACCATTTAGAATTCCTTCCACTTAAATATTAGACAGGTACCATGGACTGCGAAAAAGACAAATAATTGGGTGTTAGAACAAATTAAACCAGAACTGTCACTAGAAACTAAAATGAGGAAACGGAGGTTATACTTTGGACACATATAGAGAAGACATGATTCACTAGAAAAGACAATAATGCTGGGAAAAGCAGAAGGGAGTAGAAAAAGAGGAAGGCCAAACAAGAGATGGATTGACTCCATAAAGGAAGCGACAGACCTGAACTTACAAGATCTGAACAGGATGGTTTATAACAGATGCTATTGGAGATCACTGATACATAGGGTTGCCGTAAGTCGAAATACACTTGAAGGCACATAACAACAAATTACTACTAATAATAAATGAACAAATATGTTAGAGAATATTAGGGGATGGGGAGCAAAAATTTGGACAGCATCCTTTGAGATTACCTGAAGGAGTTTGCCATGTGTGGTCTATTTATGACATAATTGGGAATGCGGCATCAACAGATACTCACAGGTGCCATTGTGGACACATAGACATGAGGATATAGTTATTGTTACACCAGTACATGCTTCAGGAACTGATACAAGCTGGTAGTTTTAATGCCTTATTTCCGTTCTGTCATTTATTTTTCATTCTGCGTGCTAGCTTTTCTGGGCTTCCAACAAGAATGAAAAGTGGAATGTAAGCAACAAAATGAAATAGTGCTGCCCTGCCATTTTGCATTATGATTATTATTGGGCAGCACAATGAGTTTCCTCCATAGTCAGATGACCCATCAGCAGCCCCACTGCCTCTGTATAGGTGCTTCAGTGCAATACACAGCTCGGTATGAGCAGAGTGTGTCCCATTATCTTCCATATAAGAGAAGACTCCATGTGTACAATGGGGCTGTGGATAGAGTAGTGCTATGCTGAAAATTTCTCCTGCTTTATTTTTTAACTATTCTCCATCATTTGTTCAGAAAAGAAATTGCATTTGAAAATTATCAAGTGGGAGAACCAAATTCAGTTAAATTCTTATGGTTGGGGTGCACCCAGGTTTTCAAATTGCACAAGGGGTGCTTGTGAGTGTCTTTTCTCATTCTAAACCATCTCACCAGGGGTCTGCAGCCTGTGTGCAAAGTACAAAGGAAGACAACATGAAGTGACTCCTCCCACAAGCTTTTTTTTTCCTGATCAGGAAGGTGGGCAGCCAGGGAGGCTGCAGAGTGCTGGGGAATAAGGCTGAGAACTGGAAGTCTCTTTTGCAAGGGAAATTTTTTTTTGAGAAATTGGAGGACAGATTTCAGTCAAAACACTAGTATAGCAAGCCTTCCCTAGGACTGACTACTGAAGAGCTCTTTACACTCATGAGAGTTCCTTAGAGCTTTGGAATGCAGCTGCAAGCCAAGGTCTCTAATTCCTGTTCATTTTCTGTTACCATTTCAATGCAAAGCACAACTTCCTCTATTGTTGCTAAGTCAGTCTCATTCTTGTGTTACATCATGAGTGCTTTCTATTGTCTTTGCTTTTTATTTCTTGGTTTGGCACTTTCATTACTTGGGTTTTGACCCTTCTTTTAGCATGTGAAATCTAAGGATATTTGATAAACCCATACTGAAGTCAGAGCATTATAAAGCCAGCTGTAGATAAAATACAATATATAGAAACATAGGTCCACGCAAAAGACTCCAGCTTGTCAGAACGTTACTTTTTCTACATGCTTAAAATGTTTCCTGGAACAATAAGAAGCCACACAGGACTGTTGGGGGAATCGTAACATAAGACAGACATGCTTTTCTTGCCAGCTCCACCCATTCCCAGTTTAGCTATCGTGTTCTGCCTATTTGAGTCCTTTTAGGAAGTCAACAGTGATAATGAGAGTATAAACGTGGCACACCCATTGACTTATTATGTGTATTCATTTCCTGAAACAAATTAAGACACAGTGACAAACAGAGGCACAATGACAAAGAAAGAGAAGTCTTCTGGGACAAGAATCAGTGGAACATGCAAAAAAGAAGAAGTTCTCTCTAGTTAGATCAGTCCTCTCCTTCAGGTTCAATATAACTTTCAGACCAAAAATGAATAGTGACAAGAAAATAGCACGGCATCATTGGAGACATAGTGCATATATGAGAAGCAGGTTTATTGAGCCACAGATGTGTAAAGTGCAGACATCTCACAGGCCATTAAGTGTGGAATACATTTATGAGGCAAGGCCTGGGTGGGTTTGCATCTTTATAGTTTCTCTTTGATTCATAGAGAAAAAAATGAACATTCACTTTTCTGTCCACTCCCCAAAGCACTAATGCCAAGAATACCTAATGTGGTCATGGCCGGCATCTGAGGGTGGCCAGGTTGGGCCCTGGCCGAGAGCCCCTGAGTCCCTAGGGCCCCCTAAAGGGCCCTTCCTTAGAGTGGGTCGGTAGCGCACCCTTCCATGATCTGTGGCAGCATTGGCTCCCGACACTGCTGCAGATCGCAAGAGGGCGGTCCTAGGCACCGCCTACTCCCGTGCAGGCCCGCAACACCTGCCTGCATGCCCCACCTACCTCTCCATTGATGTAAATGCTGGTTGCGGGGCAGGCACAAGCTTGCCATCAACCAAGATGGTGGCCGTGGTTTCCCTAAGGGGCTGATGCCCCTACCGCCATCTTGGTTGATGGCAGGGATGCTCGCATGTAGCAGCCCATTGGTTGATGGCAGGGATGCATGCACAGCTTGGGCAGCATTCACAAAGGGAAAGGTAGGTAGGTGGGGCATGCATGTGGGGCCTGGGGCAGGCTGGTGCCCAAGGGCTCCTGCATGCCTGGCGCCAGCCCTGAATGTGGTGTCCTCCAGAAGTTGTTGGGCCAGGTTCAAGGTTTGTTGTACTAGTGTACAAAAGTCTGAACAACTTATGACCAGGATGTCCCATATGTCCCAGGTCAATCACTGAGATCATATCCGGGAGCACTATCAGTGGTTTCCCAAGGACCAGAAGCACAATTCGTGTCAATGAAAAATCGTATCTTCAGTGTAGCAGGCATGACTCTATGGAACTCGCTCACATTACAAATCGTCAGGCATCATTCCTGCTAAGTTTTGATGCCTGAATGACAGTTTTATTTCAGGAGGTCTTTGCACCATGAATGCTATTCTGATTTTTATTCTTCAGTGTTTTAATTCATTTTTTATATTTGTATATTGCATGTTTTTATTCTTTATAACACACTTTAAAACCTAAGTGAGGTGAAATGTGGGGTATATATTTTTTAAAATAAATAAAATAAGAGTCCCATCATCCCTAACCATTGACCATGTTGGCTGGGGCTGATGGGGGCTGGATTCGAACAACATGGAGGGCACCACATTGTTTTCCTCTGAGCTGTACTATTCCATGCAGTGAAATTGTTTAGCAAGTCCATAAATGTTTTTGAACTTTCTTGTGGTTTAGCTCCTGCAAAGCAATTCACAAAGGTTGGACAGGCAACATATTGAGGAATCTCCTCAAAGAGAAAAGAGAAAGGGGTGTCCAATTGGTGAATGAATCATCAGAGGGCACTGTACGCCCAAACAAAAGTACCCTCTTCAGGCATGCGTATTGGTGCAGAATGTTCTTCAGGAATTAAAATAAACATATGAGGAAGATAGCATGGATCTATCTCCACCCTCCCTCCATCACCATTTCTGTTGTTTTTCAACTCATGGAAGGTGATGGTTTGAAGTGAGGTATTTTTTGTATCCATGGAGGCTTCCTGGGAGTTAGAACTGCAATTATTATGGAAAGTTCTAACACATATTTAAAATGGGGCCACAAATGTCCTTAGGGCCATGAATGCAACCATCTTTCTTTTTACTGACCCAGGGACAGATGGCACATCATCATGTCCTGTCACTCCCAAGGGCACTTGTTGCTCTATTTCAAACACATGTGACAGTTGTAGTGGCAGTTGAGCTTTCTAGCCACTCGGGGTGGCTATTGTAAAAAAAACTTTTAAAATAGCCTTTGGATGATTACATTGTAAGTATTCATATGAAATGGAAAATGGACTGCCTTCAAGTCAATTCTGACTTATGGCGACCCTATGAATAAGGTTTTCATGGTAAGCGGTATTCAGAGGTGGTTTACCATTGCCTTTCTCTAAGGCTGAGAGGCAGTGACTGGCCCAAGGTCACCCAATGAGCTTCATAGCTATGTGGGGATTCAAACCCTGGTCTCCCAGGTCATAGTCTAACACTCTAACCAATTCGCCATAGCAAAAGTTTGGATGAGTGTGAAATCCAGAACAATGTTGTAACCTGCACATTAGTCTGGGAGGCGTGGATCAAGTCAGTTCACTTTGTAATGCAGACTGAACTAATTCCTCAAATATTCCTTCTCAATATTTAGAAAATTTCTTAATTGCTTTATATTCAAAAGAATCTCAAAGCGATGTATAGAAAATAGAAATCAAATACCAATCTACTAATCCTGCAATTTCCTCTGCATCTCCCCCTAGCCTGTGTTTATGGAGGGTGCTGATCTTTCTCTCCAAAGATAAATGTCTCCTAGGCTAGAGGCAAATCTAGTTCCCCACAAAGTATTGGTGCAGCTTGCAGGTGGACAGGAGGCCCCCAAACAATGGCTGACCATCAGATGTCTTGCTCAGGCAATCAGCATAAAAAGTGTAAAGACATTTCTGCTGGACCATGGCATCCCTCAAACCAATACAGGGTGGAGGTGGGGAATGGGTTTTTCTCAGGAAGAGGGGTGAGGGAGACATGACATTGTGACAACAGATATGAAAACAGGCCAGGAACAGATCAGCAAGCCTTGATCTTTCTCATGAAATGGGCTGATTTTTAACCACTTGTTCCATTTTGGGGGATGATCTTCATCATGACTCATAACTCTGGTGGGAACCAGCCCCAGTTGATCTTCTAGCTCCCCAAACTCTCAGAGCCCACTATACAGTCTCTCAGAGTTAGCCTGAGAATTAGCAAAGGCTTGCATACCCATGACCTTCAGTAGACAAAAACATACTGAAAAAACATTTCCACCTACAAAGGTTTAGGTTTGTAAAGCTTTGAGGTTTAGCTCAACACCTCAAGGTATGCTGTTATGGTCACAAAGAGTGTATTTTCCCACTCTGTAATTAAAACATTAAATGTGGCATAGGGACCATTAATAACTAAATTAGTTCAGTCACAGCATAAAATAAAGTTTGACTTTGCTTCCATTGAAGTCAATGGGAACCTTGCCACTGACTTCAAAGAGAACATATTTGGGTTGTTGTCTGGAGACTGAAGAAAATGAATCCTTTGATTTTTCAGAAACCACAGAAGACAGACATCTTTAGTAAAAACAGATCAGTCATAATCTAAGGGGTTCAGTATACAGAACCAAAATCTGTCTGCATTTTAACCCACGCTGTCCATACAAGTCAGTTTTGGAGGAGCAGAGGCTGAGTCATGTAATGTAAGGGGAATATATACTGATTGACACTCTTATAGATTCAACACAATACATGGCAAGTCAATTGTTCCATGGAATAAATTTTAAATACAGCAAAGCCAAACTTCAACGGACGTTTATAATAAATGGAACAAACGTTAAGCCTATTTTAGATACTCATAAGTTTATGGAGTGCTGAAGGGCTGAAATAGGAACACCCCAAAGCTAAAGTGAACAGTTCAGAGAATGGGGATAGTTGGGTTTTTGTGTATAACCATGTTGAATGTATAACCATTGGACATCTGATTCATTTATTACCTTAGCTAGTGTTCTCTGTAATATCTGTACTAGACACATACTTGCATTTACCTCATAAGAGATTAGTCTTATCTACCATACTGCACCTCTTCTGCACCCCCAATTCATATTTGCAACCCTAAATCCAGAAACTGGCCACATTTATAAAGGAGTCCCAGGAGTTAAGCTGTGATCCGAGAGGATTCTGATTTAAGACAGGATAGACCTTGGATCGTGCATAAACAGGATGCAGCCCTGTCACTTAGTTTTGTAGAGGACTTTGCAGCAGGCATAACGCTGAGTTGATGCTCAGTGCAGTCACAGCTACAGCCATCATCTGACTCACACACACACACTGCTTTTTTAAAATATGGCAGTGAGACAATATATGGGAGAGGGACAAGGCTACAAACGCCATATAGCCAGGATAGAACTATATAGGCATTCTTACTCTTATGGGGAACCCTCCTGCTCTTACTGAATCCCTGCATGTTCAAAGACTGCCCCATTCACTTAAAACAAGAACAAGGAATATGTAGCCCTCAAGATATTGTTAGACTACAGCTCCCTTAACCCTTGACAGTCGACCATACTGGATGATGGGAGTTGGAATTCAACAACATCTAGAGGGCTCCAACTTCCCCTCCTGACTTAAAAGGTGAGGAAATCCATGTTTACAACAGCATGCTTCCATCAATGAAGTGTGAATTATCACTGATTCACAGCCAGATCCATGACAAGAGATATTCCACCCACACCCTCAGGATCAATACATATCAGATACTGACCCAGAGAAGAGTTCCTGTAGCACCTTGGTACATCCCTCAAGAAATCCACCGCCGTTGGGAAACAGCTGGAGCCTGCCACACCGAATTATTGACAACCCACCAGAGGAATCAGAAGGTTCCATATCCTCTGACTTGGCTACAGCCTCAGTTCTGGCTCTTCCTTTTGGACCCTGGACTCCCAGGAGCAAAGGTGATGATGGACCAGGTTAGCAGGGCAAAGGTGGTGATGAAGCATCTGCTCATGGTCTCAATTCCTGTTGTCCTACTCAAAAGGAGAGGAAAGGTAGTACAAGCTACATGAACATAAGAACATAAGAACATAAGAAGAGCCTGCTGGATCAGGCCAGTGGCCCATCTAGTCCAGCATCCTGTTCTCACAGTGGCCAACCAGGTGCCTGGGGAAGCCCGCAAGCAGGACCCGAGTGCAAGAACACTCTCCCCTCCTGAGGCTTCCAGCAACTGGTTTTCAGAAGCATGCTGCCTCTGACTAGGGTGGCAGAGCACAGCCATCACAGCTAGTAGCCATTGATAGCCCTGTCCTCCATGAATTTGTCTAATCTTCTTTTAAAGCCATCCAAGCTGGTGGCCATTACTGCATCTTGTGGGAGCAAATTCCATAGTTTAACTATGCGCTAAGTAAAGAAGTACTTCCTTTTGTCTGTCCTGAATCTTCCAACATTCAGCTTCTTTGAATGTCCACGAGTTCTAGTATTATGAGAGAGGGAGAAGAACTTTTCTCTATCCACTTTCTCAATGCCATGCATAATTTTATACACTTCTATCATGTCTCCTCTGACCCGTCTTTTCTCTAAACTAAAAAGCCCCCAATGCTGCAACCTTTCCTCGTAAGGGAGTCGCTCCATCCCCTTGATCATTCTGGTTGCCCTCTTCTGAACCTTTTCCAACTCTATAATATCCTTTTTGAGATGAGGCGACCAGAACTGTACACAGTATTCCAAATGCGGCCGCACCATAGATTTATACAACGGCATTATGATATCGGCTGTTTTATTTTCAATACCTTTCCTAATTATCGCTAGCATGGAATTTGCCTTTTTCACAGCTGCCGCACACTGGGTCGACATTTTCATCGTGCTGTCCACTACAACCCCGAGGTCTCTCTCCTGGTCGGTCACCGCCAGTTCAGACCCCATGAGCGTATATGTGAAATTCAGATTTTTTGCTCCAATATGCATAATTTTACACTTGTTTATATTGAATTGCATTTGCCATTTTTCTGCCCATTCACTTAGTTTGGAGAGGTCTTTTTGGAGCTCTTCGCAATCCCTTTTTGTTTTAACAACCCTGAACAATTTAGTGTCGTCAGCAAACTTGGCCACTTCACTGCTCACTCGTCATTAATGAACAAGTTGAAAAGTACAGGTCCCAATACCGATCCTTGAGGGACTCCACTTTCTACAGCCCTCCATTGGGAGAACTGTCCGTTTATTCCTACTCTCTGCTTTCTGCTTCTTAACCAATTCCTTATCCACAAGAGGACCTCTCCTCTTATTCCATGACTGCTAAGCTTCCTCAGAGGTCTTTGGTGAGGTACCTTGTCAAACGCTTTTTGAAAGTCTAAGTACACTATGTCCACTGGATCACCTCTATCTATATGCTTGTTGACACTCTCAAAGAATTCTAATAGGTTACTAAGACAGGACTTTCCCTTGCAGAAGCCATGCTGGCTCTGCTTCAGCAAGGCTTGTTCTTCTATGTGCTTAGTTAATCTAGCTTTAATAATACTTTCTACCAGTTTTCCAGGGACAGAAGTTAAGCTAACTGGCCTGTAATTTCCGGGATCCCCTCTGGATCCCTTTTTGAAGATTGGCGTTACATTTGCCACTTTCCAGTCCTCAGGCACGGAGGAGGACCCAAGGGACAAGTTACATATTTTAGTTAGCAGATCAGCAATTTCACCTTTGAGTTCTTTGAGAACTCTCGGGTGGATGCGATCCGGGCCCGGTGATTTGTCAGTTTTTATATTGTCCATTAAGCTTAGAACTTCCTCTCTCGACTTCCGGGAAGGGTGACTTCGCTTGTGCCTGCTTTTGAGACGGGCTCCCGCCTCAGAAGAAGCTTTTTCAGATATAAATCAGTCAGAACATTTTTTTTTTTGACTGACGAAATTTCTCCCGGGCAGGGAGAAACGTAGAGATCAACCTCAAAAGCCTGTTTTTGTTGGGAGGACTGGATTTCATTAATTTATGAGAAAAGGTCCAGCCAGCAATGCCGGACGGACTTCCGAACAAGCTCTATCTGATTAATGCGACACGTTTATCTTTTCTTCAAAGAGAAAACGGACTAACAGGCAAGCACCCTTCTTTCTATCTTTTTTTTTTACTTGGTTTAAATTGTTGCAGCAAAAAGAGATTTGTCAAATGAATCAGCTTTAAAGAACTTCTGGGTGAGCTATAACTCTTCTCTGTTATTCACGAAATTAACAGCTTATCTCTGCTTCTATTGCAAAAAGCTGTCCTGGAAGTGCATTCTAAAGATATAAACAGAAGAGGGATTTCTATTCCGAGGAGAAAAAAATAAAAAATATGAACTTTGGAACATTATATTGTCTGGGACTATTCTCTTTTTGGTCTATTTTATTTTGACGAATCTGCTTCTTCACGACGCCACTAACTGTTTTGATGCTGGGAACTAAATTTGTTTTGTATTCTTGAACATAGAGAGATAAGGCAGGCTGCTCTGTTTATACTGTGATGTCATCAAGCCTGGAATATTAACCCAATTGTTGCTGAAATAAGAAGTGGTTCTTCTTTATTTTTGTTTTGTTTTGTTTTCGTGGTTTTAAAAATGGCAATCAAGAAAGTGGCTGAGAATCTGGAAGTAATTATGTTTCAGAAAATAATGGATGAGATTGAGATAATGAAACAAACCCTGCGACAGGGCAGTAAGGAGCTGAAAATTGAACTGAGCAAAATGACGCAGGAGCTTAAAGAAATAGGGAATCCTGTGAGAGAAGAGAATGAGATCAGAGATGAGAAAAGAAAAAATAAAGGGAAGATACAAGCCCTGGAGATTGGAACAAATGTGGAATTGGAAAAAGATCTGGAGTTTATGGATATTAGAAATAAAATCTACTGTTTGGAATTTAACGTTATCTCTGAAGAAATTAATGAAGATATTAGAGATAAAGTTATCAATGGCTTGGATAATCTTCTGGACTGGAATGACGTGATGGAGCTTGATATAGAGAAAATCTATGGAATTAACTGCAGCCATGTGACAATGGAAAAACTCTCAAGAGATGAGCCAGTGCATTTTGTAAAAAAGAAGAACAGAGATATGACTTTACAACAATATTTCAGCAACTTATTCAGAATGGATGGCAAGAAAATATTTGGGATAGAGGAAATTCCCATCAGACTCTTATTATATGACTATGGCTATGACAGCAAGATTATTATGGAATACTGATAATGGAAGATTGGACACTGAAATTACTGGACTTAACAGGACTATTGAAGATGGAAGATGGAATTAATAGGGATAATGGAATAATGGCTATTGAAATTATTGGACCTAACAGATTTTGATGAGATGGATTAATCGATATGTTTATTTGGACTATGGTTATGACAATAAGATTATTATTATTATTAACGAGATGGGTTAATCGACATGTTTATTTGGAGAAAAATTGATAGATATATTTCTTAAAGAATTGAAACCTCTCTTTGACTTTTTGTGGAAAGAATAAAGTAATGTTTATGAGATTTGATGATTAATTAAGATAACTACTGGAGGAAAGTGATTTTATAATATAATTTAAGAGACAGGATTGTTATATATTGTAGACCTATAACTGATCTGCGACAAATGGGAAGTCAACATTTTATTTTTTTGTTTAATCATTTTTGTTTTGTTTTGTTTTTTGTCTTTGAATGTTTTATGATTTTGTTTTGTTTGTTTTATGAAAATTTGAATAAAAATTATTGTAAAAAAAAAAGAACTTCCTCTCTCGTTACCACTATTTGTCTCAGTTCCTCAGAATCCCTTCCTGCAAATGTTAGTTCAGGTTCAGGGATCTGCCCTATATCTTCCACTGTGAAGACAGATGCGAAGAATTCATTTAGCTTCTCTGCAATCTCCTTATCGTTCTTTAGTACACCTTTGACTTCCTTATCATCCAAGGGTCCAATCGTCTCCCTAGATGGTCTCCTGCTTTGAATGTATTTATAGAATTTTTTGTTGTTGGTTTTTATGTTCTTAGCAATGTGCTCCTCAAATTCTTTTTTAGCATCCCTTATTGGCTTCTTGCATTTCTTTTGCCAGAGTTTGTGTTCTTTTTTATTTTCTTCATTCGGACAAGACTTCCATTTTTTGAAGGAAGACTTTTTGCCTCTAAGAGCTTCCTTGACTTTGCTCGCTAACCATGCTGGCATCTTCTTGGCCCTGGCGGTACCTTTTCTGATCTGCGGTATGCACTCCAGTTGAGCTTCTAATAGAGTGTTTTTAAACAACTTCCAAGCATTTTCGAGTGATGTGACCCTCTGGACTTTGTTTTTCAGCTTTCTTTTTACCAATCCCCTCATTTTTGTGAAGTTTCCTCTTTTGAAGTCAAATGTGACCGTGTTGGATTTTCTTGGCAATTGGCCAGTTACATGTATGTTTAATTTAATAGCACTGTGGTCACTGCTCCCAATCGGTTCAACAACACTTACATCTCGCACCAGGTCCCGGTCCCCACTGAGGATTAAGTCCAGGTAGAACCACATGCATGCCCTGGTTTCCATGGTATGAGAGATAAAAAGGGATTAGTTGAGGGCAGGATCATCTTCTACTATGTATTGTTTGTTATCATAATTTATATTGTTACACTGTATTTTATTGTATTGTATTTTGCTGTATTTATTGTATGTACATCGCCTAGAGTGGCCACTGGCCAGATAGGCGACACATAAATTAAATTTATTATTATATTATTATTATTATGAAGAATCCCCTTCAGTGCATTTCCAGAGGACCTGTTCATTGAGCATTCATCTTGATTTGCTTACAGGACGATTAGACAATGTTGGCTATTTAATGAGTATTCACTTTGATTTTTGTTTGCAGTGAGGCTAGATAGCATTCTATCCCAAACTTTCCACTGCACTTTCTTTATAGCAAAAAATCCAATCTTTTGGGGTAACAGGATTGTTGCACAAGAGCTCCAAATCATCTTTAATTGAGCAGCCTGAATTTGCCATCCAACCTGAAAATAGTGACAGGTGTCAAATTTCTTTCCATTTGAATGCTAAACAGGATTTTGTTTTTTTTGTTTTGCTAGAGATGCCAGTGTTCAAACTCTTGCTGAATCAAAAGGTAAGGAGAGAAAAATTTATTTCCATTTCAAATGTATAAGACCCACCACACTTTTAATGTATTCATAATTTCCTATTGGCAAAATCCACAACACAGTTAAACTGATATAGATTTAAGCTGCAATCCTATGCCTACTTAACTGGGAATAAGTTCCATTGGACTTCCAAGTAAACCTGCATTGTTAGGCCCACTGGCTTTAGAGGTATATATATGCAAACACAATAGGGCTATGGATCAGTCTCTATGATGTTTCAATGACCTTTGTAAATATAGCAATAATATAAATATTAGCCTTGTTTTCTTTAGGGAACATATTGTCCATGACAATAATATTTGTTTACTTCAAATAGCAGAAATGATCAGAAATGCTTTTTTAAAAAAGTAATTATCAACAGGATTACTGTAATATGTTTTAGATGATCTAATTAATTCAGAAAATCAATTCTTGAATGCCAATTAATGCAAGGTGCAGCCTGGCTACTCTAATCTGTGTCAGTACTGGGAAATAACTGTATTTGATTGTGGAATTTCCTCCCTCTTAATGCCTCTGGTTTTGTTTATGTTCAGGTCATGTTTCAAGACTGGCATATTCACTCTGACCTCTCCTGAGAAGCATATCTAACAGGTGATTTAGTGAGAGCATAGATTTAAGTGCATTGATTTTTATTTCAAACCTAAATGCTCACTTAATTTTGCAGAGTTATTTGTTCCAGCAAACACAGGAAATGAAGCAGTTTGTTTGGAAAGCCATGTAAAGATTGCAATCCACAGATTGCAACTTGTGAGACTATTCTGGAGCAAGTAAAGTATAGCCAGGGCCAGTCCATTATATTTTGCTGCCTGAAAGAGATCAGCAACCCCACCTCCCAAGTTAAGGTACATAATACCCATGGTCAGTCAAGTGATTTTAGCACCAGAGGCAGTAAATCCCACAAATGCCACTTCCCCCTCCTCAGCAGTATTTTATTTTATTTTATTTAAAACATTTGTATACCACCTAATCTTTGTCATTTCTAAGCAGTGCTCAGCTGCCTGTGTCAGTCATCTCCCTCTACCTAATGGTAGGATCAGCCCATGTAGACTGCATTCTAAAATAAAGGAAAAGAAAACAGCTATACCCGCAGGCCCAGCACCAGAATTCAATTGGCATCTGTTGGAGACCACTGCTCTGTCACCACCTCCTCTCTGCACTAAAAGAGGAGCAACAATTGATACCATTGCCACTGTCTATCCTAAAACCATGATGGGGATTGGACCCAGAGGTACAGGCAAAGAACTACAAGCGGTGTACTTCATCTCCACTTTTGTTGTTGTTATATGCCTTCAAGTCAATTCAGACTTATTTATTTATTTATTGCACTTGTATACCGCCCCATAGCCGAAGCTCTCTGGGCGGTTTACAGCAACCAAAAACATTAAAACAAATATACAATTTAAAACACATATTTTAAAAACAATTTAAAAATTTAAAACAATTAAAAAATTTAAAACAATTTAAAACACTTATGGTGACCCTATGAATCAGTGACCTCCAAGAGCATCTATTATAAACCACCCTGTTCAGATCTTGTAAGTTCAGGTCTGTGGCTTCCTTTATGGAATCAATCCATCTCTTTTTTGGCCTTCCTCTTTTTCTACTCCCTTCTGTTTTTCCCAGCATTATTGTCTTTTCTAGTGAATCATGTCTTCTCATTATGTGTCCAAAGTATGATAACCTCCGTTTCCTCATTTTAGTTTCTAGTGATAGTTCTGGTTTAATTTGTTCTAACATCCAATAATTTGTCTTTTTCACGGTCCATGGTATGCGCAAAGTCCTCCTCTAACACCACAATTCGAATGAGTTTATTTTTCTCTTATCCACTTTTTTCACTGTCCAGCTTTTACATCCATACATACAGACAGGGAATACCATGGTCTGAATGATCCTGACTTTAGTGTTCAGCGATACTGTACATCTTTGCATTTGAGGATCTTTTCTAGTTCTGTCATAGCACATGTGCCTAAACTTTCCATCTGGGCCCAATCCTAGTGCCTAGACTCTAGCTGATCAGTTGTTAGTTGTGGTGCTTTGCAAGCTCCAATACTTTGCAGGTGCTGCCAAACAGTTAGTTTTCCAAAAGGTACCTTAGAACTGGGCTTTCTCAGAACAACGCTCTAATCCACTTCTCCAAAAAGGATTTCACCTGTCCCACAAAACATGATTGAATAAAAAATAAACCATTTTGAGGTGAGCGAATCAATAACAAACTGGTCCTTGTCAATTAAGTGCAGCGCTCATGTATATTGACTGTGTAATTCCCATATGCACTACATGGTAAGGATGTAGGTGAGAATGTGCATGACTGGAGCTACCGCAGTGGCTATTATTCATATTCAGACATGAAATGTGATAGTTTACCAGCTATCAAATACTGTCAAATAATACACTAAATGCCATCAGATGTCAATTTTGGGGAGCAAATTCATTTTAGTTCTACTGGAAGTACACCAAAAGAAATCTTAAACTATTCTCTGAGGCAATTTGAACTGGCATTTTAACAAGCATAGGAGGAAATAAAATGCCAAAATGAATGTAAAATGAGTAATACTGATACAACTGTTATAATAACGTCTACATCTGACACCACTGTTATAATGATAACAATCATGGTTTGCAGAAAGCACAATGATTGTGCCAGAGAATGCAATGGATTTTGTTTTTAACTAGAAAACCAATATTTCCATTCAGTACAATCTTGGAGAAAATCCAGCAGAGTTAGGCAAGCTTAAACCCAATGCAGTCACCAAACTCTGTGATAGATCAGATCACACACAGCTACTGTATACTGCAAAGAGGTGACTCAGACACTGCTAGCACAGCATAGACATGTTGCAACCTAGGCAGCTCAACAGGGACAGAGTCCTTTCCCCCATTTCCCCATTTCATGGCACAGTCTTTTCCCTCTCTCCTACTATGTATAGGAATAGTTTTCCCTTCAGTCTCCAAAGTTGTTTTTTTGGCAAAGTTGCTTGTCCTCATCCTCAGCTCACTTCCAGGGTCAGAGGCATCATGCCTCTCAGTACCAGTTAGTGGGAAACAACAGTGGGAGAGAGCTATCACTTGCATGGACTTCTCATAAGCATCTGGTTGGCCACCCTTCATAACTTGTTCCTTTCTCCTTAATTTGACTTCCCTGTATGTGCTACTACGACCCTTGCCTGGCAGGAGGGATGGAAAAATCGGTCAATTTTGGTTCTCTCTGTTTCTCATTTTTCCAATCTTAAATTAAGTCCCCCACATATCTACAGTAATTTGCATTTTAAAAAAAAGACTTCATGAAAATTCTCCAGCATTTTAGTGCAAATTACTCCTAATTAGCACATTTCTGTAGGCAGTTTTGACTAATGTACATATTTTTGCAAGCAATTTCTCACCATATAATGCATTTTTGTATGTGATTTTCACTCATATATTCATTTTTGTGCACACTCTCCCCTAATGTATGCATTAGTGTAAACATTGTTTGGTTGGCAAACTGCATTGCAAAATTCTAATAAGTGCAAATTTCAAAGGATAACTGTGTTTCAGTTTTCATATTGTTTTGGAAAGTGTGGATTAGATAGACTCAGCTTGAAATGCGAACTGGATCAAATTTCTCACCCATCCCTACCTGTCAGTTCTGGAAATCTCAGAAGATGGAAGTGAAAGGAATGCTCCTTGGGCCCAGGCCATGCATCCATCCTCCTGACAGTCTTAGCTCCTTATCCAGCCAAATGTCGGAGTGGTAGTTGTAGCACAAATTGTTGAAAGACAAGATGAAGGGAGATGAACTTGCTCAATATGTGCTCCCCTTTCTATCATTTGCTGCTGCTGTTGCTGCTATCATCACAATCTCCTTTCCTCTCTCCCCTTTTCAATCTCCCAGACTTCCCACTTCCCCCTACTCCCTGCCCCAAGGTCCAGACATATGATTCTCAGCTGCTTTGGCAATTGCTAAGTCTGCCTGGGAGTAGTGTAACAAATGCATGGACTGGACCTGTGGAAGAACAGATGTAGGTTTTTTTAAAACAACAACAACAACAACACATCACACTAAGTAACTTGTGTGTCCAACTTTTAAATTTGCAAGAAGAAATGCAGGGAATAAAGCACATTAACAAAAATAGTGACAGAAATTGGGAAATAATTCCTCCAGATCTTGTACTGTTAAGTTCCCATTATTAAGTCAGGGTTTATGCAAAATTAAGGGTATTAAATGCTACTTTCCATAGAACAAGGGGATTTTAACATCTAACACCTATGTGCTTAAGTGAAATCTAACTTTGCCAGTCCTGGCAAGCTAATATTTTCAGATTTAGACATGTAATCCATATATGTGCTTTCAACACATGTTTGTGCTGGTTATTTGGCTTTAAAACAGTTCTGGCCTGTGTGTCTTGCTAGTTTCAGCACTGCAGAAATCATCTATATACTAGAAAAATTCAGACCCCCCTGTTAAGATAATTTTTCAGGCCCTTTTGAAATGAATGACAAGCTATGGCTTCCTATGGTCCCATTGATTTCAATCAGGCTTAGGCATCACTCATTTTTTTCTGGATTTGGAACCAGAAACATTAGGGAGGCAATGTCACCTTTTGGTTGAAAATCCTGCTGGCGTTATGCTGTTGGAACTGAAAAAGAAACTGCACATATTTAAAGCTTTACAAAATGTATACAATACTGTTGTAGTTTGTACATAAGGATAGAACTGGAGAAACATTTCAGCATTTTGAAGAGCAAGTAAACCTCAAGCGTCTGTTTGCCAACTGCATGAAGCCAACAATGCTGCAGGAGTAAAACATTTGCAGGCTGCTTTCTGTATTTGATTTTCTTCTCCAATAGAAGCCTTTCGTCAAGAAATGCCACTTCAGTGGGGGCATCAGGAACAGATGAGAAATCAAAGGGATGAAGCACTGCTCCCATGCTGTGGCTTCTTCCTTCCAGCAACTCTGATGCAAAGTGTTGAGGATGCCTCTACTTTCTCCTCTCACATCATTCACATTTCCTGATGAATGGCAAATGCCAAGGAAAGGTTCTTCATGCTGGCTAGCATGCAACTGCCACATATTGTATAAGATGCTTAGAGTTACTGCTTTCTAATCTGTACCTTAATTGCTTACCAATTAGGTGCAAATATGCTAATTATGCTTATCAAGTTGCTAATTCAAAATGTCTCTGAATTTCTTTTAATTCCAACTTCAAAGCCCTTTCTCGTTTAAAGACTTTCATCAACAGCTAATTACACCAAACTCTTGTTTCTTATATCTTTCAACATGTTGGTGAGATGTGATCTGATTATCATTTGTATCAGTGGAAAGCAACTAAAACATAAATCTGAAGCCTTCCTCCACATATCTTGCAAAACCCTTGACCTTTCAGCACCTTTTGATTAAACCTGATGCCAAATGTATTTACTCCTATCATCTACTAAACCTGAGTCTACCTGAAGTTTTCAGACACTGCCTAATGTGTCTATTAACATTTTGGTTTAGCAAATCATTAATTTGCTGTAGACTATTTTGCTCCAGTCTAAGCTAGACCTTTGTACTTTCAGTGTGTGATCCCAAACATAAATACTTGGAAATGTGTTCCATTATGATCAGAAAAATAAACATGTTTAAGAGCTGGGTGCTAGTTGTTCTGCTCTTCATCTATATGTATAAACATTCCATCAGGGACGTGTCCCTTTCTTCTTTTATCCTGCTGTTCTATACCTGACAACTTTTCTCCACTGAATAACAAAGATGAGGCTACTCAACTGCTCTGGATATTCTAAACCACCTTCTGATTAATCCTAAACAAAATAACATGTGATCAGTCCTAGTAAAAATGTGAATATGGTGAATAGTTCGAGCCATCTCATTTGTGATAATACAGTGTTTTGAAGAAGACTATATCTGAGGATATGTCATTGCTAATTGAAATACTTTGCTCATTTTGAATGGTGTCTAACACACAAATGTCTCATAAACAACCTCATGTTAAGACAGTAGACAGAAACACAGCTCCTTTATTGCTTAGAGTTTTGATTGTGGCATCAAAGCTATCAGTGAAGACTCAGAAGCAAAGACCTCCTTTCAAGAACATCACTTTTCCATATAGTTCTCCCAAAATACAAGTTATCTACATCACAGGTCTGCTTCCATTCAGTTATCAGTTTGGGGTGGGTTGCTAACATGTAAGCTTCATTTGCTGATATACAAACCTCAATGAGTTTAAAGGTTCAAGCATTAGATGTGCTTATCTAAACTTCTAAGGTCCGGAAATCTCACATTATCAGTTTCTCTCATGATTTCCAGTACTTCCTATAAAGCTTTGGCTGGAACAAAGTCACCAGGATGATAAGGTGGGTCCAGAATGAGATACTGATATAGCTCTCGATAGACTTCAAGGGGATCAGAGGCAGAATGGACTTTAGTAACATCAAAAAGCAGATAAAGCATCTTTAATTCTGATGGTGAAAGCATTGGTTGTAGAAAAACTCAGCACTTATTAAGATGCTGCACCACTATCAAGACTTTGCAAATATTTGCTTCTCATCTAAATAGCTAATATTGAAATCAATTGTCATGAAGTGAACAAGATTATGAAATCTATTTGTAACATTTTTCTGTCCATCAAATAGGGATGTCTGTTCATTATACAATATTTTAATTTTAATAATATTGTATCAGATAAATAGTGTATCAGATAAATTTGCCTGTGGCCTTTCTTATAATAGATACACTAATTAAATGCTGTGTTGGGTATTGAACAGATACATGCAATTTAATATAAGCAGAAAGTTACAGAACCTATTATGCTCATCACAAATTCCTATTGCACTCATAAAGCTGACGAATTCCAATGGAAGCTCACAACAGACCAGCAAGTTACCATAGCATTTATCTGTTTATCTCTTTGCTTCTACGCATTGAAGACCAGAGCACTTATCCATTCTGCTTATGGTTACTCATGTCTTTTTTACTTGTAACTTTTATAGGGAAGAACGTACTAGATTCCTTGGTCCTATTATGGAAACTTTTCCTGGTAGGTCCTTGGACTGGTATTCGAAACTTCTTTTGGCTGATGCCAACAAGATGACCACAGAACTAGTAGCTAAGTCCCTTTTTTCAGTTCAAAGAATATGCAAGATGTTCCCCTCTTTCAAACTATAATGTTCTATTTTAAAGTCATATATTTATATTTTATTGTATATTTTAAATGTTTTATATACTGTTTTCTTTTATCTGATGATTTGTTTTATTGGGTCTGTGACCGTACAATAAATTGATTGATTTAAGCAGAAAGCTACATAATGTATTATGTTCATCACAAATTCCTACTGCACTCATAAAGCTGATGAATTCCAATGGAAGCCCACAACAGACCAGAAAGTTACCATAGCATTTATCTGTTTATCTCTTTGCTTCTACGCATTGAGGACCAGAGCACTTATCCATTCTGCTTATGGTTACCTTGCCTTCCCTTGCTATGCTTGTTTTCTGTGTTTGATATAGAATGCTTGGTATAGAAGAGAATTCAAACATGCAGCACCCCCATGCAATCTGAAGTAGTACAATCTAGGAGATATTGTGCCATGTGATACTTTAGCTTTTGAAAGCCAGGCAAGTGACAGCTCATAATGAAGGTGGCTTGGCTGTCAATCTAGATCAAAGGGAACTACTTTACTAGGAGGAACTTCCCAAACATAATGGAATGCCCAAGAGGAGCCTAGGATGAAACCTTAAAGGATGCAGATTTGGAGCATGGGGGTGGAATTTGGCTGCTAAGAGTCAGGAAACTTTTAAGAATTATGTTTACCTTTTGGGAAAGGCCAGGGGCTAGGCTAGCTCAGAGGACAACCTTCCGTTAAAGAGACTTAGCAGAATAAAAAGCAACCTGTCGGAAAGGTTTGAAGATATTCTTATTCGTTTAAGAGGAGTGAGGCATGGTAGAATATTTTACCTATCAGCCAGAGGATGACACAACACAGGCCACACAGATTATACCATTTTCTGCAGATAAGACATGAACACATGGAATTTCACAGAGTCTGCTGATGGAAGACCCAAAGGAGTGCTGTATACTAATGAATCCAAGTGAAGGCAAGCAGCTGCACTTTATCCATAATGAAATTTGAATGACTGGGGACAGTGAGAACAAATTGTATCTGGACCAGTTTCTTCAGCCTTCAAAGTAAAACCTCATGAATAAAATCTAGTCCCTGTCAATATTCTGTCTGAGATGCCGATATCTTATTTTCCAACCCAAACCCTTACAGGAGATATTGATAGCTTCATAGGAGCATGAACTGATATTGTGTGTACCCATAGTATTAGCTAATACATTGTGTGTTGTTGCTAAACATCATAATTTCCTGAATGCTTTACTAGAACACTACATTTACATACATTTTTGGATAGTTTGTAAATATTTCTAAGGCTGCAACTTAAATGGGCCAACTATGGTGCTGCATGGATATTAGGCTTCTTTTCCCCCTTGTTGGTATTTTGGTCAGATATATGGAAGATAAGGATGGGGAAGAAATTCAGTTTAGTTCACATTTAAAGGTGAACATCCCTGATTCGAACTTTCTGAAACAATACAAGAAATGAAACAGCCACCCTTTGAAATTCAGACTTTTTCAAATTTTGCAATACAGTTCTCCAGCCAAGTAGTGTGTACAAAAATGCATATATTAGGGGTGTGTGCACATATTAGTGAAAATAACCTACAAAAATGCATTATATTAGGGAAAATTGCTTTGCAAAACTGTGTGTATTAGGCAAAATTGCATACAAAAATATGGGTATTATGAAAAATTCATACTAATATGCTGACGAATTTTCATGATTTAAAATTAAATTGCAAGCTGATGTGGAAATGTGGAGGACACAGCTTAAGATGGGAAAAATGAAAAACTGAGAGTCGCAAAAATGGACAGACTAGCCCATCCCTAATGGAAGAATGTTTAATTAAAATTAATTTCTCTGATCTTTCTCTGGGAAAGACTACACAATAGTGAAAACAACAAAGGGTAGTGCTTCAACACATATGCATATAATACATAAACCTCTGAGCTGAATTATGGATTTTGCTTTAAACTCCTCCCCAGCAAAAAAAATCCGTAATAAAACTGCAAATTGTAGCTGGCATCAATATGAATCCAATGATGTTTTGTGTTTAAAAAGTATATAGTTCATGAGGAAAGAGTACTATGTAAATCATTCTGTCTTATTTGTAAAGAACTTTGATATTTTACAGACCTTAGGGAAAGTGGGCAATTTCCAATTTTGGGGTTCTGGTTGCACAATGGACTTCTACTTGTACGAATGGGGCTTACCTTCCCTCCCCTCTGGAGCAGACTGAGAGGTGCAGTGGGGAGAAGAGGAAGGGAAAGTCTCAGCATGTCCCCTAGTATAACACTGGATCTTGCCTAGTTGGTTCACATCCAATATATAATTGCCTATCATTGTCTTTTCTGGATCACCTATATTCAAACATTTCTTGACATTTTATGTACTGTTTAGCAGCAGACTGGGAAAACAGAAATTTTAGTTATCTTTATTCCAGTATCTTTAGTATCTTTCTTCCAAGGTCAAAAATGGCAAGGGAGGAAGATGCTTTTGTGTAGGCAGCCCCATTATATAGGAGTGATTCTCTTCAAAACTGCACAACCTAGTAAGACAGTGGATTTGAGCTTAGCCGGAGTTCGATTCCAACGGAAGGAGGAAGTCGAATCTCCGGTAAAAGGGGTCAAGGTCCACTCAGCCTTCCATCCATCTGTGGTCGGTAAAATGAGTACCCGGCATATGCTGGGGGGTAAAGAAAGGCCAGGGAAGGAACTGGCAATCCCACCCCATATATACGGTCTGCCTAGTAAACGTTGCGAGACATCACCCTAAGAGTTGGAAACGACTCACACTATAAGTGCGGGGACACCTTTACCTTTACTTAATGGCATAGGAAAAATTGCCAGATAAGTCCTAGAAGTTTCAAAAGAAGAGAGCTAAAAGCATGTAGAACCCTCACATTAAAATCAGCAGGACTATGACGGATCAACATTGCCTGGATCACACCCACTATTAAAATAAATAAACAGTAAGTAAGGCTGCAATCCAGTACACACTTACCTGAGAGTAAGTCCTACTGAACCTAATGGAGTTTACTTCTAAGTAGACATGTACTGGATTACAGCCTAAGTAAGTAGACAGACAGACAGACAGGAGGCTGTTATGCCGGTGTCTTTTTGAGTTTTTACTGATACTATGTTTTAGTTTACTTCTGGGCTAGTTAGGCTTTTAGCATTACAAAATGGGTAATGAAATGATTTCATATTGTATAGTATTTGACATCAATTGTTTTAATATATGTTGTGAGCCACTTTGGGGAGCATAGTTCTCAGCACACAGGTTATGAATCCTTCAAATTATTGGTACAGAGAAGTTGTTCGGATAGATTCTTGTACTTGAGTAATTCAGATTAGAAATCTATAGTTCAGGGGTAGCTAACCCATGCTGCTTTAGACATTATTGAACTATAGCTCCCACCATGCTGGCTGGGGTGGATGGGAGCTGGAGTTCAACAACATCTGAAGGACCATGGGTTAGCCACCCATGTCAAAGGCAATAGGCATAAGAAAATGCAAATGGGATCCACTGTGTATCCCAAAATAAACTTTTTCCGATGTCATATGTTATTGCTTTTTTCTTGAGCAATACTAGCACTTGCTGTTCTCTAGACCAAAATGGTGAGGAAAAGGCAAGAGAGGTGGAGTGCAGTTTCAGGAAAGCAATACTTTGGAGCAGAGTTTATTCTAAGTTTTTTCTCCTGCTACACAAGCAGCCAGCACACTGCCTGCCCTCAAACTAGTCAAGGAATTAGTCTTATAATATATTATTAATATAAGTGTAGTGTATTGGCCCTCCAGGCTTGCCATACCAGGAACTGCTGAGTCAGCCCCAGGCTGTGGCAGTTCCAGTTCCAGGCCTGCCTTACAAGCAGCACCGTGCTGTGGGCCTTGTTCTCTGTATATAATTAGTTATAGTAAAGTTCTTGTTATTGTTAGATCCTCTGTGTGGTCTCTTCCTTCATGATACTTTTCACTGGTGACGAGGATGGGATACTGAGGAACACAGTGTTTTCTTCATGCATTAGCGGCTGAAAGAGAGAGAACATTTCTCCTTAGACTGGATTAGGACATCAGCTTGGGCCTTGTGGAAACCGCTGCAAAGCACTCCAGGTCAGTGTGTATATTGTGGAATATGGCCACCCAAGGGCATCTTGAAGAATTTAACCCTGCATGTCCCAGCAAGTGGGAAAGTTATGCAGCCAGGCTGGTGTTTTACTTGGCAGCAAATGGCATTACAGAGTCAGAGAAGAAGCATGCTGTGTTACTCATTGTCTGTGGTCCAGACACCTTTGACCTAGCCCAGGTCCTCGTAGCACCAGCAAAACTTGCTAACACATCTTATGAGGTTATCCTGAATGCTTTACAAGGGCATTTCTCTCTAAAACTGTCTGAAATAGCACAACATAATTCTTTCTACAAATGCACCATAGAAGTTGATTTGGGCTCAGGTTATACTATCATCTCATTGGAAACCTACCAGCAAATATTTCCTTGTGGGGGTCCACAAATTGTCCCTTTCCACTCCAAACTTACTGATTACCAGGAAAATCAGGTTCCAATAAAGGGCATCTGTGACTCTGAGGTGTATTACCAAACTTTCCATGGAACTTTACAGTTATTGGTTGCTCAAAGACATCACACCAGTCTCCTTGGCTTAGACTGGTTTGAGCCATTGGGCATTGCTCTCAAGGGGATCCACCAGATTGGTGAATCATTACGGGATAGCATCCTAAATGATTTCAAAGCTGTTTTTGATAAAGGTCTTGGGAATTATAAGGAGCCTCCTATTTTGTTGTTCTTGGATCCTACTGTGGCCCCCATCCGTATGAAACCCTGTCGTGTTCATTTGCACTGTGAGCAAAGATTGATGCTGAACTTGATCGCCTCATAGAGCAAGGCACATTGGAGCTAGTGACACACCCTACATGGGAGACACCCATTGTCACTCCAATCAAGGCCAATGGCAACATCTGCATTTGTGGTGACTACAAGTACACTATCAATAAAGCCCTGCATCAGCATCCATATCCAATCTCAGTGGTGAATCATCTTTTGGCATCACTTTCACAAGGAAAAGTTTTTGCGAAGTTTGACCGGGCTGAGGCCTATCAGCAACTGTCTGTGGATGATGCTACTGCCGATGCTCAGACTATCACCACTAATCGTGGAGCATTCAGAGTAAAACACCGCAAGTTTGGTGTTTCAGTGGCAACTGGAATTTTTCAGAGCTTAATGGGGGACATTCTCAAAGGAGTACCAGGTGCCATACTGTATTTTGATGATGTCTTGGTTGCCGGCAACTCCATTGCTGAACTTGCCTCACGGGTGCAGGATGTACTGCACTGTTTTGCTGTTGCTGGTCTCTGGATCAAACATGAGAAATGTGTATTTGGTGTTTCCCAAATTAAATTCCTTGGCTATAGTATTGCCACTGGCATTCGGCCTACCCCGGAAAAATTTAAAGCAATTCATGAAGCTCCAGTGCCCTGTAATAAACAGGAACTCCAAGCCTTCTTGGGACTCTTGAATTTCTATCATGCCTTCTTGAAACATAAGGCTACAGTGGCAGAACCATTGCATCGCCTTCTTGACAAGCATGCTACATGGCAGTGGACAGCCCAGCATGATAAGGCTTTCCGTGATGTAAAACACCTGTTATCGTCTGACAGTGTCTTGGTGCACTATGATGAATGGAAGTCCTTGATTCTCAAGTGTGATGCATCTCCATATAGTATTGGAGCTGTCCTGAGCCACCAATTTGAGGACTCTCGTGAGGTGCCTCTCCCTTTCTACTCCAGAACAATGTCTTCAACAGAACACAATTATGCCCAAATTGATAAGGAGGCCCTGGCTCTTGTGGCTAATGTAAAAAATCCCATGACTATGTCTATGGTCGACCATTCACTATTGCTACTGACCACAAACCATTATTGGATTGTTTGCCCCTAACCAGCAGACACCTCAGATATTATCTCCATGCATGTTGCAGTGGGCGATTTTCCTGAACATGTACAATTACACATTGCAACATCAGCCTGACAGGAGCATTGCCCATGCTGATGCTTTGAGCCGCCTTCCTCTCTTTTCTGCTGGAGTTGATGCAACCCCTCCGCTGGATGTGCTGTTGAAGTCATTACTGGAACCACCCCTCCATACTGGGAATATTGCGACTGCGTTGTCCAAGGACCCAGTTCTTGTCCGTGTTCTCAACTGGGTGTGGAGGGGATGGCCATTAGGAAAGCTTGAGGAGAAGTTCAGACCATTTGTATCCAAACAACATGAACTATCAGTGCACAAGGGATGCCTCCTGTGGGGAAATAGAGTTGTCATTCCTACTGTGTTGAGACATCGGGTGTTGGAGGCCCTACATGTCAGACACCCTGGTATAGTGTGAATGAAGGCTCTGGGGCACAGCTATGTATGGTGGCCCAAGATGGACAGCGAGATTGAAGAATGCATCAAGAGATGTGAGAAGTGTCAGGTTTCAAGACCAGCTCCACCACATGCCCCAGTGCACCCATGGGAATCGACAAAAAATGCCATGGTTACAGCTTCATATTGACTTTGCAGGCCCCTTCCAGGGACAAACTTTCTTGATTGTTGTTGATTCATACTCCAAATGGTTAGAAGTGGTTCCAGTATCATCAGTGACATCTCATATTGTTATCAAGACCTTAAGCAGGCTTTTCACAACACATGGGTTGCCAAACACCATTGTCCCAGACAATGGGGCCCAGTTCACATCTGCGGAATTCCGCACATTCCTACATAATGGACTGATTCAGCATGTTACTTCAGCCCCTTTTCATCCAGCAACCAATGGCCAGGCCAAGAGGATGGTCAGGGCAACAAAGGATGCATTGAAACAGATTGTAGAAGTTGACTGGAACCGATGCCTTGCAAGTTTTCTCCTGACACAACACATCACACCTTGTGCCACAACTGGAAGGAGCCCAGCCAAGGTATTAATGAACAGATAACTAATGACTCTGCTTGATCGGTTGCATCCTGACCTGACTGAGGACTGACCAAGGGAGTCTGTTGCAGTTCAAGTACCTGCACGGGTGTTCACCCCAGGTGACCCGGTGTATGCCAGGAACTACGGTGCTGGTGAAATGTGGATTCCTGCCACTGTGACCCAAGCCACAGACCCATTGTCCTACAGGGCTCAAACACCAAACAGCCATGTGTTAGGTCGACATGTGGACCAGATGAGAGAACAAAGTCCAGCTCCATCAGTTGTCTCTGAGGGTGCTGGAAATACTCAAGTGGAAAGAGAAAATGAGCCAGTGGCTGCTCCTGATGCCGGAGAAGAGCAGTTGCGCCTGGACCCTGAAGTGGACCAGCATGAACCAGAGCCAAATGGGGAACTAGGGGATGAAACATCAGCTTCAATGCAAAATTGTCGTCAATCGACCCGCACCAGGGTTCGTCCCAAGTATCTTCAGGACTATGAGAGCTAGGGGGGAGAGGTGTAGTGCATTGGCCCTCCAGGCTTGCCCAGAGCTTGAAAAAGTTACTTTTTTAAACTACAACTCCCATCAGCCCCAACCAGCATGGCCACTGGATTGGGCTGATGGGAGCTGTAGTTCAAAAAAGTAACTTTTCCAAGCTCTGGGCATGCCATACCAGGAACTGCTGAGTCAGCCCTAGTCTGTGGCAGTTCCAGTTCCAGGCCTGCCTTACAAGCAGCACCACGCTGTGGGCCTTGTTCTCTGTATATAATTAGCTATAGTTCTTGTTATTTTTAGATCCTCTAAGTGGCCTCTTCCTTCATGATACTTTTCAATAAGGTTTTGAAGATTTGAAAGGAACCAGTTATCTTAATATTTTCTTTCTTGATATCTTTTCAGATCTATTTCTTTCTTTTTTTAAGAAACTACGTAACTCCACATTAAATCCCATAGGCTCACCTGCACAAAAAGTTATTTCACATGGCACAATTTTTTTTGACACTGCACAAAATGTGTCTAGCTGCACATTAGAATAAACCCTGCTTTGGAAAGAAAGAGATAACACTGGGAACTGGGAAAAGAAACAGGGACCAAAGCTAGCTGAACCATCTATAGAGTTCACACATTACAAAATATTTGTATACATTATTCTTATTTCACTTCAAACATTTCTCTGAAAATCTGGGATAGAATCTCATCACTGACACTACCATTTCCTTGCCGTGAGGTGTTATTGATACAGAATGTGATAACTATTTTCTTTGAAATTTGTGCTTATAGAAAAAAAAGTTATGTCCCACATACTCAGAAACTGTGGTACCAAGATCTCCCTCCCAATTTATCACGATATATTGATTGTGATTGTGGAACAAAGTGGAGTATTCATTTCCTTTCTCTGCTCATGGGAAAAGAAAACAGTCAAAGCCACAAGTAAGTGAAAGTAGGCATAGTTCAATCTTTAATTTCTCTATTAATGTATTATTTATTTATTTTATATCCCACCCAGGCTCCCAGAAGAAGCCCAGGGGGTCAAACAAAAACCCTACAAGCATTTTAAAATATCTTAAAAACAAAATACTTTAAAACATATTAAAACAAAACAGCCTTAAAAGCATCTTTAAAATATAACTTTAAAAACATCTCAAAAAGCAATTTCAGCACAAATGTAGACTGGGATAAAGTCTTTACTTAAAAGGCTTGTTGGAAGAGGAAGGTCTTCAGTAGGGGCCAAAAAGATAACACAGATGGCGCCTGTCTAATATTTAAGGGGAGGAAATTCCAAAGGGTAGGTGCCACAACATGAAAGGTTCTCCTGATAAGATGGCATCTGCAGGGGGCCCTCACCTGCAGAGCGCAGTGATCAACTGAGCATATAAGGAGTAAGACGGTCTTTCAGGTATCCTGGTCCCAAGCTGCGAAGGGCTTTGTGCACCAAAACCAGCAACTTGAACCTTGAGAGTTACCCAATAGCTAATAGCATTCTGCCTCAGCCCTAGGGCTTCAGGGTTGGCTGATAAGACTGGGAGGTTAACTAACAGGCCATGATGAGTCTACACCCTTGACCATGCCATAGCTTGTTCTGCTTGGTGCAGTGGAAGAGAGGAGCAACTCATCTTTCAAGACAACTTGGGCTACAACCAAGCTAAATGGTCTTGTTATCGAACATGGTTCAGTGAACATGGTAGGTGAGTAGTGACCCATGTATGATTCTTGTTTTCTCCTTGTGTGATTGGAATTGTATAACTTCTAGGTGCTTTCTTTCCTTAGAACTTGCTTGCTTGATCCACCAGGCTCAAAAATATTCTTAAACAAATTTCTTTACCTACAAATCATGGTTTTCCTTGCTATCTCTTGGATAAGCAGGCTTAAGCAGCAGTAGGCAACGTGATGCCCTCCAGATGTTGTGGACTACAACACTCATCTTCTCTTACCATTGGTCACTCTGGCTGAGGCTGACAGGAGTTGTAGTTCACAACATCTGAAGAGCACCATATTGCAAGCCCCTGAACTCTTAAGGATATTTGGTATGGAGAAGCTTGACCTTGTCTTACTGTTTTTGCAGTGACAGAAAACTAATACAAGAACCTAAAACTAAAAATCAACTACTTACAAAACAGAAGGCACTGACTAGCTAGAACTTTTATTACACTTATCATCATGGTACCTAGGAAATATATGGCAAAGTATTGTTTTAGTAAAAAATGCATGAATTAATGTTTAGATTTTACTGCTATGTTTCACTATACTCTCCTCATAACACACTGAACTCTTTTCTAACTCTTGTTGTCAGACCCTAGTTAGGAACATAGGCAGCCATACCCAACTCTATAGCAAGAGACTGAGATAAGGGTTCCTGTGGCCAGTGGTATGAACTGGAATCTTGAATCTGAAGTATAGCAAGAAGGTATTTCTCTGCTGATCAGCAACTCTTAGGGTTTATACTAGACTTGGCCGATCAAAGGCTTCATACTTGATTGCTAACAATTTACATAGGGCAGTGTTGTACAACTGAAAGGGGCTCAGGGGCCTGAGCATACACAGTTTATGGTAGCTCACCAGGTTTGGTCTCAGCCTCAATTCAGAAAGTTTCTGGTTCAAGTTCTAGAGTTCCTGACAGTGGCTTCATTTTGCCAAGTACTTGTATTTTACACTGAAAATAAAATGATTAAATAAGTGACAGTTAAATAACCTTTACATTTTCACACTGCTGTACAAACTTTAACTGCTGCAATTAAAGATGATGAACCAATGCAATTTGGAAAATATTAACTGCCATAGGAAACAACATTTCATCAGTCCCATGATAAAACACTCTGCTTCGCAATATCATCATCCTCTGGAGCCAAGACACCAAAGTGTTATAAAGACAACTTTTTAATGAAGGTTGCTGTAACAGAGATTAATGCAGTGTGGGTTTATGAGTCACATAAAAAAAGGATGTTATACAAGAGAGCTGTAAAAAGATGAGTATAATGAAAAAGATCAATTTTTATTTCTAAGCTGACCAGAGCACACTAAACTGCTGTTAATCTCACTGCTAGGCCATTACAGTTCACATCATCTACAACACTAAGGCTGCTTTCACACTACACTTTATTCCGTTATTCTGATGATTTCTTACCTGATAATTTGCGCCTTATATTTGATCTTTCACACGACGCACAAGCTAGCTCCAGAATTCTAGTGGAATGTAGTGGACGTTTAGTGCTAATATCTGTGATAAATGATACCAGAAACAATCTGTTAGCGAGGCTGGGAACCCGGAAGATTGCAGGAGTTTTTCGCTAGCTGCAGCTGCTCATGTGACAGGCATCCCAGCATGCAGTGTGTTCCCACCCTTTAGTCGCGTGGGGGGGGGGTTTGCCTGACGAACATTGTACCGGTATTCCGGCATCAGCACAGATAGCAGCAGCATTTCCAACACACACACCTGTCTTGATACAACTAAAACAATTAAAAAAGTCAGATCCTAAAGGGAGAGGGCTTGCATAGCGACGGGACGAGACCTTAGACCTCCTACACAGTGAGGAATAGCGTGCATGGGTGAGGGACAAAAACAAGCCATGTGAAAGACAGTTGTGTGAAATGCCAGTATATCGGCGGAAAAAGTTGCTGTTCCTTAACGCAACAGGTACTGCAGTGTGAAAAGGATTTTAGAAATCAGAACAGAAGCGCTACCTTTTTAATCCGTTAAACTAATGCAATCTGCCCCATGTGTGAAAGCAGCCTAATTTTCAGACATGTCTGGCAAACTGCAGTTTCTTCAAAGGGCTGGGTTTTTCTTTTCAACATTAAATTACAGAATTCTACTTCTAAGCCATACATGAATGGGTACTGAGAGGATGCTTAGGCTATCCCTACGCAGGGCTTTCCCTATGGAGACACCTGTGCCAATAACTGGATGTATAGTGATATGTCCAGGACCGTACACAGCATCAGGAGTAGGGCCAGCAGCATATACACATGGAGAGCTATGGGCAGCAATCATGTGAATATGCTATAGACATATGTGACCTATCCTTGAGTCTGCCACATGCCAACTGATTGTGTGGAAAATATAGCCATCTTCAGACCTTCTCCATGCATGTGGAGAAGGGGGAGTGGAACCACATTAGTAGCTGTGTTACACATACTGCTGGCTACGCCACCTTGGTGTTTGTGAATTTAGCACGATGTCTTCAGAGGAACATCTACTAGCGATGTGCACTGGATTTGGACAAATTTCAAGATAAAGTGGGGTGCCTTGGAGGGTTTTTTGGCTTGTCAGGCCCAGGATGAAGTGGGATGTATGTGTACAAGGTGGCATGAGTCAAAGCAGGGACTCCTGAAGTGGGTTGTGGTTCTTTCTCAACCATACATTAAAAAAATGCTGCAGACATGTATATGGTGAGACCAAAAATAATGTTATAATGCCATAATACCAGGATAGGGTGATAGAAGAAGGGAGAGCACACACCAGAGTGGGAAGAGGGCTGATGAAGAGCTCTTTTGTGACAGTATCGAGCTTATAATCAGAGGGAAATATATTTTACCAGGAAAGAAAATAAATCCCTTTTAGTTCTTCCCCACAAATCAATGTTAAAGGTTCCTAACACAAAAGTCCCTGGACTTTTTGTCTTCAGTTTGGAAGAACTCTTTCATGTTTGTAATTTTCAGACCAATTTCCCACAAACACTAGAAGAAGGTAGAGAAAGACTGAAAAGGATATCTATCTGATATGGACTGGCCATACTTTTCTTGGCATGAGGCTGAGGGGCTGTTAAAGAATGAATGTGTCCTATTTTTGCAATTATTATTATTATTATTATTATTATTATTATTATTATTAAATTTTATTTATACCCCGCCTTTCGGCCAAAGGCCCTCAAGGTGGCTTACAAAGAAAAATAAACACAGGTATAAAAATACAATATAAAAATACAATAAAAGCAATACAATTTAGAAAAATTAAATAAAATAACAAATAACATTATAATAACAAATAAAATTAAATAACGAATAATATTATCATTATCGGCAAGAAAGAGGAAGTAGTGTGAGCGGGGGCAGCAGCTCCCGAAGGCAGAAGGGCGACAGATATTTGTTACAGCGAAGCTGTTTGCTGTTTCAACGTTGTCTTCCTCTCCATGTCCTCGGGCTCGCGCAGCTGCTGCTCCCCAGGCTTCTGCAAGGACAGGTAGTTGTAGCTGGCGTGGAGGAACTGGTTGACCAAGCGGTTCACACCCACTTCACTCTCGGGGTGGTAGTTCTGGCGGATCTGGGAGCTCATGGCGCAAATCGACGTCGGCTGTTCGGCTGGCTGAGAAATTGAGGGGGGTGGGTGGCCACGACCCTGCTCCGTTTAAGCATCTGATCTTGGCAGCTCTGTGCAAACTGAAAATCACAGCACCTGTAGCAGTAGGCCCCAGAAAATGTCCAAATGCTGGTGTGGGGGGTCTGGCAAAAGCCCCAACTGATTGCTCTCTGGACTCTCGCCTGCCCTCATTTTTCCAGACTTGTTTCTTCCTAAATTATAATTTATAATTCCTAAATTATAGCAATAATTTAAAGAGGAGTAATCATTAACCTGAGAAACATTATTTATTTATTTTACCCACCCTTCACCCTAAGGTGTCAATGGATTACAACAATTTAAAATTCAATATTAAAACACTTTAAAACAAATTACAATCACAGGAATAGGGTGGGTCCTAAAACTATATATCTTCCCCCAAAGAATCCTATGAACTGTAGTTTGTAAAGAGTGCTGAGAGTTTTTAGGAGAGCCCTATTCCCCTCACAGAGCTACAGTTCTCAGCAGGGCCGGTTCTAAAGGGCAGCCAGGTTGGGCACTGGCCCGAGGGCCCCGGAGCTACAGGAGCCCCTGAGGGGCCCTCCACTCCCCTTCCATGATCTGCCCCCCCACGCCCCCCACTTACCTGTCAGCCGGCTTTTTAGCATTGCCCTTAATGAAGATGGCGGCTGCAGCTTCCCTAAGGTACTGAAGCCGCTGCCACCATCTTAGTTGATGGCAGAGATGTGCGCGCATAGCACGCACGTGTGCCATCAACAAAGATGGCGGCGGAGGCTTCATTCCCCTTAGGGAAACCGCAGCCACCATCTTCATTAAGGGCAATGGTAAAGACTAGACAGGTAGGGGGGCCATGGGAGGGCTGTGCACATGCGCACACACACACACACACTGGGGGGCCAGGGCAAGCTGATGCCCAAGGGCCCCTGCATGACTGGAGCCAGCCCTGGTTCTCAGAGTGATTTAACAATCCTTCTTCTCAGGGAACTCTGGGAATTGTAGTTCTGTGAGGGATCTCCTAACATCTCTCAGTACCCTTTACAGACTACAGTTCCCTGGATTATTTGGGTGAAGCCATGACTGTTCAAAGTGGTATAACAGTGCTTTAAATGTATGGTGTGAATGCGGTCCTACTCTTGTTTTATATGTGATAGTTACCTTCATTTTTACTATGTTAGAAATTACTCAACAAAAGCAACATGGGGGGGTATATTTTAACCAAGACATCTCTGGTATTAAAATCAAATTTGTGTGATTTCACAAAATGTTAACCTGATGCAATCTAATAATACTTCAACATTATCTCAAAAATCTCAGAATGTAGAAGTGGACTACTGTGATGAATGACAAAGCTATTTTGAAGTTATGCTTTATTATAATGTAGAATACTTCATTCTTGACATTTAAATTTTCTCTGCCTCTCATTTAACAATATTTACCATTTTTTATGAATTTTGCATTTGTCCTCACTACTATCTGCTTTGATGTTGCATCAAATCTACCAGATGAATTTCACTGCTTAGAATCCATTATAAATGTTCAGAAGGAAAGTGGATTGCCTCAATACTGCAACAAAAAGCAACACTTTGATATACCACTTTTTCTTAGTTTTGATGCAGCTTTGAAGCCCTTGGCCATTACCTGAATTGATTCAGGAGACCTTAGTACAGCCAAACAAAAACTGTAGAGTTGAAATCTACCTTAATGCAAACACAGTGCTCCAAACAAAGTTAAGGTACAGACATAAAATACATAATTATAAAATGATATCAAAAATTTAATATGTATATAAACAATCAATATAAAATCCCTATAAATATTTTCATATAATAATAAAAAAATGGCCAACAAAGAAAAGTCAGTGCCCATACACAATGAAGTACAAAATATATGATATAATCAAGACAATGTCAATGTGAAGATAAAGGGCAACTTGTAAACAATGGCCAATGCGCATAAATCAATGCCCATATGTAATAAAATGCAAAGTGTATAACATAGCCAAACACGTTTCGACAATTAGTCTTCTTAAGTGGCTTTCATGATGAGTATACATTTTGTGTATTATGTGCTAAGATATGAGCTGATACGTGGGCTGTTCATTAACTCAATTGTTCATTTCCTTCTGTCAATCAATTATAAAAAATATTGACAATTTTACCAATGTTAGTACAGCCACCAGCATGGTCAATAGAGAATGCAAAACCAAGAATACTGGTGTGCTGTTATTATTGGCTATTATTGGCTGGAAACACTAGGTTTATGATTAGAAAGAAAGACACACTAGTTTTATTATACCAGCATACCTCACATTCTCATTCTATTTTAAAAGCTTTTTTTATTTTCACAGTTCTAGACTCTAACATGATTTCAATCAATTAGGCAAGTCTAAGAGATGTATTTGTAAGGAGCCTGCTGATAAGAGGATCTGAAAAATGTTTTTGTCTGTTTACAGAAAGAAATTGTTAACTTTTGTCTGGAAGATTGTAGGCTAAAGAAAATATATTGGTAGTCCACTTCCGTGCATAAATATGCAAGTAATTGGCACAAGCTATGTGTGTAATTGTTTTGTTAACAAAGCTTCATCATGTAGAACATGTTCTCTTGATATAGAACTTTATTTTCCCTACACAACATTCTTACATAAGGAAAATACCGACTCTGTATGCAGAAGGGCTTTCTGTCTTTACCACTGGGTACACTAGTAACATGTCAGTGTAACTTGCTGAAAGAACGACAAGGCTTTGATTACACTTTGGATTTCACAAGTTGATTAGCAAGTCATATGCATGTGTACTTTTTAACTTGTTCATAAATGATCTAGAGTTAGGGGTGAGCAGTGAGGTGGCCAAGTTTGCCGATGATACTAAATTGTTGTTGCAAAGAGCTCCAGAAGTACCTCTCCAAAATGAATGGGGAGTAAAATGACAAATGCAATTCAATGTAAACAAGTATAAAGTTATGCATATTGGAGCAAAAAATCATAATTTCACATATACTCTCATGGGGTCTGAACTGATGGTAACTGACCAGGAATGAGACCTTGGGGTTGTAGTGGATAGCTCGATGAAGATGTCAACTCAGGATGTCAACTCCTATGGAAAAGGCAAATTCCATGCTAGGGATCATTAGGAAAGGTATTGAAAATAAAATTGCCGATATCATAATGCTGTTATACAAATCTATGGTGCAGCCACATTTGGACTATTGTGTACAGTTCTGGTCACCTCATCTCAAAAAGGATATTATAGAGCTAGAAAAGGTTCAGAAAAGGGTAACCAAAATGATCAAGTGGATGAAGCCACTCCCCATGAGGAAAGGTTGCAGCATCTGGGGCTTTTTAGTTTAGAGAAAAGGCAAGAAAAAGGTGACAGAAGTGCATGAAATTATGCATGGAGAAAGTGGATAGAAAAAAGTTTTTCTCATTTCTCTCATAACACTAGAACTCGTGGACATTCAATGAAGCGAAATGTTGGAAGATTCAGGATGGACAAGATTCAGGACAATTCATCACACAGCACATAGTTAAACTGTGGAATTCACTCTCACAAGAGGTAGTGATGACCACAGACCTGGATGGCTTTAAAAGAAGATTAGACAAGTTCGTGGAGGATAATAATAATAATAATAAATAATAATAAATAATAATAAAATTTTATTTGTTAGTCACCTATCTGTCCGAATTAACGGACACTCTAGGCGACTTACAGCAATTAAAATACACTATACAACAAGAACACAATCATCAATTAGTCTAAAACATCAGTTAATACATCATAAACTACTCCATCCCAAGGATCCCGTAGGCCTGCCTGAATAGCCAGGTCTTTAAGGCTCGGCGAAAACCCATCAGGGAGGAGGCATGTCGAAGATCAAAAGGAAGAGAGTTCCAGAGGGTAGGGGCCACAACTGAGAATGCCCTCTCTCTGGTCCGCACCAGCCTAGCTGTTTTGGCCGGTGGGACCAAGAGGAGGTCCTGTGTGGCTGTTCTTGTCAGGCGGCATAATTGGTGATGCTGGAGGCGTTCCTTCAGATAAACTGGGCCAGAACCGTATAGGGTTTTAAAGGTCAACACCAACACCTTGAATTGGGCCCGGTAAGCAACTGGTAGCCAGTGTAGATCTACTATCACTGGGGTAATATGATCCCGGCGACAGCTATGCTTGATCAAGCATGCTGCCGCATTCTGTACCAGCTGCAATTTCCGGACCGTTTTCAAGGATAACCCCACGTATAGCACATTACAGTAGTCTAAGTGAGAGGAAACCAGGGCATGTATCACTCGTGGGAGCAGATGCATAGGAAGGTAGGGTCGCAGCCTCTGTATCAGATGTAATTGATACCAAGCTGCCCGGCTCCTGCCGAAACCTGAGCCTCCATGGACAGCTGGGAGTCAAGAATGACCCCTAGGCTGCGGACCTGGTCCTTCAGGGGTAATCTTACCCCATTAAGTACCAAGTCTATATCTCCCAGCCTTCTCTTGTCACCCACGAGCAACACCTCGGTCTTGTCGGGGTTCAGCTTCTGCCTGTTCTCGCCCATCCATCCACGTATGGACTCCAGGCATTTGGACATGGTATTCACAGCCAACTCTGGTGAAGATTTAAAGGAGAGATAGAGCTGAGTGTCATCCGCATATTGGTGACACTGCAGCCCAAATCTCCTGATGATGGCCCCCAGCGGCTTTACATAGATGTTGAATAGCATGGGGGAGAGGATAGAACCCTGTGGCGCTCCACAATTAAGAGGCCAAGGGTCTGAAACCTCATCCCCCAATGCCACCCGTTGGTACCTGCCTGATAAAGCTATCAATAGCTACTACCCATGATGGCTATGCTCTACCTCCATAGTCAGAGGCAGTATGCTTCCGAATACCAGTTGCTATAAACTGTAGGAGGGGAGAATGCTCTTGCACTCCAGTCCTGCTTGTGGGCTTCCCATGGGCAACTGGTTGGCCACTGTGAATACAGGTTTTGTTGTTGTTATGTGCCTTCAAGTCAATTACGACTTAAAGCTCTCCTCCAGCACCACATTTCAAATGAGTTGATTTTTCTCTTGTCCGCCTTTTTCACTGTCCAACTTTCACATCCATACATCAGTCAGTCAAGTTTATTTGCCAGGCCATAGGCCAACACAATTAAGAACATAAAACAAACATATTAAAATTTTACAATTAAAACAACATTAAGATAGCATCACTTTAAAACCGTTAAAACATAGAATAGAAGTATGTGTATACATTTATAACCAAAAGATCTCTAGGATCCAAGAACATTGTAATGTTTAGCCCTCAACTTTTGGGCAACAAAAGCGAAATGTGCCACCTTATTTGTAACTTGAGGGTCTTTATCTGCAAGGAGAAACGAGATAATTTGATCTATATCTTTGGAACCTAAGGTACTGATCAGGGGATCCAAATACAATGGATCTTGGTTGGATATAGAGTGGGCAATCTAAGAGATAAAACTCTGACGGTTTTACGCTCTCGACGCTTCTCAATCCCTGATACTTCAGTAAATCCGACGGATTTGCAAAAGGCAGAGCGTAGACGTCGGTGGTCCCCCTTTTTAAATTATTCCATCTCACAATCTCTGAATAGTAATACCCTGATCTCTCTCAGGCAAGAATCTATGAATCCTGAGACCGATATTTTTGACTCTTACCAATCCATCATATCTTGTCTCAAACCATTGTCAATAATTAATGGCCCTTCTAAGGCTTTACGTCCATTGGATAAGAGGTGGTTTGATCAGGAATGTAAAATGGCCAAACGGCATCTAGTATACTATGCTCGTAGATTTATAAGGGATCCTTCTACTGCTACCCGTGAACACCTTGTTTTGCTTCGCTCCTCTTACAAGACATTGTTAAGGGAAAAAAAGGCCCAGTTCGCGATTACTCTATGGCAACAGCTTATTCAAGCTCAGCAAGATGGTAATGATTGCCTATTTTGGGATATGGTCTCGGGCTGGTATGGAGCTGGTAGTCACTCCATAACTAACCAAATCTCAACCCAGGCTTGGCAAGAGCATTTTAATAATCTATATTTTATTCCCATAGATAGTATTGCCATTTTACCAATACTCACAGAGATAAACTTACCTAACTGGCCATCGGTTACACTAACACAAATTCAAGTGCTTATTTCTTCTCTGAGAAAAGGCAAGGCTCCGGGGGAAGACATGATTCCCCCTGATCTTTTTATCAAATTCTCTGATTGGTGGGCTCCGATATTAGCCAAATTATTCACTAGGATAAACAACACTGGTATAATACCGGAGGGCTGGAAGCAAAGTGTAGTCATTCTTATTTTTAAGAAGGGACAGAGATGTGATCCACGCAACTATCGCCCTATCAGTCTGTTGGATGTAGGAGCGAAGCTATATAGCAAATTTCTCCTCCTAAAATTAGAGGAATGGGAAGCTGATAACAGAATTATCTATCCAGAACAAGCAGGGTTCAGAAAAGGCCAGAGTACCATAGACCATTGCTTTACTCTCTACTTAGCCAATCAATCGATACATGGACCCACAAAACACCTCTATGTCGCCTTCGTAGATCTCGCGGCAGCTTTCGATTCAATAGATAGAGAGCGTCTATGGTCCAAGCTGGAGAATACTAATATTGATAAACAAACGCCTGTTACACCTGATTAGGGAATTACACTCGAACAACACATCCATACATAGAGATTGGAAATACCATGGTCTGAATGATCCTGACTTTGGTGTTCAGTGATACATCATTGCCTTTGAGGACCTTTCCTAGTTCTCTCACAGCTGCCCTCCCCAGTCCTAGCCTTCTTCTGATTTCTTGACTATTGTCTCCATTTTGGTTAATGATTGTGCCAAGGATACAGGATGCTGGACTAAATGGGCAATTTAGGCAACCATAACCCTTAAATATTAGGCAGGTGCAATCTCTGCTATCTTTTTGGCACCTTTTGAAGACTTTCCTCTTTCAACAAGCCTTTTAAGTTGAGGCCTATCCCAGTCTGCATCTGTGTTAGAATTGCTTGTTAATATGTTTTTTTAAAATATGTTTTTAATGCTTTTAAAAAAGATGTTTTTAAAGCTTTTTTTTAAAAAATGTTTTTAACGTTTTATTTTAATGTATTTTAAGGTCTGTTTTTATGATATTTTAAAGTGTTTTTAGTGTTTCTGTTTGCTGCCCTGGGCTCCTGCTGGGAGGAAGAGTGGGATATAAATCAAATAATAAATAAATAAAATTGGCCTGATTCAGCAGGCTCTTCTTATGTTCATATGGATGTATGGGGAGTGTTTTCTGAAAGAGACATTAATTCTTCTTTCTTCCAGTTTCTAAAAGTGTATCAGATTAAATATATGCATACACACCATAAATTTAAAGCACATCCCCTCCCCAAAGAATCCTGGTAACTGTAGTTTGTTAATAGGGCTGGGAATGGTAGCGCTAACTACAGTTCACAGGATTCTTTCAGGAGGAAGCTTTAACTGTATGGTATGTATGCTGCCTATATGTAATTTAGGAGCATAAGACGCTTATACCAAGTCAAACCATAGGTTCATCTAGCCTACAGTGATTGACAGCCCTCAGGTTTTCAGAGAGAAGTCTTTCCAAGTCCTACTTGGAGATGTTGAGGAGTGAACCTGGGACCTTCTTCCATGGAAAGCATATACTTTGCCACTGAGCTGTGGGCCTTCCCCATTTTGCACAGGATGTGTGTAGCAATATGATCTGGAGATAGAATCTGAAAGAGTGGGATATTCTACTACTACTACTACTACTACAACAACAACTAATAATAATAATATGCCTCCTTCTTTGTCCAGTCCAGTTCACTTTTTTTTTGAGGCTCAAGAATATAAGGTTTACTATGTGACTATATTTGTCCTCAACATTCACCTGAGGGTTTTTTGAAAGACCACAAGTTACTTTGACTTGAACATTGCTAGACTAAGAGGTGCTTTTTCTACCTGAAATATGAACATGTGAACTAGTCTGTGTACTTCCTTATTGGAAATCTTCTCCTGGCCAAACCAAAATGTTAACATCTGGCCTATATTCTGGGCCTATTTTTGATGGATGGGTGGGTGGATAGAGACAACTATTTTTGCCCAATAGAATTATTCTTTCAGAAGTACAGTTTGCTACTTCTGATAATTAAATTAAGTGTTCTGCTGACTCCCACTTTAGGAATGTAACTGAAACTAAAGTTTTGATCTACGTTATCATGTGTTGAACTTTCTGGAATTTTATGATGTAAATTAGTTTCCTGAAACAAAAAGAAGAAAAGTATTTTTGGACTGTTACTTTTTGTTCGTGTGTTCAAACAATTAATATAACAAAACAAATCTAAAACAGTTGTTTGACATGCATATTAAACCAATTTTAAGTAGAACCCTATGTCTGGCTAATTCTGCTTCTTGTTATGTTTTTAAAGTCAGATAGCCAATGTGGTGCCTTCCAGATGTTGCTGGATTCTAGCTCCCATTATCCCTGACCATTGGCCATGCTGGCTGTTGATGAAAGTTGGAGTTCAACAACATCTGGAGGGTGACATGTTGGCTACCCCTGATTTTGGGGAAATGCCCATAGCTCAGTGGCAGGGCACAGGCCTTGCATGCATAAAATCCCACATTATATCCATGACATCTGCAATTAAAGATCTTAGGTAGAAGGGCTGGAAAAGGCCCTAGAGAGGTGCTGCATTGAGAATAGACTGGAGTGAACCTGATGGATGTATTTTACGATGTATTTTCTGAAGACTGTCACTCCCAACCTTCAGGAGGAAGTCTTGTGTTGCTTTTGCCTGAGGGGAGAGGCATTTGCTACCCAACATATGGACTAGTTTGGCCAAAAGGCTGGGAGTAGGGGGTTGCCTATATTCATCTGCCCCTCCCCAAGTCCTCCTCCTGATGTGTAGTGGCACCCCCTCCCATCCTCAAGCAGTGGGGGCTTAGCCAGCTGCCAATTTGGGGCTGAGTAGAAATTTGGGGGAGCAACCTGATTGGCTTCGGGTGCTTTTTTCCACCTAGTTCACACCTCTCTGAAATTGGTTGGCTTATGGTGGAATTAGGGATAGAGGAGAAATTCAATTCAGCTCTCATTTAAAGCCAAATCTATCAAATTTGCACTTTCTGAAACACTACAAGAATCGAAATACAGCCATCCTTTGAAATTTGCATTTATCCAAATTTTGCAATGCAGTTCTCCAACCAATGTTTACAAAAATGCATATATTAGGGGGAAATGAATATAATAGTGAAAATAGCATACAAATGCATTATGAGATATTGCTTGCAAAAATTTGTGTTGAACTTTGTGTTGAAATGGTGGAGAATATTCATGAGCATTTAAAAACACATACACAACACATGTTGCTGCAGAAATGTGGAGAACTGAATTTAAGATTGGAAAAATGAGAAACAGAGAACCAGCATTGACAGAACCTTCCATCCCTAGGTCAGATATAGCTTGATTAGGCTGTTTTGTGTTTAGTGCATGCACATAAGAGGTTTAGTTAATGGCCAGCACCCTGAAGCATGTTGGACAGGGGGCACTCCACTAAGTACCCCCTATTGTCATCCAGGTTAGGGGGCTGCTTGTTTTGGTGATCTTGGGGCCTGGCAGGTGCCACCTGCTGAACAGTGGGGGTGGCTGGCACCTGTCAGGCCACACACCTACAGCTTCCCTTATGGGAAGATGGTTTGGCCTCCCTTCATGCCACCTTGGGTGAGGGAGTTGTTCTTGGGTGGTTTGGCCCTTAGCAACAGGCGGGAGATTTTCTGCTTGCCAGCACAGGTTATATCTGCCTGCATTTCTGTTTGGTTTGGTGCAAGTGTTCCTTATTGTATTTTAATAAATCTAACATTTAACCAATCCTTGTGTCAAAGTCTTCAGTCTGGGTGAGGGACAAATGCCCAGTTTTAGTCAAGCAACTAAACAAAAAAAGTAGCAGCCCCAAAGCTCTTACTTGCCAAACCGTTTCATGAAAAAACAGGCTTTTGCTCAATCTCTGAGCGAAAACATTAAAACACAGAGGTTAAAAAAGTCCTATTTTACTGTAGAATGTCCGCCAGTTCTTGGTTTATTCTGTGGAATACTGAAGATTAATTATAAACAGAGGCCATGATCCAGCACACACAGCCAAAATAAAAATAAAAAAATTCCACCCAGATCTTCAGTGACACAAATTTAAAAGGAATTTGCTGGGAAGGATACACTCATTGTCTTTCTGCCATTTTGTGTGTGTTCCCTTCTTAAATAATGTGTGTTCTTTATCCTCCTTTTATTTATTACTCATCTAAAAGTTGAACTGTTGTAGTGACTCCTTGGCCTCTCTGACAGCTTTCAGCATTTTCAAGGCAGAGCTGATCATTCCATGTGCACAGTAGCGATTCCCATGCAGGCACAGCTTGCTGCAGTCCCCGGGATTCCCTCAAGCAGTGTGAGTATCTTTTGCAGCAATTGTAGCTGCACATTGTTGTTGTTGTTATGTGCCTTCAAGTCATCTACGACTTATGGCGACCCTATGAATCAGCGACCTCTAACATCCAATTATTTGCAGCCATGAAGCATATTGGTTGAATTTGGGCCAGTCACTACTTGTCAGTCTAATCTACCTCACTGGACTGTTGTGAAGGTAACAGGTGACAATGTATGTCACCCTGAGCTCTTGAGAGGAATAACCTAAATAAACAAAGGTGATAGCAGTGGGGGAAATGTAATGTAGCACAAGCAGGCACCTACTCAGGCAACAGGGCCTCTCCTTCCTCTCTTCCCCCCTGTAGCCCTCTGCATGCTTCCAAAATCTGCTGTGGAGGGTTGGGAGATCTGAAATTTGACGAGAACAATCAATAAAGCACAAATATGAACAGATTAGTCTGTGTAATCCAGGTTATGATATATTTAGAATCAAAGAGCAGAAAAGAAGTGTCCGTAAGACAAGTGCTCAGATGGCTTAAGATGCAATGTAAATCTTACCAATGTAAAGAAGGTCTTTGGATACATTTATGCAATTGCATAGGCACAAAAGGGTTCCTTCTTGTACACTTTGTTGAGTGTTCCTAGGCATAGTAAATGCAGCCTGCATTTTATAAAATAAATCACTCACAGTCTAATGCACTGCTGGGGAGCCTGTGGCCCTCCAGTTGCTGTTGTACTACAACTCCCATCACCTCTGACCATTTCCATGTTCTGGCTGAGGCTAATGGGAGTTAGAGTCCAACAATATCTGGAAGGTCATGGGTCCCCACCATTGATCTAATGACTGGTTAGAACTGGATTTGGGTGACACCTTTTCCATAAACTGATTGCGTGGCCTCTTCAGTGTCCTGTCTGAAAAAAGTAATAATAGCAACCTAGAAGGGTCAACGCAGGTGTGACATTATGCATGCAATTAATAAGCCCCCCCCAATTCATATTGGGACCATGGAATGGGGGGAGAGACTTTTTAGCCATTTGATTCCGTCGTGGCTCTGATCCAAACCAGGCCTCTGTCGCTGCAATTTTCATCAAGAGGGAAGCTCCCTTTGCGTCTCAGCAATAAGCAAGTGGGTGTTGCATCTCACCCACACCACCCACCACTGGCTCATGGGGCAATTTCTGAAGACCAGTGTCTGACCAGAACGGAGGCCATCAAAATGAGCCCACTAAGAAGATTCTTGCTCGGGGAATGAAGAATAAGACAAAGGTTGTTTTTTTAAAAAAAAGGCTGGCATGCACATATATATTCAGTGAATGCGAAGTGAGTATAGAAAGAACAAACAGGAATTTACTTTTGTGTCTAAATTAAATATATTGCTCTAAATCAGGAATAGGGACCCTGTGGCCCTTCAGATGTTGCTGACACTACAACTCCCATAATCCCTGACCATTGGCCGTGTTGGCTGGTGCCAATGTGAGTTGGAGAACTAGAGGTTGTCCATCTGTGCTCTAAATTATTGCAACGTTAGTCATAAAAGACTTAGTTGTTTTGCATGTAGTACCAAATTGCATAACACACCAGACTCTCTCACTATTCCCAAGTAGTAAAAACAATTCTATCAAACACTTGACTAGAAGAGATTCATAAGGACCTTTTAAAGTCATTCTACTAGATTTTCACCTTCGGCAAAGTGATATCATCGAGTTTGGCTGATCTGGCTTAAACAAAACCACCAATTTCACAAGTCAAGCAAAGAAAAGCAGTGACGGCATTTTTAATGTGTATGCTTTTTCAGTTTATGACTTAAGGTAGGTGGCCAGCTGCTATTTGAGGGGCTCATCTGTCCGTCTGGAGTTCTGTTTGTACTACTATGAAGCTAAATGAGAACATTGTAAACTTTCCCCCCACTAGAAATATAAATATTGTCTTCTCTAGGAAAGACTGCTGCCTAGCGTAACAGGAAGTGAACTAATATTTCATTTATTGGTCTAATATTGCTGAAAGGTTTGATTTTAATTTGGATCATCAGCAAATTCACTGCTTTATAGGTGTGCCATTAGACATGGGTTCTGGGAAAGAGGGGGAAGCGCACAGTATTTCTTTCCCACATTGTTCATACAAAAAAGTTCACAAGTAGGACAAAATGATATTTCAATCAGGTTTTTTTATATACATAAGTCAATGCGATGTTCCCACCCCCATATAGTTGAAGTATAACTCCCATCACCCACAGCCAGCATGGCCAATGGTCAGAGATGGTAAGAGCTGTAGTCCAACCACATCTGGAAGCACAGCATTGGCTACCCCAGGTGTATAGGTGTTAACAACACTTTAAGACTTTGAGGGGATCAAGACAAATGGATTTTTAGTTCAAGTAGCAAGAGTTGCACATCATGCCACTCAGGTTCAGCCAGAAATAAACAGAGATGGGCTGGAAGTGACACAGCGTCACTAATACTGCTATATCCTAGCACATATCCAGGGGAGATTACGCTCCCCAAGCCAAAAGCTTTTGGAGGCACAGCAGGAAAGCACAAGGAGGCAGGAAAGTCCCCCATGTGATGGGACTGGACAAGCATGCCAGACCTTCAACAGCTACAGCATAGACAGGGAGGATCTCCTGGGATGAGAAAAACCACATAGGAGCCCCCCAGATGTCCTATTTATTGTGCATTCATGATTTTTTGTGCTGTTGATGGTATTCAATACTACTCGCACCTGCAGAAGTTGTGGGGCGGTCATGCTGCTTCATTAGCAATCATGGGCTGTAGCTTCCTGCTGAAATCCCATAACATTTTATGCCACAAATGTTTCAAAGGTTTTTTTTTTTAAGTTTAGTGCTATATTGCTAGGGTGACCTGGCAATGTGCTGAATTAAATTTGCTTCTTTGTGATGTAGCCACTCCCACATATTTTGTTTTGATGATACTAACATTCCTGTGGGGTTGTTTTGTGTGGGAATGTTGAAGGTTTAACACAGCAACCGTAGCCTAAACATAAAAAACTGTTTAAATGAAACTATGGTGGCTTAGCGCAATTTACCTGTGCTTTATGCTTGGGAAAAAGGGGGGGATTAGGAATGGCGGGAACATGGACAATGGAATGATGGAAACATGTGGATGTAATAATGCAGGAGCATTGGGGAAGCAGAGGTGGAGTCATCAGGGTCTCAGGGGGTCTTAGACCCCTTATGTTTTTGGGAGCAGCATCCTGTGAGCCAATCAGCATGAAAGGGAAGTGTGTTACCCACTGAGAAGACTTTTCTAACATGCTTCCTTGTCCTTTCCTGCTGTTTGTAGCCAATCAGAGTGAAAGGAGGCGAGTCAGCCACAGAGAAGACTCTTTTCAGTAGCTAACACTCTCCGCTTTCATGCTTATTGGCTCCTAGGGATGTCTGTTGCTGTGGGAGAAGGCATGAACAAGGATCCCATTCTGAACCCAGCAGCAAAAAGGGTGGTGGTGGCTGTGAAGGGATCCTGCACTTCTGAACTTGCCACTACACTACTGTGGGGAAGCATTACAGAACAAACATGATGTGTGGACTGTCCAGTATAAATCCACTTGAAATTAATGCATCAATGACACGCACAAGAAAAGAAGTATAAATCCACTTGAAATTAATGCATCAATGACATGTGCAAGAAAAGAAGCAGCCTGGATGGGCCCATAATCATAGTTTAGTTTATATCCTTCACTTTCCACAAGTGAATTTATGCTCAAAGCACTTCATAGAAAATACTGTAATAGTATAATACAATACAATAATAGTATAATATCAGAATATACAATTATTATTATTAACACTGCAATGTAACACTGACAGTTCAACAACAAACAGTTCATTTAAAATATATCCATAATGCAAGTGAGCATAAATCTTACCAAAAAGGTCAATTAACAATTTCTAATACTTTTAATATTCAACCCCACCCCCCAGGAACATACAGTTTTAGAAACCTAGACCATATGTCTCATATATTGCCATCCTGGGCTCCTGCTGGGAGGAAGGACAGGAAATAAATCAAATAATAAATAAATAAAATAAATATGAAGACTTTACGCTACTTCATTTAATGACTTTCATTTAAGAAATCAGTAGCATCTGAAGGGGCCCTCATTTTCTTCTATCCGTTAGAGTGGCCCCCCATATCCACCCATTTACAAAATCTGTTCAACATAAAACTAGACCATTTCCCCAATAAATAGGATATTAATGTTTCCTCTTGCATTTGGGAGAAAGCAGCTATTTTTTCCATCTTTGAATGTCCTTAGAATGTTTACTCCAAAACCTCTGGAGACTCAACTCATTTTCTCATTGCCTCTCCACACCCAACCATCTGGATGTACAAAGTGCTGTTTACCAGATCACTCAATCTCTCTCCCTGTTCCCCAATACACACGTTAAATATTTTATCTCTAAAGACTCAATGGAAACAAAAAATTAAAACCTTCATATCTGAGCGGCAAACTGTGCATTCTAGAAATAAAGTTTACATGCAAACACAGTGCTATACAAAACTATGGAAAGTGTCCTGAATATGCTTTTCTTACCAGGCTTGTGCACATGTCTTACTAGCTGGATGAAGTGTCAAACACACAAGCTGGTGCATGAGTTGAGTTCATGGTTGTGGCTGCATACATCTGGCCACAGTCAGAAAATCAGCAGGAGGAGTTGCAGGGGGGGCTCTATTAACCATTCTTTGCTTCTTCCTTAGTAACTGATTGGCAATATTGCTGGTCATTTCACCAGATCTACACATATGCAGCCCTGACCCGTGACTGTGTGCAATTGGATGTCAGTAAGTAATGACAGAAATTCATGCACAATTTTTTAATAAAAATAACATATTTGCTAATTTAATTTCTCTCTCCTAATTAAAATCCTCAATGGCTCTCAAATTCCTTTAAAATAGAAATAGGATAGGTTTATTAAAGAAAAGATTTGTGCATTATGGTAATAATTTGACTTGCTGACCTGAGTGTGGTGCAGCAGTTAAGTGTGAAACTTGGACCTTTGTGACCTGGGCTCAGATCGCCAATCAGCTTTGAAGTTTATTGGGTGACTTAAGGCCAGTCCCCGTTTCTCAGTCAATGGAGGGGGGGTAAGAACCATGTATGCTGTGCTGAGCTCTTGAACAGAAGATGGGATGCAAATGTAGTAAGTAGGCTTAGGTTAGGTTTATTTAATTTATCAAATTCTCACTAGAACAGTGATTTGCAACCAAGTTAAAAAAATACAATAACAACATTATTTAAACTTATTAAAAACAGATTTAACAATACAATGATATCATTACTGCTGCCCAAATGCCTGGGGAAAAAAATGTCTTTGGCACCAAAACAATGATAAGTTTGGTGCCAGGCAGCCTTTCCTAGGGGAGCATCCTATAAACTGGGCCTACTACAGAGAACTAAATAAACATGCCTTTTCCTTTGCTGTAATATATACATCAAGATAAAGATACACATGCAAGTTTAGAATATACTCAAGTACGTTTGCTACTTACCCAGGTTGCTTCCAATTAAAATATACTGTTTGGAGGTGGCTTTAGCTTGTGACAAATCTGAATGCTAAGATTTTGCAATACCAGATTCACCACCATCATGACAGCTATTTCAACACAATTCCCCTCATATGCTGGCAGAACACTTCAGTTGCTGAACTGTTTCAGTAGTGAGGATTCCTGTTGGAGTGGCCAAAACGGGGTGGGAACATAGATGGGACATGGGTGGCATAGGGGAAGAGCATATTTACACTGTATCTTATACTGTTCCAAACTATAGCCACTATTTGGCCAGAACCAGCTCAGTCAGAGGAAACGTCCACCTCATTGAAGTCAGTGGGAGAGGAAAGGCGTTAAAAAGCTGTCCCGCATCCACAAGATCCTTGCCCACATCAGCATGGCAGAGCACAGTGTATGGTGTAACTCAACACCCATTCACAAGATAGCACTGTCAGTATATAAACCCCACAGAGCGAGACCACAACTCAGATGATACTTGTGACTAGCATGGGGCTATCTCTCTCTCTGGGCTTATGCTATGCACACTTTGAAGTCACAAGGGGAACTTTGATGATGGGGAATCTATGGAGAAAGGGCTCTTGGCACACAACGGGAGCCTTCTGCACAAAGCTGCCTAGCGTCGCAGCACACAAGTGAATTTCAGCACATTGCTAACACTTCTCTGCCTAGAAGCCTAACAGACCCCTTGTCTTTGGACTCTAGATACAAACTCCTAGCACTACTCCAGAACTGAGGGAGCCAGAACAGGGCACCCCACACAGGTAAATAAGGGAAGGGGCAATGCATGCCATAATGTACAACTGCTGTAACTGCCTTCCATACCTCCCCATCCCTTTTGCCATATGCAGCTACTGTGCCTTGTCTGAACTACATTGCTCGAACTCTCTCCCCTGCTCCCAAAGAGTGGGAAGCAGTGTCCTTCACGCAGGTGACAAACTCATCCCCCATGCAGGTAAGCTCTCTTGTTGACAAAGGCCAGGCACTCCACTCCATCCATTACCACGGCTGGCCAAACCCACCTGAGCAATTTTGCCTTACAAGGTGAAATCGTTTCAAGTTGGCTTATTCCAAACAAACCTTTGCTGACATTAACCACTGTTTCTCAGTGTAGATAACACAAGCTGTGTGGTTAAGCAGAAGCAGAAGCTTCTGTTCTCCTTCTTACAGCTCTTCGGAGGGGGGCAGGAAGTCCAAGACTACCTGAGTCAAAACAGTAGTGCCGAACAATGGTTGGCATGATGTCTGACATGGACTGATCACTTAATTATAAGGGGCTCAAGTTGTTTATGGCTTTAGACATCATACCATGAAGTGAGCTCAGAAGATAACACAGTATTGGTGCAAAGTATGTTCAGAAGATGCCACAGCACTGGTGTAATGTACTCACAATCATTTAAATGGGGCATGTTCAAGAGCAATGTAAAGACAGATGCACACAGCAAAGGAAATATGAGCTGTAAAGGGAAGAAAGGAAGCTCGTCCTCACCACATATACCTCTTGCACTCTCTCCATGGTCTCAGCAGAGAGGGGAGGAGATTACATGTCATCCAGGATCTTCTTCCTCGTTCTGGCAGCCTCCTTTCTCTGAGTAGCAGGAGATCACAGGGATCCTTGCCTGCTTCCAGTGCTTCTCTTGGTACTGGCTTTTCACCCCCTGTGAAAGACACAGATATTTTCCACCATCTGGGTTCACTGACCAACTTCCAGGTGGAAATCTTGCCTCTTTAGCATGCAAGTCCACTAGACCTTTCTGTTTCGTCATCACTGTTCATGGACCTGAACAACCTCAGTTTGTTTACCTGGCCATCTTGCCAGCCCCTGATCTCCTCTCATTCATAAGTAAGCCTCATCCCTTCACACAAGGGAAATATTGTTAACTGCATTTAAAATAGCAGAAGTATATTTTCAGTGTACTCTTTGTATTTCCCATGTCAGATGGGTTAGTTGGATGAAAGACATTTGGATTTACTGCAAGGAATTTTGTGATGACTGCACCTTCCCTATGATTTGCAACAATGTTCAGGTGTGAAGTTGCAAACTGACATATCCTCAATATTATTCCCTTGGCCATTTCACTTCAGTGGCTGAGTTATGCAGATGAAATGAATACTTTAAGACTCAAAGCCCATAATTCACTGCAGTTCACTTGACATTCCAAAGTGTATTTTTTCAGTTAACATTACATGGGAAGAATATTATGAGAGAGACAGTAGATGAAGTTGCTTCTCTCAGATCTGCTTTCCACTTTGCTTTTTGATGCAATAAAGACACCACAAGGTAAGCATTCTCCATATCTCTTGTATAGGGAAGCTTTGTCTTGAAAGAATTGTCATATGGTGAGATTGCAATGGGAAACAATTTCATTAGGTCTCCAGGATGTGATAAATAAAAGGGGCCTGATTCTTGCATTACATTAGTAACATTGAAGGTACTTCCCCATGATTAAGTTCCACAGCGGTCTGGTAATGTCTTTCTAATGGAACCGTTTGGGATTGCTATCATAGGTAGATACGCAATATCTTCTCATGCCAGCATCACTCCTCCCTGGGAACTAAGGATGGATGAATCTATCAAGTTCTGTTATCTCAGTTTCTCATTTTTCCAATCTTAAATTGAGTTCTCCACATTTCCACATCAATTTGCATTTAAAAAAAGTATTCATGAAAATTCATCAAGCCTTAGTTGGATTTCTTCTAATATATACATGTGTGCATGCAATTTTGCCTAATACACAAATTTTTGAAAGCAATTTTCCTTAATATAATGCATTTTTGTATGTAGTTTTCACTAATATGGGCATTTTTATGCACACTTTACTGTGTATTTTATTTTTTACACATGACGTGGCTGGAGAACTGCACTGCAACATTCATAAATGTATGTGAATTTGGAAGGGTGACTGTGCTGCAGTTCTTGTATTGTTTCAGGGAGTGCAAATTAGGGAGGTTCTCCTTTCAATGTGAGTGGAAGCAAATGTCTCCCCCACCCCTACTGGAAGCTGAACAAATAACATAAGCAACCTGCCCAGTAGCACGACATCAAAATTAATGTAAGAAACAAATGTCACCTGAGTGGGGAATGAGAGCTGCTAAGAGTTTATGAAAATATGAATTGCTTGTATAAAATAAGTCATTTGAAGCTCTCTTGAATCTGGGAAGAGAATCTACTTTATAAGCATCCTTCCATGTACCAACAATTTATAAAAAAAAAATTCAAGTATGATACTCAAAATCAAATGTTCATGAATGAACAGACAATCCTAGCAATGTCTACTCAGAAATAAGTCCTATGCTATTCAATGGGGCTTACTCCTAGGTAAGCGGCATTAGGATTGCAGGCAAAGCTTTTTTTTTAAAAAAAATCAAAGTCAGTGTGACATGCTTTTCTAGATAAGGATAGGCATGAGCATGTGCTAAATTCCTTGTGGGACGATTTCTCATTACAGTAAGACCATATTATGGTGTATCTGGGCTGTAACTGGAGCTGAGCTGATTTCTCAAAAGATATGTTTCGGTGAAAATTTCTGAGGTTTTCTCTTTTCCTCGTCCCCTCTCCTCAGAAAAAGGCCACTTTGCAGAACTTTCTCCAAATATTCTCCACCATTTTTGTGACACTCCTCCCCCCATTGTGGAGGATGCAAAGTGGTATCCTGGTTGCATCACAGCTGTTGCCACTTGCAGTGGCAGTGGGAAAAACATAAGAAAAAAGAACCCATGGTACTGCCACTGCTAATGGCAAGCCTCCCTCCCCGCTCCGTAAGAAAGATTTGGTGAACTGGTCTCCACAGTGCTTACGCCCACAAATAGGATGGGGAATTTTTAGAAGCCCTTTGCACATAGCTCTAATTAGCATATTGAGCTCTTACATATTTATATCTTGAATAACTCTTCTGTCTACACCCATGAGTTGCTAACTTGTTATTTGGCATTGTCTACTCCGCTTTCCATCAAGTTTCAAACAAATGCATGGTATATTATGCTTAAAATCCTAAAACAAACTTTTAATTTACTTCACAGAGATTGTTTCTCTCCCCAAAACCTGTGATTTCATTCTTCGCTAATATTTGTTAAATCCATGCTTCCTTTAGGTATTTATTTAGGATCCTTTACCAGATGTGCTTCTTTGGGCACATGGGACAAATTTATGTTCATGTGTTTCTCTGATATGATTCATGCTAAGTTTCTGTCCAATCCAACTTTCTTTTAAAAAACAATAACAAGCTTTTCTCTAGGTGCATTGGGTCATACAGTTCCAATATAACTTTGTAATGTGCAATAAACCCTATGCTGAAATAAATAGCCCCATTTTAAATAGTAAAATGGCCACAAAACTGAAGTCTGTTTCAAAACTATATTCCATAAAATACACGTTGCTCAAGTCTGATCACTGAAAAAAACCATGAATTTGTTACACACGCTAAAACAACCTGCATGTGCACTGAAAAAGGGCTTTTACTGTATTGCTGGATTCCCACAAGGCAATTTTGTGTAAAGACAACATTATTACATCAACAGAAGACAACTTAACCTTGAACTACCCTCTCAACATTTTCCATCCCCACCCTTTTAAAAGGTCTTACAGCCACAACGCCATCTGATCTTTGTCCATTTCAGATCATATAGAAAATGAAACATATTTCTCGTTATTTCACAGCAGTCTCATTCGCAGTCTGGCTTACTGTGACATGCAAACTAGGCCAGCTGGTGTACATGCTCATATAAAAAGCCTCCTTTCTGTGAATGCAGCTCCTAATTAAGGGATTTATATGAAACATCCATTGACCTGTCTTCAGATGCATTGGCACCATGAGACTCAATTCAGTTTTCTTCAACTATGGCCTCATGTCTCACTGTGGGATAGTGCTATGAAGTAGTACTATTTTCTCCAAGTGTAGGCCCACTGCTGTCAAAAATATGCTGCTGAAGGAATGGAATTCTTGCTGATATTTTCTCTAGTAGTGGTCTCGGCATGGTCAACTACATTGCTGAAGCTAAGCAGCTGTATGTCATGATGGTCATGCCATGCCTCCTCACAGCCACACCCCCTCGCTTGCTCGCTCTCCATTGTCATCCTCACACTCCTTACACCTTGTGCCACAACAGCAGACATCTCTAGGAGCCAATCAGTGTGAAAGGGGACCGTTCTTTCACTCTGATTGGTTCCAATCAGCAGGAAAGGAAAAGGAAGCATGTTAAAAGATTCTTTTCAGTGGCTAACACACTTCCCTGTCATGCTCATTGGCTTTTATGTCACTGGAGACATAGGGATCTGGCTGGGACCCTGCTCCCAAAAATGTAAGGGGTAGTTTCATGTTGCCTTGAGCATGGCTGCACCAGTAATTTTGCTGTCTAAGACAAAGGACGAGATGTGCTCGTGTGCACATCCCCAATTCCATGTACAAAATCTAGCCATACCAGAAGTTGAATCTGACTTAAACCCTGGTGATAGGTCAGCATCTTCCACTGTACTTGAGGGCAGCAGTTTAGCTTAGGAGATGCAGAGCTGGCTAGCTCAGAATGGTGTTGGTGGTGGGGATGCTGCCACCCTCTCACATCTGCCGCCTGAGACAGCTGCCTCACTGCCTAATGATAGAGCCAGTTCTGGCCTTGAGATCCTTGAAGGAAAGGTGGGATATGAATGTAATAAATAAATAAATATAAATACTACCTTCATAAGTGTGAGTTTGCTATTGCTGCTTGTAACATATACAGATTGCATTGCTACACCTTCAAGTTACCATAATGGTCATGCAGTGCTATTGGATTAACATGTGCCACGTCTGTAAAACACTCCAAACTCTTATCAGTCCAAATAAATATAGATCCACCCGGGTACCTGGATATCACAGTGTAACTTGAGTGGTGCAACTATTATTTATTTATTTATTGTATTTGTATACCGCCCCATAGCTGAAGCTCTGTGGGCGGTTTACAGTAACTAAAACATTAAAAACAAATATACAAATTTAAAACACATCTTTTAAAAACAATTTAAAACACAATTTAAAATTTTAAAACAATTTAAAAAACACATGCTAAAATGCCTGGGAGAAGAGGAAAGTCTTGACCTGGTGCTGAAAAGATAACAGTGATGGTGCCAGGTGCACTTCATCAGGGAGATCATTCCATAATTTGGGGGCCACCACTGAGAAGGCCCTCTCCCTTGTTGCTACCCTCCAAGCTTCCCTCGGAGTAGGCACCCAGAGGAGGGCCTTAGATGTTGAGCGTAGTGTACGGGTGGGTTCATATCGGGAGAGGCGTTCCATCAGGTATTGTGGTCCCAAGCCGTGTAAGGCTTTATAGGTTAAAACCAGCACCTTGAATCGAGCTCAGAAACATACAGGCAGCCAATGCAAATTAGCACTTTGAGGTTTGCTTGTTTTCAAAAATGTACTCCAATAGGTTATACGACAGATGTGAAGCAATGGGCCCTCTTTCATCTCCCAGTGTTGACTACAGGACTTACGCTTCCATATTTCTGTTTATTGTCCCAGTACCAGATCCAGGCAATCCCCTCTCCCAGCCTCCTTCATCTCTTTCTACTGAAGCTTGGCAACCCATTTGGGGGAAGAGAAGAGGATGCTTGGTGACTCATTTGGAGGGCAACTGTTTGGGAGTGTGTGTGTGCGCTTCCTCTGTCTGTGTGGGTGTGTTTCGGAGTCCCGGGGGGGGTTGGGAGTCCATGTGTGCATGTTTGGTAGTCTCTGACTGTGTATGAGTGTTTGGATAGTGTGTGTGTGTGTTTGGGAGTCCCGGGGGGTTGGGAGTCCGTGTGTGTGTGTTTGGGAGTCCCTGTGGGGGTGGGGGTGCACAAACAGCACAGGGGTGAAACCCCTAGTTTTTTAAATATTATTGTTGTAACATTTTGATATTTGCCACCCTAGGCTCCTTTGGGAAGAAGGACTGGATAGAAATGTAATAGATAAAAATACTAGCTCAGGAGTGTTGTTGAGTATGCTCATTTTAAGGAATTGATTTTACATATTCTATGCCTTTTCATGGAACCCTTTCAGATGCATTTTTATCATTAAGGAACATTCTGGATTTATTTTAAAAGCAAACAAAACATAAACACACCGTTTATTCTTAATACTGAACTATGCTCAGTCCAGTGCCATCAGTACAATATCCTGTTCCCATGCAATAGATGGTGGTAACGAATGCTGTTGTCTGCAACTTTACATTGTGAGTAGGCCTGGATGAATGTTCTAGTTGTACTTGCTTTGCACAGCAAAACTGGAGTAAGCACAGTGAACAAGGGCATTTTTAAAGCCACATACAGGAAGGAGGAAGTACCACTGATTCAGATTACTCTTTTAAAAAACTACTGCTGGATGAGACCTTCTCCCCGGGTGTGCTACCACAGTGGTGCACAGAATTACAGACGACAACATTTTTTGACAAATAACATTAATAATCACAAAATGACACAGTTGTGGAATGTCACCTATTCCTAATGGCATTACAGAAACAGCCTAGAAGTGCCCTTACAAGCACGTTACACACTGCAATCACAACAGGAATGGATAAGCCATTACATTTTCCCGGGTATAAAATATCCAAGCCCAGTACTAGCATCCAGCATACCAGGGTATTTTCCGAGAAGTGTGCATTCTGGCAGGGTGCAGCAGTGCTGACATCTTGCCTGCTCCCCCTGCCCCTGCCCTGCCAGCACCAGTTGCTACTTGGGTCTTGCTGCAGCAGCACAGCTGCAGCCACCGGCCTCCTCCCGTCCTGACTTGCTCATTCACAGTGGGAGAGTCAGCAGTGTGATGGGCCAGGAGCTAAGCAGCCACTTTGGTCTCAGCCCATTACAACATCACCAGGTAAGCCTGCTCACAAGCAAAGGGAAGGCAGTTGGCTGCAGGAGTGCCACTGCTGCTGCTGGAGAACCCAGGTTTTGGCTGACACTGGGGAGTAGGCACTGTAGATAGCCTGCACAGGGCCACCCAAAATGTGGGGTCAGGCCCAATTCATTCAGTGCTGGAAAAAATGTGATACTCTGGCAAGAGAAGTGCAAGAGAGAGAGAGAGAGAGAGAGAGAGAGAGAGAGACATGCATAACAGTAACTGCACATTTATTGAATTAAAATAAAACCTGATTGCTCAGAATGGCCCATATTCCAATAAAGCAATCACAGTCTGTGCCAAAGCACTTTAACTTTATGTCAAGTCTGATATAAGCATTTCAAAGCATGATACAGTCCGTTTTCCCTGCCAGGTTACAGAACCAGTCCTTGAGCCTATAGGGACCAGATGTGAATAGGAGCATTTGTTTAAACTCTTAAAATGTGGTGGAGACCATTGAGAGAGAGAGAGAGAGAGAGAGAGAGAGAGAGAGAGAGATCAGCCCCTAAAATACGTGTTCCTTTTCACCTTGTAAATATCCCATTGAACATTCATTTCTCTTTTTAAAATAACACGTTTATATTTAGCTTTCTGGTATTGCTGAATAGACAAATCATTATCTAGACATCCCCAATGGAATCTAACATCAGAATGACTTGTCCTATGCAAATCCCACTAAAATGAACAGAGGCTGCTCAGCAGGATTGGGTGGAGAGAACCCAAGGTGTGAGACATGGAAGATATAGCAAAATCAAATAAAAGGGTTTTTAAAAATAAAAATTAAGTATGTGTGTAGTGTGGAGAGGGACAGAAAGCAATAAGCAAATCACAGAAAAAGAGAGATGAAGCACCCAAACAGCTGATACATATCCTGACTGGACATAACAATTGACTGTATTGAAGCTGCCCTTGAAGGTAGTTTGGAAACTACAGCTAGTCCAGAATGCAGCGGCCAGACTACTGACGTGGACCAGAAGGTCCGCTCATATAACACCTGTTCTGGCCCGTCTGCACTGGCTTCCTATTTGTTTCCGGGCTAAATTCAAAGTGCTGGTTTTGACCTATAAAGCCCTACACGGCATGGGACCGCAATACCTGGTGGAACGCCTCTCCCAATACGAACCTACCCGTACACTGCGCTCGACATCTAAGGCCCTCCTCCGAGTTCCATCCCATCGAGAAGCTCAGAGGGTAGTGACCAGAACCAGGGCCTTCTCGGTGGTGGCCCCCGAACTGTGGAATAGTCTCCCCGATGAGGTACGCCTGGCGCCGACGCTGCTATCTTTTCGGCGCCAGGTGAAAACCTTTTTATTCTCCCAGGCATTTTAGAATGTATTTTAATAATTGTTTTTATAGTGTATTTTAAACAGTATCGTATTGTTCTTATATTTTGATGTTGCTTGGTTTTTGTTGCTTGTTGTTTTGATTTTTGATTCTGTTATATTTACTGTATTTATATATCTTGCTTGTTTTATCTTTTATGTACACCGCCCAGAGAGCCTTTTTGGCTTAGGGCGGTATATAAATAAAATAAAATAAATAAATAAATAAATAAATAAATTGAAGTAAATACCGTGGTAGCTTTTGACAATGTTGTTTTAAAATGGCAATTCCATTTATTTATTTTAAAATAAATAGCAATAAATGACTCAACATCTGTAATTTGTTTCATAAGCCTTGTCATCATTTGAATAGTAAAACCCAAACGTGTGTACAATTTTCCCCCGACAAAACTCTACCAAAGTGTCATACATGTCTTTTGCCTGCTTTGAATATTAATACTGAATATTCAATTGAAGGGGGTGGGCTTAGTGACTGTGTGTGGAATGCACATGGTAGCCCCAACTTTCCTTTCAAAGAAAGATAGCCCAAGACTAATTTTAAAAAAGTGGGTAAGTCTAAATGTTGAATTGAGAGTGAGCTGTGCAAACTCAACCAATTCCATATTCTTTATTTTCTTTTTTGGTGGAAAACAAGTGCATTTGTTTTTTATCATTTGTATCTGCTCTCATTAATTGTTTTGGAGAAGAGAAGTAAGTAAGAGCAACAATGACAACAAGCAAGGTGCAATGCTGGAAAAATTTACAGAAATTCCAATCTATGCTAAAACAAACCAGAGGATTTATCTAATTTTAGTACCATGTGGCACTATAAGCAATAAACTTCAGATTACTTTTCAAAGGACCATTATGTAATTGCAGATCTGTTGTTCTACACGTAAAAAAAAAGCCAGTGTATGCTGGACATCTAGGTGCCTTGAAAACTGTCAATTAACAACACAGTCCTATACACATCTCAGAAATAAGGTCTAATGATTCAAATGAGGCTTCTTCCCTGGTAAGTGGTATAGGATTGCAGCCTACATCTGTTAAAACCCCAGGATCATGGGGGATCATAAACCCAATTTTGGGGGTCCCTATGTATGAGCCAATCAGCATGAAAAAGGAACATGTTTGCCACTGAGAAGAGTATTTTCCCCTTCATTCTGATTGCAGCCAATCAATTACTGAGAAGATTCTTCTCAGTAGCTAACACACAGCCTTCCTTTCATGCTGATTGGCTCCTAGGAATGTCTGTTCTAGTGGAGTGTGGACATGTGAGATGACAGCGAGAGCAAGGAAGATGAGGGCAGGTGGAAAACGGGGCATGGTTTTGAGGGGGTGTGACTATCATGAAGGGATCTTGCACTTCTGAATTTGTCACTACACTATTGAAAGCAGGTAAGGGAATACCTTTTTATTAGAGCAAACAGTGTTGGTTCAGGTGCAGAACTTTACCTTACAGAACATTGTTTTCCCCTACTTCTAAAATACATGTAAGAAAGTTGTCAGAAAATGGGCTCAAAAGTACTTCCGTGTTAGGCCCCAATCCTATATACTCTTACCTTGGAATTAGTACTATTGAATTCAGCTGGGTTTATTTCTGAGCACATGGGTAGAACTGCACTGTTGAAGAATCTGCTGGATCTCATGGGAAGAGAGATCCACAGTGTAGGCCCCACTATTATTTTTATTTATTTATTTATTTTATTCAGCTTATATCCCGCCCAACTAGCAAACAGCTCTCTGGGCGGCAAACATAGAAACATATACAATAATAAAATTACAAGATCAATATAACAAATATAAAAGTACATCATCTAAAATAAAAATTACAACATTTACATAAATAACTTAGATTAAAATGCCTCAGAGAAGAGAAAGGTTTTAACCTGGCGCCGAAAAGATAATAGTGTCGGTGCCAGGCGTACCTCATCGGGGAGACTATTCCAAAATTCGGGGGCCACCACTGAGAAGGCCCTAGATCTTGTTACTACCCTCCGGGCCTCCCTATGGGTCGGGACCCGGAGGAGGGCCTTCGTAGTAGACCGTAGTGTACGAGCCGGTTCATAACGGGAGAGGCGTTCCTGCAGGTATCGTGGTCCCGCGCCGTATAAGTCTTTATAGGTTAGTACCAACACTTTGAATCTGGCCCGGAAGCATATTGGAAGCCAGTGCAAGTGAGCCAGAACAGGTGTTATATGCTAAGACCGCTTAGTTCTTGTTAGCAGTCTGGCTGCCGTATTTTGCACTAGCTGTAGCTTCCGAACCGTCTTCAAAGGTAGCCCTACGTACAGCGCGTTGCAGTAGTCCAAACGTGAGGTTACCAGAGCATGAACCACTGATGTAAGGTCCTCCTTACTCAGATAGGGACGTAGCTGGGCTACCAACCGAAGTTGGTAGAACGCATTCCGTGCCACCGAGGCTACATGGGCCTCAAGTGATAGGGAAGAGTCTAAAACGACTCCCAAACTACGAACCTGATCCTTTAGGGGGAGTGTAACCCCATCCAGGACAGTGTATGTATCCACCATCTGACCAGAGAAACCATCCACCAGCAGCATCTCAGTCTTATCAGGATTGAGTCTCAGTTTGTTAGTTCTCATCCAGTCCATTGTCGCGTCCAGACAACGGTTCAGCACATCAACCGCCTCACCTGAAGAAGATGAAAAGGAGAAGTAGAGCTGCGTGTCATCAGCATACTGATGACAATGCACTCCAAAACTGCGGATGACCACACCCAACGGCTTCATATAGATATTAAAAAGCATGGGAGACAAGACCGAACCCTGCGGGACCCCATATTGGAGAACCCACGGTGTCGAGCAATGTTCCCCAAGTATTATCTTCTGGAGACAGCCCGCCAAGTAGGAGCGGAACCACTGCCAAGCAGTGCCTCCAACACCCAACTCCCCAGGTCTCTCCAGAAGGATACCATGGTCGATGGTATCAAAAGCCGCTGAGAGATCAAGGAGAATCAACAGAGTTACACTCCCTCTGTCTCTCTCCCGACATAGGTCATCACACAGGGCGACCAAGGCCGTCTCAGTGCCAAAACCAGGTCTGAAACCTGACTGAAATGGATTTAGATAATCGGTTTCATCCAATAGCGCCTGGAGCTGGTCAGCAACCACTCGTTCCAAGACCTTGCCCAAGAATGGAACATTTGCCACTGGTCTATAGTTGTTAAAGTCCTCTGGGTCCAAGGAAGGTTTATTCAGGAGTGGTCTCGCCGCCACTTCTTTCAGACAGCCAGGGACCACTTCCTCTCGTAAAGAGGCATTTATCACTTCCTTGGCCCAGCCAGCTGTTCCATCCTTGCTAGTTTTTATAACCCAAGAGGGGCAAGGATCAAGTACCGAAGTGGTTGCACGTACCTGTCCAAGCACCTTGTCCACGTCCTCGAACTGAACCGACTGAAACTCATCCAACAAAACATGACTAGACTGTGCTCCAGACACCTCATTAGGACTAACTGTCATAAAATGGGAATCTAGGTCCTGACGCATGCATAAGATCTTATGCTGGAAGTGCTCAGCAAACTTATTACAGCGGGCTACCGATGTATCTGCCATGTCCTGTGGGCCAGGATGGCGTAGCCCTCGGACAACTCTAAAAAGCTCTGCTGGGCGGGAGAGAGATGACTTAATAGTGGCGGCGAAATGTTGTTTCTTCGCCGCCCTCACTGCTCCTACATACCGCTTGGTAGAAGCACAAACCAGCGCATAATTGCATTCGTCGGGAGTTCAACGCCACTCAAGCCGTCTCCTATCTTGCTTCATCGCTCTTAGCTCTGGAGTATACAAAGGAGCTGTATGAGCTCTACACAGGAGAGGGCGCGCAGGAGCGATCGTGTCCACTGCCCGGGTCATCTCTGCATTCCACAGATTAGCCAGGGCTTCGACAGGAGCGCCAGTCCTATCAGCCGGAAAATCCCCCAGAGCCCTTTGAAAACCATCAGGATTCATTAGTCTCTGGGGGCGGACCATTTTAATAGGTCCCCCACCCTTGCAGAGGGAAAAGGCCACTGAAAGTCTAAACTTCAGCAAGCAGTGATCTGACCATGACAAAGGGAGAGATGTAAGACTCCCCACATCCAGATTACTATCCCCATGTCCAGTAGTAAAAACAAGGTCGAGAGTATGCCCCGATGTATGTGTTGGGCCACTAACACGTTGAGACAGCCCCATGGTTGTCATGTGGTCCATGAAGTCCTGAGCTGCCCCAGACAAAGAAGCCTCGGCATGGATGTTGAGATCCCCCAGTACTAATAGTCTGGGGGATCTCAACAATACCTCTGAGACCACTTCTGTCAGCTCAGTTAGGGAAGCCATTGGGCAGCAAGGTGGACGGTACACCAAAAGGATTCCCAGTCTGTCCCTCTGGCCCAACACAAGGTGCAAACACTCCAGACCCGTAACTGCATGGACATGGTGCTTGGTGAGTGAGATGGAACTCTTATAGACCACAGCAACCCCACCTCTCCGACCCTCAGATCTACCATGATGCTGAACCAAATACCCCGGTGGGCAGAGCTGGGAGAGACTAACTCCTCCCTGCTCACCCACCCAGGTCTCAGTTATGCATGCCAGATCGGCTGCCTCATCCATAAGCAGATCATGGACGAGGGAGGTTTTATTTTGTACCGATCTGGCATTAAGAAGCAGCAACTGGAGATCTGAGGGTTGGCTGAGAGGACAACCAACAACCCTGCGGATATGAGAGGGACCGGAACAAGGCACAGCCACTACATGTCTGGGCCGCATTCCCCTTACCTGGCATGTCCCTCTCATAACACCATACCTCCCTCTGCCCGTCACTACGGCAATTGGGGCCCCCTCTAGTCTCCCCACTTGATAGAAAGATCTCTTCCCCAGGCACATTGTAAACTATAAAAACAAAACTCATATAAATAAAAAATACACACTCACTCATACCATCCACTCATACAGACACCCATACATTCAGTTTACACACTCACAGCAAACACAGTCCCGCACTCTGTGTGCACAAACGTCAGCTCTAAACCTCTCTTCTTTCCACGGTGAACACCAATCTCAACAGTCCAAAAGGTAACGGTGACAAAGAGGCATAGATGGAACACCAGAACAGCAGAAAGAAGCACAGCAACAGCAGTAGCAGCAAGGGTATAGCCACGCCCACGATGGAGGGCACACCAGCTGCAGCAGCGACCGCGGGAAGACCCGCCGCCAGCAACGACTGGCCAGAGCCCCAGCGAGTGACAAGCGACCCAAGCCACGATGCTAGAAGCAACGTCACAGTGGCCGCGACAGCAAAACACAGCGGCCGCGACGATGGAAGCACAGCGCCGACGACAACAATGAAGAATGCCGCGACGGCGGCAGCAGCACAGCAACACAGACCGCAGGAGAAAACACGGCACTGCAGGCAACAGGAGCAGTCCAAGCAACACCAGCAGACAACGGCCGCCGGCAACACCCACCCAAGCCGCAGCGGGAGACAACGGCGGCAGCGGGAGGCGCAGCGAGGCACAGCACCAACCAAAAAGGTAGAAGGCCTTGCTCGTCCCTGACTTCGATTTTACCTCTCCCACTTCGAGATACAGCCGCCCATAACGTCCGCGATATAATTCACTGCTCCATTGTTCCGCTGTTTCAATATTATTAGAGCAGGAGCTAGCTGGGTCATGCCAAACACCGTCACCCGTCCTCTTACTCCAACACACTCCCATACAAACGCTAATGATGTTAAAATGGTGTTAAGAAGTATTAAAAGATGTTAAAATAATAATGTAAGGCGGGAGCTCCAAACGCTAGCTCCTTCGCCTAAGCCGCCATATTGAGAAGGCCCTGTCATATGTCTCTGTCCTCTGCAGTTCAACCAACGGCGTAGGGCCTCTGAAGGAAACAGTTCTTTAGCTATCCAGATTCTGAACTAAACCATTCAGAGCTGTAACTTTATCAGCCTTTGGTGCTTGTCATGGCTATTCAATCTTCTTGTCACTCTCGGACATGAAATGTGATGAGAACTTCTGTGGTGTGACATTTTATTTATTTTTCCATTTCTCCCCAAATCTTTTCACTGACTATGCTGATTATGCACAGATATCAGAATCTCAGTTAAACATTTCAAGTCTTGAACACAAACTGTTTGCTTTAAGACATGGATTGAAGTTGATATATTTTTAAATCATAATGAAAACATTATACTCTTGTAAAGTTGATGCCTGGAAACAATACTGCTTAAAAGGAAACGAGTTGCTTGTTTTTGTTCCTTTAAAAAAAAATTGTTTTAAAATTTTCATTACTTTTAAAATTCACATTTCTTGTATGATATCCAAAACCAAACTGGATCTATTCCAAATAAATATTAGCCTTCTTGTTATTTTAACCTTAAATTGTTCACAAGATTTGACATGACACCAGACATAAAGCATTTGTTCACTTTCAGTTTTGATTAAGCCAGTGACTCAGCTAGCTTGAATCCTACATGCAGTGGAGCAGCCGTCCTCAACCTGGTCTCCTTCAGATGTGCTGGACTACAACTCCCATCAGCAACAGCCAGCATGGCCAATGGTCAGGGATGATAGGAGTAGCAGTCCAAAACATCTGGAGGGCACCCAGTTGGAGGAAAACTGCACTAGGGATGACTTCCTTTTCTATATCCTATTTAAGGATGGGAGAGGATTTTGCTAATTTCAAATTTGGCACCAGAGTTTTCCTAGAGTCCACACATTTCATCCACATCTACTGTAGTCCCAAGTGAGGTGTCCAGTGCAACACCTGCTGCAACCTCTTGGGAATGGTTTCAGTGCCCTGATGATGTGGACATGGTGCTTGCAGCAATGCAGCTAGCAATGTGTCCTCTCAACCCTTGCACTTCTTGGCTTATTAAAGTTTGCCGAGGGGGTTTCACTGAGTGGATCCAGGGTGTGGTCAATGTATCACATGGGAGGGAGTGGTTTCAGCCGCCCTGAAAAAGGCAGTGATTCCACCGCTCCTGAAAAAGCCCACCCTGGACCCATTGGTTTGTGACAACTACTGCCTGGTCGCAATTACCCTCTTTTTAGGAATGTGATTGAGAGGATTGTGGCGCAGCAATTGCAAGCAAGTACTGTTGGATAAAACAGATTATCTTGACCAATTTCAGTCTGGGTTCAGGCCTGGTTATGGGACTGAATCGGCCTTGGTCACCCTGATGGATGACCTTTATCAGGAGAAGGACAGGGGGAGTGTGACCCTGCTATTCTTACTTGATTTCTTGGCAGCTTTTGATACCATTGACCATGGTATCCTTCTGGGCTGACTTGGTGAGATGGTTATTGGAGGCACTGTTTTACAGTGGTTCCAATCCAATCTCCAAGGTCATTTTCAGAGAATAGCATGGGTGATTGTATTTTGGCCCCCTGGCAGTTGTGCTGTGGGGTACTCTCTTGTTCCCCATGCTGTTTAACATCTATATGAAGCCCTTGGGAGTGTTATCAGGAGATTTGGGGCAAGGTGTCAGCAGTATGCTGATGACACCCAGCCCTATTTCTCTGTAACATCTGAATCAGGAGAGGCCATGCAAGACCTGGACTGTTGCCTGGATTCTGTGGTGGGCTGGCTGAGGGCCAATAAACTGACTCTCGCTCCCAGCAAGACGGAGAAACTATGGGTTGGTGGTTCCTGAGGTTGGATAATTGGTCAGTTGTCTGCTTTAGATGGGCTCATACTCCCTCTGAAAAGCAGGTCTATAGTCTGGGGGTGCTCCTGGATCTATCTATGTCATTAGAGGCCCAGGTGACCTCCGTGGCTAGTAATGCCTTTCACCAGCTTCGGCTGGTAAGACAGCTGCAGCATTTTCTCGACCGGGATAGCCTGACCACTGTTGTCCATGCACTGGTAACCTCCAGGTTGGATTACTGTAATGTGTTCTATGTGGGGCTACCCTTGAGATTGGTCTGGAAGCTGCAGCTGGTGCAAAATGCAGCAGCGAGACTGCTCACTGGAGCAGGTTATCGCCAACATGTCACTCTGCTTGTGAAATAATTGCACTCGCTACCTATTAGCTACCGAGCTAAGTTCAAGGTTCTAGTTTTGGTGTACAAAGCCCTATACAGCTTGGGACCATGATACCTGAAAGACAGTCTTATCCCTTATATACGCAGTTGATCACTGCACTCTGCAGATAAGGGCCTCCTGCAGATACCATATTATCAGGAGGTCCATTCCAGACCTTTAGTGCTGTGGCACCAATCCTTTGGAATTTCCTCCCCTTAAATATTAGACAGCCACCATCTCTGTTCCCTTTTCGGCGCCTGCTGAAGACCTTCCTCTTTCAACAAGCCTTTTAAATAGAGACCTTATCCTAGTCTGCATCTGTGTTGGAATTGCTTTTTAATATATTTTTAAACCTTCTTTTTAAAATGTTTTAGAGCTTTTTTAAAATGTTTTTGGAGATGTTTTGTTTTAATATGTTTTAATGGTTGTTGTGTTTTAATATATTTTAAAGTCTGTTTTTATGATGATTTAAAGCGTTTTTAGTGCTTTTGTTTGCCACCCTGGGCTCCTACTGTGTGGATATAAATCAAATAAATAATAAATAATAGTAAATAATAATTTGTTATTGTGCAAACTTGTGTAAATAAATAATAAATAATAGTAAATAATAATTTGTTATTGTGCAAACCAAACTTGTGTTGTGTGAGTTTTTGTGACTATTACTGACATTGGATTTTTCCTTGGCAAATATTATGATATTAATATTGACAATGTTGGGGGAAGAAAGGTTTGAAGTGTTTTCTGAGCCAATACTGCAGTTTTTATCTGGCACACTCATTGGCAGCAACAACAGCACACGCATACACACACACACACAAATCCCACCCGGAAGTTTGCAGCCAGTTGGAAACAAACAATGGGCAGGGAGGTAGGCAGGCAAGCAGTTCTTGGCTCACAGTCTCAGCTCTATCAGCGAAGCAGCAGCAGCAGCCCATTCCAAACTATGGAGATGGCAGACAGGATCAGCAGCACATAAGGGGCTAGTATTGCATAGGTGAAACTGACTAGCCTGCATTTTGCTTTCCTAAGTGAAATTGACCAGGCAATCTCTCCACTTCTCTCACTTTCTCCCACAGCTGGGGGAGGGGGAGTTTCCAATACAATTCAGAGTGAGGAGGAGGAACAGGTGAAGGGGAGGATTGAGTGGATGGGCACTGGGTAGACAGAGAGAATGCTGCTTTCCTTTCCTTTCCTTTTGGAAAGGAAAACAATTTTTTTTAATAAGTATTATTTTTCAGGAGGAAAAAACCAAAATGGTAAAGGAGAAGATAGCGGAAGACAAATGAACACGGAATGGTACTGCCTTCCAGTGCAACGGAATGTGATCGAACTGGAAACAACAACCAAATCCCAACCCTAGTCCTACTGAATTTGTAAAGATCAACACAACACCTTCCTCAATAATACCATCTATGTAGGCACACAAAGGTAATTCACTGTGGCTCTTCCTCCACTGAAGAAATGTCAGTCTAAGGCTAAGCATCTTCCAAAAGTCTTGTCAATATCAGAGTGGCTTCAGATATGACATGAATGCAGAGGGAACAGAAAGTGGAGAAATGTGGATAAACAAGAAGAACAAATCCCTGTCACTTCCTGTTACTTTAGCATCATTGTAATGTCAGAAGCTGCTGCAACGCAAGATCTTCTTGTTTGCGTTCATCATCAGTGACCAGGATTAAGCAGCCACATAGTTATTTTTACTCAATATATATCTTATATTCAATTATCAGAGGGAGATACTAACAGTCCCTCAAGCATTTCATGAAAGTGGACAATGGCATAAAGGCTATATCAACAGGCATTGAACTAAAGCAGTAATTATGAGCATTCACCAGATTACCTAAGGGATTATCAGCATCTTCATTATTGTTGGCTACCTCCATACTTTGAACATCTACTATTACCATAACATTTTATGTTTGCATTTACAAACATATTATCTGCACTGAAACTTTGGGTTAGGGCAGGAGATAACTAAAACAAATTGCTCTGCTTAAAGGCTGCTAGCCGCAGCTACACAGTGTGCTTCAATAGCTAGCATCACAAATGCAATGTTGTCAGTATCACAGAGGTAAAAATTGTTAAGGTGGCCATGATCAATATACTTAATTCAGCAGGTACATGATTATCATATAATCATAGAATAGTAGAGTTGGAAGGGGCCTATAAGGCCATCAAGTCCAACCCCCTGCTCAATGCAGGAATCCAAATCAAAGCATTCCCAACAGATGGCTGTCAAGCTGCCTCTTGAATGCCTCCAGTGTTGGAGAGCCCACTACCTCTCTAGGTAATTGCGTCCACTGTCGTATGGCTCTAATAGTTAAGAAGTTTCTCCTGATGTCCAGTCAAAGTCTGGCTTCCTGCAACTTGAGCCCATTATTCTGTGTCCTGCACTCTGGGACGATCGAGAGGAGATCCTGGCCCTCCTCTGTGTGGCAACCTTTCAAGTACTTGAAGAGTGCTATCATATCTCCCTTCAGTCTTCTCTTCTCCAGGCTAAACATGCCCAGTTCTTTCCATCTCTCCTCATAGGGCTTTGTTTCCAGTTCCCTGATCATCCTTGTTGCCCTCATCTGAACCCGTTCCAGTTTGTCTGCATCCTTCTTGAAGTGCAGAGACCAGAATTGGACGCAATATTCAAGATGAGGCCTAACCAGTGCTGAATAGAGGGGAACTAATACTTTACATGATTTGGAAATTATACTTCTGTTAATGCAGCCTAATATAGCATTTGCCTTTTTTGCAGCCACATCGCACTGTTGGCTCATATTCAGCTTGTGATCAACAACAATTCCAAGACCCTTCTTAGATGTCACATTGCTGAGCCAGTATCCCCATCTTATTACTGTGCATTTGGTTTCTTTTTTCTAAGTGTAGAACTTTGCATTTATCCCTGTTGAATTTCATTCTGTTGTTTTCAGCCCAATGCTCCAGGCTATCAAGGTCCCGTGGAATTTTGTTTCTGTCTTCCATGGTATTAGCTGTGTCCCCCAATTTTGTATCATCTGCAAATTTGATAAGCATGCTTTGTACCTCCTCATCCAAGTCATTAATAAAAATGTTGAAGAGCACTTGGCCCAGGACCGAGCCCTGTGGTACCCCACTCATTACTTCTGCCCAGTTTGAGAAGGAACCATTGATAAGCACTCTTAGAGTACGATTCTGGAGTCAACTGTGGATCCACCTGATAATTGTTCCATCCAGCCCACATTTAGCTAGCTAGCTAATCAGAATATCATGGGGCACTTTGTCAAAAGCTTTGCTGAAGTCAAGATATATTATGTCCACAGCATTCCCACAATCTATGAGGGTGGTTACCTGGTCAAAAATGAGATAAGATTAGTCTGGTAGGATTTGTTCTTGAAAAATCCACATTGACTTTATTTTATTTATTTATTTATTTAGTTTAATTTATATACCGCCCTAAGCCCGAAAGCTCTCTGGGCGGTGTACAAAAAGATAAAAACAAGCACAATATATAAATACAATAAATACAATAAATAATAAAAAACAAACAAACAAACAATAACGAACCAAACAACATCCAAAATACGGAAATGCTGTTTAAAATACACTTTAAAATGCCTGGGAGTATAAAAAGGTTTTCACCTGGCGCCGAAAAGATAGTAGCGTCGGCGCCAGGCGCACCTCATCAGGGAGACTGTTCCACAGTTCGGGGGCCACTACTGAAAAGGCCCTGGTTCTAGTCATCACCCTCCGAGCCTCTCGATGGGATGGTACTTGGAGGAGGGCCTTAGATGTTGAGCGTAGTGTACGGGTAGGTTCAGCTGGACTGTTGAAAGTTGACAAATAAGACACCTTAGAAAAAGTATGGGCTTGGGTTTTTGTTTCCTTTCATAATGTCTCTGGATGCACATTATTTCCATCTTCTCAATATCAAGAATCTCTGGCTGGGAATGCATAGTTAGAGGGCTCACAGCTTTCCTCCTGAGCTTTTCCATCTTTTAATCATTTCTCCTCAAGCAGTTTTCTTTACCTTGTATTTTTTGGAAGGAGGTTGTTTGCCATGTGCTTTCCTGGATGCTTTCATCATTGCACTGACAGGACATCCCCTTCATATCTAATCAGGATTCTATGTATGACAGTCAAAAACAAACGCTGCCAGTTCACACAGTGAAAAGCGTGTTACAACCTTCTGTTTCAGGAAAAAACTCATTGCTATCAAAAGCTCTACTTTTTTTCCAAAAGTTACAACCTTGCCTTGCTGTATGTTGCACTTCTATCAGATAACACGGACTTCCATCAGATAACATGGATTCATATGCCATTTACAGTGGAGAAGAGGACTGTATGAAAGCACGCACTTTTTTTATACCCATCTCCCTACAAAACTATTTTACACCCCTTTTCCTAAACAGATTCACTTGGGACCAAAAGGAAATTCACAAGCCCCTTAGGGTGTGATGAGGTGAGAGTTGACAGTCAGCATTCCTATTCACCTTGTTGTAGAGCCGTTGCCCAACTACATAGGGACAGGAGAAACACACGAAGACGTCATTGGTCCATTGAGTTCAGTATTTACTACACTGACTGGCAGCAGTTCCTCAGAGTTTCAGAGAGGAGTCTTTTCCAGCCCTACCTGGAGATGCCAGAGATTGAACCTAGAACCTTCTGCATGCAAAGTATGGTCTCTCTGCTAATGAGCTGCAGCCCTTCCCCTAGAGCTTACCACACATTTAGCGTAAAGTCAACCCACTCTATGAAGTATTATGACAGTGCACAACACCATCTGAGGAGAGTTAGAATCTGGGCACTTGTTGAACCAGTCAGAAAAAAGCTTAACCCCAGGCTAAGTGCAACATGGATCAAGGCAATCTACATATCATTCCATCACACCAAAATGGCTGGATATTACTTTACTTCCTTTAAAGACCCAGGTTCGTAGTCTGGGTGTCCTTCTGGATTCAGCCTTGACCTTGGAGGCCCATGTTTTAGCAACTTCCAGAAGCGCTTTGGCCCGCCTAAAACTCGTTCGCCAACTGCGCCCTTTTCTGGAGCTCTGTGACCTAACCATGGTTACTCATGCCTTGGTTACGTCTAAGTTAGACTATTGTAATTCACTTTACATAGGACTCCCTCTTAAAACACTTCATCAACTGAAACTAGTCCAAAAAGCAGCCGCCAGGATGTTAACAAGAGCGAGTTGGCGAGCCCATACTACCCCACTTCTAAAACAACTACACTGGCTTCCAATTTCTTATCGAATTCAGTTTAAAATTCTGATGTTAACTTCTAGCAATTACTGTATTGTTTTCAAGGTGCTTACAGATTGACTGTAAACTCCAGAGTTTTTCCAGGGATTGATGTTAGAGTGACTGGTCTGTAGTTCCCCGGTTCCTCCTTTTTGCCCTTTTTGAAGATAGGGACAACATTAGCTCTCCTCCAGTCATCCGGCACTTCACCAGTCCTCCACGATTTTGTAAAGATAACAGACAGTGGTTCTGAGAATTCTTCAGCCAGTTATAGTGCACTATTTTTTGTATCACATATTATAGTGCACATTATAGTGCACTATTTTCTGTATCACATATACAGACATTTTCTTCTGAAAACAGTGTAAAAAATGTGTCAAAAATAAAGGCACTTTTCCTGTCCTCAGCATGAGTAATGATGGCACTTAGATCAGCTGCAATATTACTTCATCACTTCATCTAAAAAGAAGCTCCTTAAAATCAGTGCATGAGCAATATATATGGCACTAAGCCAATATTTATGCAGGAAGGCACTTCAGGTTAGTATTACCTCACCATCACACAGTCTCACTCAGTCAAGTGTGATGTGCCCCTGCAGAAATAATTCCATGTTGCCTCCAGCCTACGGAGTGCAAAGACAGATAGAATAAAACTATGGAGAAGCTGAGGAGGGATTGATGAGATTATGTTTCTTCTCTTCCCTCCTATAGGGTTTCAGATTTCCAAGGGTTATAAATTCAAGTAAACAAACTCTGAAGGGGACTTTCAACCAAAATTCCATCTGGTTTGTTTGTTTGTTTGTTTGTTTGTTTAAATACACCCAGTGTAGATGCAACTCATTTATTTTGCAAGATTTCAGTGGTTTGTCTCAATTCATAAACCTTACAGATTGAAATATTATTATACCATTATTTCTTCTTATAATTATTGGTCATAAAGCCTCACCGGAGAAGGCATGTCCTGCTGTCCTATAAAGAAAAATAAACCTTTAAGGCCCCAAAATTAAATTTGCAAAACATGTTTTTCTACATGGGTTTTTTCAAATTGCAAAAGTTTACAAAATTAATGTTTAAATATCAAGGTAGAATGTGGAAAATCCCCAGGTTTGTTTGCAGCATTTTTTTACTTGATATTATATGTTTGTGTCAATAGGTGAATTTAAATATATCATCCAAATACATAAGTTATTATGTTTTTAATAATTTTTCTTGTTTACATATTGTTGTACATGGTCCTGATATTTTACGAGATGGTGGTACATAAATACTTTTATAAATAAATAAAAGTAAAGGAATTTGTAGACTCCCGTGCTTCAGGTTGAAAACCCACTGATGGTTGGGTTCTTCTTTGGTTGCCAGCTTATTAGTCAGTCTGCTTATGATCCCTAAACAACAACCAAACATGCATATATATTGAAAATATTTGTCCTGGAATAGAGAGAGAGAGTGATGCTGGTAACTATCACTGGCATAATTTCCGTATGCAACATAAAGGTACAGGAGCAGAAGCAGGAGCAGTCAGCAGGGTGGGCTCGGTGGGACTGCATTAGTGACCTTGCTTCCCAATCCTATGTCTTGCTGCCAATTGCCAAGAGGGAGAGGAGGAAGGGTAAGGCAGTGGGAACTTGCAGTCATTGCACTGGAGGCATTGGATTGACTCCATCACTTGGCCTGCACTGCATGGAACTCCCCACTATATTTCAGGGGTATAAATGTCCAGGGTCTCGGAGGGGTCTTAGACCCTTTACGTTTTTGGGAGCAGGGTCCCAGCAGGGTCCCTACGTTTCCAGTATCCTACAATCCAATCAGCATGAAAAGGGAGTGTGTTGGCCACTGAGAAGAGTCTTCTAATATGCTTCCTTGTCCTTTCCTGCTGATTGGAGCTGATCAGAGTGAAAGGAGATGAGTTAGCCACTGAGAAGACTCTTTTCAGTAGCTAACACTCCCCCCTTTCATGCTGATTGGCTCCTAGGGACCTCTGCTGTTGTGGGAGAAGGCTACTACTTAGTAGCCAAAAAGGGTGTGTGTGGCTGTGACTATCATGAAGGGACCTTGCACTTCTAAATTTGCTACTACACTACTGCTGTCTTGCCTCTCCTACTCTTGGTAACCAGCAGTGATGCATGGTGTTGGGAAGCTAAGTCAGCAACCTAGCCCTACCTGTGCTGCTCTGCCAGCCACTACTGACCAAAAGCAGAAAAAACTAGCAAGCCTACATTCTTCTGAAGTTGTTTAACCTCATAGCTAACCAAGAATGAAGAGAACTGAGGAACCTATGAGAAGTGTCAATGATACCCAGACCAACTGCCTATAAAACACTAGGGGAGATTGATTCCTTTTGTGCTTACTCCAAAACCTTAGCAGGAAAACCACTGCAGCTATTATTCTGAAATTTGGTAGGATTCTTGCCCTCAGAAATAGTGGTCTTGCCTGCAAATTTCATCCACTTCTGCCCAAAAAAACAAAAATTGATATTTAATATTAGTTAGGTTCCCAGCAAAAATCTCCCTGGACCTATTTGCTTATAATTTTGCAGGCTTTATCCACTCTGGACGGGCTAGGATGCTCGCCTATTTCATCCACTACTGTCAAAAGGGGGAAAAATTATAGCTTTTTTTTTTTTTAATTCCAGTAGTGAATCCCTGGGAGCAGGGATAAAGCAACACCAGACAGACATCCAGCTGGATAATGCAACAAGTAAGTGCTTTGGAACAAGGCAGGCTGCTTTGCAAAGCACCAAATCAGGATCTGAATTAAATCTTGTGGCCAATGCATACACCAGTTTAGGGCAGTGTCCCCTTTTTGTGTTGGCATGTGTGCGTTGTTGTGTGAAACAGCATACATTACGTTGGAGTTAAGTTGAGCAAGAAACTTCTTCAGAGCATGTTAAGAGTCTTTATTGAAAGACATTAAGGCCAGAGGCTTAAGAGTAAATACATGCAGAGATTCTTCAGTCACCCCCCTTCTGGTACATCACTCTCCATAGATAAACACAAAAGACAGCCTCTCAGCTCAGAGGCATAATTCAGAAGACAACAACACATAGACTCTGTTAGAACTTTCCCAGTCGCTATCAGATGGCTACCATAGCAACGGCCCTGGCCGTCCGTTCCCAGACAGGGCATAGACATAACTCCCCCTTAACCACAGTTACGTCTTCACACTTGCAGGCTTCATGGAAAACTACTAGAGACAGTAATGCCTACTGGTCACCAGCCCAACATTTTGTTGCCATGTGGCTCACCTAGGGCTCATATTGCTCTAGTCTGTGGACTAAGAAGGTCTGTGGTTGATGGAAGAAAGACGAACCAAGCCAGCACAAGACCTGTATGAAACAAAAGAGAGGAGAGGAAAGCAGAGTGAAAAAGAAATCTCTGCCCAAACAAGTTTGCTCCCTTCCTGTTCGTGCCTGTCTGTACCATGGTGGGCTGTATGTTAAAAACTAATAAGCAACTGAATCAGACTAATGTGCCATTTAGTCCAGCATTCTCTTGGTATTAGGGAAGCTTACAAACAAGGCATGAAGGCAAAAGCCCTGCTCTGCTGTTTGTTATCAGCTTCTGATGTATACTGCCCCTGTATTTGGAGGTTCTATCTAGCCAATGGTGGTTCATGGGGGGGCAGATGCAGTGGCATTCTCCTAGTGGCAGTGGCGGCACTGCACTCATCAGGATAGGGGTGAGGTGAAGCAATACTGAAGTCAGAGAAACTCCAGATTTGTGGTGGCTCCACTACTGGGAGGACACCACTGCCTCTTTCCTCCCTCATAAGCCATTGCTGCATTTAACAACCACGGTGAATAGCTGTTGGCAGTCTTATCTTCTAATGAACTTGTGGAATCATTTTTATCATAGGTAAAGGTAAACTCCTGGGCAAGAAACCATTATTGTCCGCCTTCAAACCTTCTCTTAATTCAAAGAAAGAGCACCTGCCATCAAGTGATCTGTACTGTAAGAATGCCTCTACTTCAGAGCCAGATTACAAAATTAGAAGATGTATTCATCCTGTTTAAAAAAGGTTTAGTTTTGGGATAGTCACAACAACTAAATATTCATGTGAAGATTGGTGGAAATACTTTGTTTGAAAATGTGGTGCTGACGCTGTTCAAGGTTATGCAATATGCATTGTCAGTTTCTGGTAGCATTGGCAGTAGCTATACTAATGTGTGCATTCTGCACCATGGCCAGTGTTTGAATAAATGAACAAAATAGCTTTCATATTTATATTGTAAAGGCAGAACATCAGTGTAAATTCAGTTTTGACCTGTCTTGCAGCAGCTTCCATAACTAGAGTCTTAAAGCTCTTTCTCTGAGGTGAGGGAGGATAATTGAGATCTCTAGGATAGATGGCTTCAGTGCAGGTCCTTACCATAGCTAGTTCCATCAAACAAATATGTACTTAAACGCAAATGTAAAAGTTATGGAACAGAGTGTATGAGATGATGTAACTTGGCACCTGCTTATCTTTTGTTTTTAAAAGTTGGGGAGGATATGGAATTGATGTCAAGAACAGGAACCTGTGAGCCATGGGATGCCTGGGGTGGGAGGCAGAAAGCTGGAAAGGACAAGAATTTCCAGCATGAAAAATCCTCTCTTCCTCCCTGTCTTGCCTCCATCCCACTGTCACTCGCCCTAGAGCTCATGTTCACAGAGGTTTCCTCTGCCACTGACCTCGTACAGGGTGGAGGGAGAAACTGCCTACACTGGCTCATCTTTTTCCTTCCTATAATTCATTCTCTCTCAATTCCCAGCCCCACCTTCACTCCTGGCTCCTCGTCCTCTGCACTTGTATGAAGGAAGGGTATGGAAATGGACCATATCATGCCTGGAGCCTAAAACAGGTATAGAGAAACTGTGATCCTCCTGATGTTGTGGCACTCCAACTCCTATTAGCCCCAGCACGGCCAATGGTCAGGTATGATGGGAGCTGGAGTACCACAACATCTGGAGGGCCACAGGTTCCCCATCCTTGGCCTAGAACAAAAATGGCAAGGCTAGAAAACATCCATGTCAGTTCATATCTCAGAAAGCAGAGGTTGGGGGTCCTACTGTTAGGACCATATAAAGCAGCTTTATGTCATGACAGATCATTGGTCAATCTAGGTTAATATTGTCTACAATGACTGGCTGAAGCTCTCTAGAGTATGAAACAGGAGTTTTCCCAGAGCCCTACCAGGAGATACCAAGGACAGAACCTGGGGCCTTTTGTGTGTAAAGTTTATAAGAACATAAGAACATAAGAAGAGCCTGCTGGATCAGGCCAGTGGCCCATCTAGTCCAGCATCCTGTTCTCACAGTGGCCAACCAGGTGCCTGGGGGAAGCCCGCAAGCAGGACCCGAATGCTCTACTATGGTGCTAAAGTAAGCTGTTAGTTTAGTTAGTTTAGTCTTCTTGGATTTTTTGGGCACTAGAATTAAAAACAGATGCCTCCAAATATTTGAATAACCTTACTTGTGAGTTGTTTTCCAATTTACAAGAAAGGTGACATTAGTCTGTTATTTGAAGCTGATTTCCTCACATTGAGGACCACCAGAATGGAAATGTCTTCCTCAGCCCTGTGAAGTCATACTCTTGTTCTTCATGGAATAACACAGAGGACTGTTTGCAGCTGGGATGCTTAATGTGGCTACTGAGTCTGACACTGAAAGCTTGGGGGAGGGGAAGTCATTTTATCTTTCCACATAATGAAAGACACACATTTTTCATACTAACTCAGGATCAACCAAATTAAATTCCGGTATGATAAAAGCATGATGGAAACTGTATATTCAGACATAGTAATTTACATAACATCGGTGGATTATGAGTGCTTTGTTAAGAAACCACTTTGAAGTGTTCTTGTTCAGGTTTCTACCACAAGCTTCCAGAGCACTGAAAAATGCTATCATATAACACAGGACAAGCTGTCCACCTACCCACCCGTGCCACTGGGAAAGGGTCACTGACATACATAGGTCCACTACCAATGTTAATCTTCTAAGTGTGAAAATGGGAAGGCATATGATGCAGCCGCCTTACACGACACCAACCTCCTCACTGCCCCCCTCCTGGTGAAAAACGGCAACCCACTTGCCAGGAAGCTAGCGTAGCAGTTCTGCCCCCGCCCCCCGGTGAGCACAAATCCCCAAACACATTAGATTCCAAACACTAGGAGTGCCAAGACAGAGAACCCCACACAGATAAGCAAGGGAAGGGGATGGCCATGACATGAAGTATGACGGTGGCAAGTGTCTTCTATATCTCCTCACCCCATCCCCTTTACCGTGTGTGAACACCCTGCGTGCTAATACTGTGCCTTTCCTGAACTGTCTTGCTCTAACACTCTTTTTATCTGGTGGTGGAGAGCAGTATCTCCCACACAAGGGAAACGCACCCGCACAGGTGCACATCCACACACAGGTAAACTGTCCGTTGGCAAAGGCCAGGCACTTCACTTCAATCATTGCCACTGCTGGCCAAACACTCATTAGGACTTTTGCTTTGCATGATCATAGCCTGGATGCATGGAACAGAACATGCAACCACTACACGCACAGCGTTTCACTACAATCTTCAAGGGGAAAGGGGTAGGTATGGTCACTGTCACTGCAATTTCCCCCCAAGCAGTGCCCTACTACAACCCTCAAGGGGGAAGGGGTGAGTATGATCACAGCCACTGCACTCCCCCCCCCGCACTGGCTAAACACTCAAGTAGTACCAGTCACTCTTTGCTCTCACTCTCTCATACGAACACCTATGCCATGTGAATATAGATGCAGTGACCGTCCCTTCCAGTTGCTGGGTATTGCTCAATACCCTCTGTCTCTCTGTCTTCCTTAACTCCTACCTGATCCAGTTTCCAAAATTTACTGCTAGGTTGAATTTGAAGAATGACATCAAAATTAGGTCATTCACTATAGATAAAGGAAATATCAGAACATAAAGTAATAAGGATTAGAGTAACGGCTGGATAGTATGTTAAAAACTTTGCATGCGACTTAGTGATAAGGGCATGCTTAGGAATGTCTAATAGTGTACCAATGCTAAGATTAACTGATGGGAGACTGCATTTAAAATTGTTTTGCCAGTTGTGTTGACCCAATTTTTGAGTGAGTTGAATAATTCAACAGCATTCTTATCTTTTCTAACTTTTAAAAAATGTAATGGAGAAGGTCACTTTAGAATACCTCTTTTCCTGGAAGTGTGATAAGGGTATTCCATTAGCTGCCAACAAGCTCAAACACACTTAACCTGCATGATAAAAAGTATTAGAAAATGGATAAATACTTTGTTTTTATTGGTATTAAGATTTTTCTTTTTTACAATATAGCTGCTCAGATTTTTCCACCTTCTTATTGCCTTAAAAAAATGCCCAACTCTAGGCATACCTATATTTTCAGTACACTTGAAAGGAAAACAAGCTTTTCCTTAGCAAAATATAGCCAGCCATTGTCCCCACTACTCATGATAGAAGAGATGAATGAATCTGTCAATTTCACTTTTCAGTTCTCCACATTTCCACATCAGTTGCACATTAAAAAAAAAAGCCCTCAGGGAAATTTGTCAAGCATTTTAGTGCACATTTCTCTGAATATACACATTTCTATATATGATTTTGCGTAATATACACATTTTAAATAAGCAATCCAATATAATGCAACCATTATGAGTCAATTTAGTATACAGGGGTGGGGCAGGATTTTTATGAGAGCTGCCTGAAAATACCCCTGACTGGTGACCCAGTTCTGAATGGAGTTTCCCCATCACTATTTAGATCAGCCATCTTGGATTAAAAAAAAAATCCCTCATTTCAAGATCTTAACTCTGATCCTTAGCTACGAAGTTTCTGTTCCTCAATTCAAGTTCTAAGGATTGATTGCTAGGTATGATGAAACGTAAACTTATTCCTGCTATCCTCATGGTGTTATTTGTATCTAGCCTCTTAGTGATGTGCCTTCCACACTGGAGATAAGTGTCATTTGTAAGGGGAAGACTTGCCTATTCAGCTTTGTACAACTCCACCTACTATATTGTGAATGGTTGAATCTTATCATATGTGCAATCTATTTATAAAACAGAGTGAATTATCAGCACAGTCCTATGCATGTTTACTCAGAAGTAAGTCACACTGTGTTCAGTGGAGCTTACTCTCTAGTAAGTGTGTTTAGGATTGTAGTCTAAATATCAGTCAGGATGTTTATGAAACTCTGAAAGACCTTAAATCATGCCAAAGGTAGTTATCAAATGAAATAAAAACACTTAAAATTTACAACTAATTCCACGGATTTCTCCTATGTAGTTTGTTCCTGTGTAGATGGGTTTGAACTCAAAGAACACAGTATGATTGTACAATTAGCTGTTTCTGTTGGTTAGTATATAAATCCTTTTATTACCAGCTGAATAAGAAGAATGCAGTTTTCCCCAACTGAATCTTAGCCCCTCTTGGCACTTACCAGAAATGATGTGATTGCTCACCGCCTCTGCAATTACTTCCATGTTGCGTCTAGGAAAATATTAAGCAATCATATGGCTGGGCTATTTTTTGTTTTCTCATTACATGCAAGAGAGGTCCACCAAGTGTATTATGTGAACATACATGTACACCCACCTACATAGATGAAAGAGTTCCTATGTCCCAGAAGCAATAAGGAGCAGCCAAGGCAGTAGTAACCATATCGCTTCAGATAAGGGTCAGGGTAAGTTTGCATGTAATGACAAAGATATTTCAGCCCTTTTGCCTGCAGCATATCTGCACAGTGGCTTCCTTAACTTCTTGCTGACACAAGGAAGTGCCACTAATGCTAAACTGTTAATGTCCTTGGAAATATTATGGTTTCTATGCTGGCATCATAAATACAGGCCAAATGTCCACATTTCACCTATGAACCTATATAACTTATTCTTGCTGCACCTTCCATACAACATAATGTCACACTATGCATGTTGCTTTCAGATCTTGCTTTATGGAAGAACAATGTGGACCACACCTTGCTTGTTTCCTTCCCAGGAAACTCCTTTCTAGTTCCTCATTCTTCCTCCTTGATTGCCTTCTTCAGGGCTGATCATACAAAACCAACCACCTGTAAAGTGTTATATCGGAAGTAGCCAACATAGTGCCCTCCAGTTGTTGTTGGACTTCTAGTCAGCCTCAGCCACAGCTACCATGACCAATGGTTAAGGATGATCATCTAGAGGGTGCCACGTTGGCCACTCCTGTTTTCTATGCTATTTGAAAAAAATGGATTTAAGAACGGCATAAATCCAGTAACTTTAATCCAATGCATGGTACACAGTTTGCTTACACGTTCATACTCTAGCACCAGTAACTCTGTGGTCACTCAACACAGATTATTGACTTCTTCTAACACATCCTATGAATAGCTCAAATCTGAGACGGTTTGCGATATATGACTTGTGGGACTCAGGGCAATGGGCAATTTTATCCTCATGTCAAGCCTATGAGGTAGATTAACTACATAGTGAGCTTCATAAATGAGCAAGAATTTAACCCCAGGTCTCTCTGGTACAAGTCTACCAGGTACATGCTACATTCCCTCTTCTTGTTGACTCGACAGAGGTCTTTGCATCTCAGTGTTCACATCACAATTTGAATATTTCTTTGCTCATTTGCAAATGTTCAACAACCTTCGAAAAAAGCCATCCTTAAAGGACCTTGCTGTTTTAAAATATACTTTATGATTAAGCATTGCTGTATACTTCACTGTCAAAAGTGAAGTGCTCACTCCATGCAAGGAACCATACACAAAGTCTATGCTTACTTTTAAAACTGTTCTAGTAAGTCTTGTTAAAATGTCAAAAACAGGAACAATAACTTCATGGGTAAGCTTGTTAACTTCAAAGAGTAATGCTATTCCACTGTAAGTCAGTGTTCAAGAATAACAGATTCTAGAAATGGCAAGGGCGGGAGAGAGAGAAGGCAGAATGCCTTTGCCCTCTGTGAATTTCACACATTAGCTGCTGAAGTTTTGATTTTCCTGTGTCAACATGGATATGAATAGGAAGTTAAATTAATCACTGAAGAATGAAGTCCAAAACAAAGAGCCCACATTGGTTTTAAAGCTGAGCTTGGGATATTTTGATGACCGATGAGAGACACTACAAAGTCTTCAGTTTTCAGAAAGTATCACACATATTTCTTAATTCTACAGGAACTGAGAACAACTTTTTTTAAAAAAGGACCACTCAGGAATAGCCTACCCATTAGCCACACTGAGACTTTATCTCAGGTAGTGCGGCATGATTTGTGTGCCCTCTCTTGGCCACTCACCCTCTGCTATTTAGCACACTATAAACACTGACACTGCGTTGCTGCTGTGTCACTATAGGCAGTGTTCCTGTAGGTCTCTCTAGTGGCATATATGCCAGAATGTCTCACTTTGAACAAGGTTCTCTCCTTGGAATGAAGCATTCTGGGTCAGTTGGCCTCATGTGTTGCCTGCACTGCTGTTGCTTCTGCCATAGCAAATACTGTTAAAAGTCCATAGCAAATACATCAGCAAGTCCAACATCAGATCTGTCTGCCAGTACAAATCCAGCTGGTCACTGTCACCAGGATCCATGCTGAATTCAGCTGATGGAGTGCAGATTACAGGGATGGGCCTTTGGAAAGCTTCAGAGAAACCAGATATAATTAACTGAATAAAATATGGTTGCAGCAACTTTATTGAAAATGCATTCAGCTAGGGAGGTCTGGGTCATTCAAAAATATCTCAGTAATCATTTACAGGTGATTACAGATGATCCCCATTGTTGTACATATAAAAGTATAATTAACAACCTTCTGTTCAGGAAATAAGAGTTGATCTATATGTTCAGAACAGTCACATTGCACCTGATGGGACTGTACCACTTCAAAGTGCAGGTATAGGATTATATGTTTGCATCCTCACATCAAATATCCTCATTTGGCTCAAAAATCCACTTCACATTTTAAGGTTTAGTTATATTTGCCACAGGTACACAACTGTTAGTCTAGTGCTTCCTACAGTAAACTTGTAAAGGACAGGCACATATCACCTAACCTGCATTGCATATGCTATGCACTGACAAAAGTCATAGTCCATGAGGATTTCTTAGTGTGGATCCTGAAGTATATAGTGACACATCTCTGTTCTTTACATTTTACATGTTGACTGCAAGAACCACCAGCAAACACAATTGCTACATACTGTAAATCAGTTAAATGGCTCTAAGTTGTGCCCTTTATTTAGTCTTGGCTGGGTTTAGCTTTACGTCATGACAAGTGCTTTTTCAACAAAAAACATTTGAAAATTCTGTTCTAATGTATTCTTGAGAAAGGGCTTGCATTATTTTTGTACACTCTAGATAGTTATGTCTATAGCCTCTCTAACTTGGAAAGTATGGCCTTTAATCCCAGATCTATAGGGGGATGTTGTGATAGAATGGGATGGAAAATGTAGTGCAACCATGGCGACAGAGGAAAAGCCATGTTGCAGGAAGAACATAAGAAAAGCCTGCTGCATCAGGCCAATGGTACCTCTAGTCCAGCATTCTGTTCACACAGGGGTCAACCCGATGCAAATGGGAGCCTGAGAGCACAACAGTACTCTCCCTTGTTGTGATGCCCAGCAACTGGCATTCAGAGACAGACTGCCTCCGATATTGGAGGTAGTCTATTGAAGATTATTGTTCATGCTCCAGTGAAGTAGAATCTAATCCAGGGGTCCCCAAACCTTTTGGATCAATAGCACATTTTGAAATTTGAGAAACTGTCTTGGCCATCCCCCAGAAATGGCTGCCCCAGGGGATCTGACTGGTCACAAGAAGAAGTAAGTTACTCAAGAAGCTGAGTACAAAGCAGAGGCTGCGTCTGAGCCCCAAATACCTAACCTAACCACATATTTGACACACACAGCAAAGCAAGATACTCATTTCCCAGAAGGGTGGTGATACTCAGAACCTCCCCCTGAAACACACACAGCCAGGCCACCCCCCTCCAAAACATTCAAGCTCCCATACACAAGCATGTTCATGTAACCCCACCCAAAATGCCACACACGCAAACTCAGCCAAGCAATACCCACACACCCCTCCAAAATCCCCACAAAATCAAACACCAAATTAAAACAGGCAACCAATGTTTCCACCATCCTCCCAACGCCCAGCATGCTTACCCCCAGATTCTCTGTGCACTGCACTGCCCTTCTTAATCTCCACAAGTTTACCAGGCAGTGATGTTTCCTTTTCTTCCCACCACAAAAACAGTTTGTGATATGGCAAACTATATGGGGGGTTGCTGCTCAAAGAGGGGAAGATCCCACTGGGCATTTTATTTATTTATTTATTATTTATTTATTTAATTACATTTCTAAACCGCCCTATAGCAACAAGCTCTCAGGGCGGTGTGCATGCCCCATCTTGTGTGCGTTTAAATAATATTTGGATCTTGGCCATATTCTCTGAATAATTATATGTGTAACTGATTTTACTGTTAGTTAATAATATGTCTATGCATTTTATTTTGGTCAAGAGCACCCTTTTTAGTTGGAAGTGGTGAGACAAATGATAATCGATTAAACGATCCATCTGCCATATGTTTCTACAACAATCAATGAGAATTTTTTTTAAAAGTGAACGTATAAACATCTGGAACAATTGTCAGCCTATTTCATGTAATATATTTCAAAAGGAAAACTGGATGAAATGAAATGATTATTCAATCAATTTAAACTGGAATTTATTGCAACCAGCTGACTATATAGTATACTGCCTTGAAGTCAGTCTTTGTTACTTAAATAATTTGTTGCTAGGACTGATCCAAGTCTTCCAGTGAACATTTTTTTTGCACAAAAAAGGAAGTTGGGGAAGGCTGAGAAATTTTCTGAATGATCCTCCAAACCGTACCTTTTCCTCACTGGTTCACTGCAGCTCACTCTCCTGATCAACAGCTTTGGTGCTATATTTTGTTTGTATATGTGTGTAGTTCTCTTTTTGTCAAGTGACAGTCACATCATCAAACATCCAGTCAGATTTTGCTATGCAATGACATCACTGCAGGCAAACAATGCCAATTCAAAATAAAGCAGTACTCCCTTATACTGAACCAGCTTCCTTTAGAATGTTATCACATTGTCTGTGCAACCACAGAGTATTGCAAAGAAGAGAAAATGCAATTCCTTGGCGCTGGAGGTGGAACCAGTTGGAGCTCAGAAGAGGTTCACAATGGAAGGCTGCTGCCATGGCCTAAATCCTAGGTAAGGAAACTGGGTACAGCTCATCTGTAGGTGTATTTTGAGAATGATTCCCCTTCCTTCTCTCTATGATGTGCCTACCAGTGAAAAGAATTGACAAAAGAGGCTTCCACAACAGATCTCTGAAAGACAGGTTGGGTTTTACAGGAAGAGAATGTATTTGCAAAAATTATTATTATTTCTTTAAAATGTGTCTGACCCCATTTCAGTCCAATCCTATTTATTAGATTGCAAAATGTTTGCTATTTGCAATTAACAGCATTCCCCGTATAGTCCATTTAAATATAACACTAGTCTACCAGCACTCTTTGGAATCTTTTCAACAATTTTTCTTTTTTTTTAATTGACTCTGACATAAAACATAACATACCTTTTTGTTGCATAAAGGTCTACTAATCAAAATACTTTGTTCAGTGTTCCAAAGCAATCTAAATTAAAAGGATCAATACAATTGTTATCTGATGTTGCTTCCACACTATCTGTGCTGCCTTCTCATGTTTTCCCAGCTTGATTTGTGGTAATTTGGGAATAAAACATAATTGTAGCACCATTCTCTTTAGTGCAGACAGGCAATACAGGCAATACTATTAAAGCTTTTAAGGATGTCTGTGCCTTTAATAAAACATGTGAGTTAGTAGTCAGGGGCCAAGAGTAAGAGCAAGCAATCCCTTAAACGCCTTCATCACCAACACCTGTGGTTATTGTGTGATCTTGGAGCAAAAAGTATATTTTAATTTATTTATTTATGAAAGTATTTCTATACTGCCATGGTGTATAATGATAAAACATAAAACATCATACAAATAATTATTAAAGTGACAGGCTAATTCAAAAAAGAAAAAAATGAAACAGCTGCAAAGGCCTATTGGCATAAAAAAGGTCTTCAAGAGATGCCTGAAATTCCTTTGGGGAGGAAGGGCAGGATCTAAATTTAACAAAATACATAAATAAACAAATATGAAGATGCCTGCAGAATCTTTGCTGGATGCCTGTTCCATAGTATGGGACCAGCAACACTAAATATAAGGCCTCTCTCTGAAGCCTTCTAGTTGCTGGAAACACCACAATTTGCCCCACCTCTACAGTATGCCTTGGAGGAATACCTCATGCTTGATGTTGGCATGTTTTGGACACTGTTTCACTCTCATCCCACCTCTCCTTGGTAAGTATTTTAGGCACGATTTTGAGACATCCCTGGACTGTGCTCCTAGTCCCCAAGGGTACCTGCTGGAGCATGACAGACACGAGTAGCTTTGTGTGGGCCCTGATCTGACTTGGCTTAGCTGATATAGCAGTTTGACTTGGTGTGTGTGGGGGTGTAATATCACCTCAATTTACCTCATTATTTGACCCAGCACAGAGCAGCTGTGTTGTGTGTATCTGTTTGTGCGCTGATTAGTTTAGGAAACCTTTTTAGCAGAACCAATTAACAAATAGCTAGCTTCCTGTCGAGATCAAGGAGCACGACGGAAATTAGAAAACAACAAGTGTAGATAAGGTCAAGATGCACTTTTTCAGAAAATTCTATCCCTAATTATGAAACATGAAGCAGGCTTAGAAAACTGGCATGCTGGTGAGGCTTGGATCAGGCCCAATGCCATCAAGTGATGGCAGTGATACAGACTTGCAAATCAGTGGTTCTCAGGCCACGACTTAGCCCTTTCTTACTGTGCACTCCTGTTGGTTCAGCCCCTCCCTGCTCTATGCTGGCAGCAGGTAGAATAGAGAGCTGCATGCTGGAAGAGTGATACTGGAATCACTTCACAGGCAAAGGGCTATTGGGTTTGTTTTGGGCTGGGTGCAGGGAGACACCAGTTTATTTATTTATTTTATATTTATTTATTTATTCAGCTTATATCCCGCCCAACTAGCAAACAGCTCTCTGGGCGGCAAACATAGCAACATATACAATAATAAAATTACAAAGTCAGTATAACAAATATAAAAATACACCATCTAACATAGAAATTACAGCATTTACATAAATAACTTAAATTAAAATGCCTCAGAGAAGAGAAAGGTTTTAACCTGGCGCCGAAAGGATAATAGTGTCGGCGCCAGGCGTACCTCCTCGGGGAGACTATTCCACAATTCGGGGGCCACCACTGAGAAGGCCCTAGATCTTGTTACTACCCTCCGGGCCTCCCTATGGGTCAGGACCCGGAGGAGGGCCTTCGTAGTAGACAGTAGTGTACGAGCCGGTTCGTAACAGGAGAGGCGTTCCTGCAGGTATCGTGGGCCCGCGCCGTATAAGGCTTTATAGGTTAAAACCAACACTTTGAATCTGCTCAGACTGCTTAGTTCTTGTTAGCAGTCTGGCCGCCGTATTTTGCACTAGCTGTAGCTTCCGAACCGTCTTCAAAGGTAGCCCTACGTAGAGCGTGTTGCAGTAGTCCAAACGTGAGGTTACCAGAGCATGAACCACTGATGTAAGGTCCTCCTTACTCAGATAGGGACGTAGCTGGGCTACCAACCGAAGTTGGTAGAACGCATTCCGTGCCACCGAGGCTACATGGGCCTCAAGTGACCGGGAAGAGTCTAAAACGACTCCCAAACTACGAACCTGATCCTTTAGGGGGAGTGTAACCCCATCCAGGACAGTGTATGTATCCACCATCTGACCAGAAAAACCATCCACCAGCAGCATCTCAGTCTTATCAGGATTGAGTTTCAGTTTGTTAGTTCTCATCCAGTCCATTGTCGCGTCCAGACAACGGTTCAGCACATCGACCGCCTCACCTGAAGAAGATGAAAAGGAGAAGTTTCAAACCTGCCCCTCCCCAGAATTGTGGGTTTGGATTGTAGGCTACGTTGCTCTTCACTGAGCTATAGTATGCAGGACTGAATCCACCGATTCATATTTTTCAGAAACATAGTTGTAACATTAATTGTTAAGATCTGATTTGATACATCCAGTGCTATCTATTTATTTAAACTTGTCCAATAACCAAGACACAAACTTACTTTTTGTATTTTTCAGTTGAGAAGACTTTGCCACTGTTATTCAGACAATTACACATATATTTACTCTTTACAAAGCTGGAAAATCAGGCAATGTTATAATGGGGGAGGTGCAAAACAAGAACACTTTCTAGAGTTTTAAAATTTTCATGCAAGTCTTCTGCTTTCTATGAAACATGCAAGAACAGCAACTGTGAAAGGTGTCTATGGTTTGGTAGCAAACCAAATCAAACATCTTCATGGATGATTTGCACAGTCTGATATGCAGAGTTAAATGTATATATACATATTGGCATGATTTTATTAATGGGACATGCTGTATTGCCAGCTGTTTGAGGAGCAGGCAGAAAGCAGGAGGGAAAGTCAGTATTATTAACCTAGTTCTCCAGCTCTGCTCTCTGCTTCTTCATTTATTTACTTTCAGCTGGGAAAGATGCTGGCCTAGAATGCTTAATCAAAATATTTATCCAGCAGAACACATGTAGCACAGCCGGGTCTTAAAAATGCAGTCTGCATTTGCATTCATTTGACTCTTTTATGTTCTTTCAGGTTTGCTTTTCTGTCTTTAGTCTAGTGCACCCATACCCCTGTGAAAAGGAGACGTAACAACAAAAGTTTGGGACTGGAATAGCAACAAAATTGTATAAAATACACTTAAAAGATCTGCAAACAGGTAACAACTGCAATGAGAACTAAATTCAACCAGTGTGGGATCCTATAATTTGTAATTTATCTATTTGCCCAGGCTATGGTCTGAATCACATGAGGCCACCACCTTGCTGAAACTAAACAGGTCTGGGTCTGGTCAGTGCCTGCTTGGGAGACCTCCTGGGAACCACATGTATGCCGCCTTGGGTTCCATGGTGAAAGAAAGGTTGGGAATAAATAAATAAAATTTTATCACATTTATACCCCACCTTTCTTCCATCATGGCATCAAAGGTGCTATACATATGTATAAATCTGAGGCATAGGATCATTAAAACTGCCTCAAATTTTGGGGCAAGCTTCCTTGGCTCAGGGTCTCAGACAAGTTTGTTAACTCCTTACTCCTAGCCCTTTCTTGCCACCACATTTAACTGTGTTGAAGGAATTCTGTCTGCCTCACTCACACCCTCCAGCATTGAGTGGGTGATTTGGCGATACCCCAAGGAGGTCCTCACCCTCAAGCCTTCCAGTGTTGACAGGTGGGTATGAGGTAACACTCGTTCATCTCCTAGAACAGGTGTGAGGAACCTTTGGCCCTCCAGATGTTGCTGAACTACAATTCATATCATCGTTGACCATTGGCCATGCATACTGTGGCTGATGTGAGATATCCAGGCATACCAATACCTCTCTACCTCCTTTCTCTTCCAGCATCTTAGCACGTGTGACAAAATGGTGAAACATCTTAGATTTTTACCACCCTTAATAATACAATGGGGATAATCAACTTGCTTTGTGGTAGAAGTCAGAACAGCTTTTTTTTCTCCACTTAGCTTTTTCTAAGACTGTAACTTTGCAGTCAAACGTGCAGTCTAAGTAGCCTCCTCTTGCCACGAAAGGACAGGCGAGGGCAGAGGCTGGTGTTTTGCCAATTCATCCTCTTTGTCAAAGGTCTGTTGGGACCATTATATTTATTGAGAATACCACATTATTTATTTATTTATTTATTTATTTATGAGGTTTGTTAGACACCCATCTGGCAGAGGTTAATCTGCCACTCTGGGCGACTTACAACCAAACACAAGTACATTTCATATAAACATAATCTAAATCCTAGAAATTAAAAATTAAAAGCTTAAACATTTAAACCCCCCAAGATCTGCAATCTGCCAGCCTAAATCTGAGTTTAACCCCCCCCCAAGAGCTGCAATCTGCCAGCCTAATCCCCTTCCCACACCTGGGTAAAGAGCCAGGTCTTCAAGGTCCACTGAAAGCAAAGCATAGCAGAGAGGGGGCCTGATGGATGTGGCTTCACAAAAAGCTTAGAGATGACCTGAAAACAAAAAAGGACACATACAGGAAGTGGAAAGAAGGCCAGGCCACAAAGGGAGAGTACAGGCAGGTATCATGGAATTGCAGGGATGGTGTCAGGAAAGCTAAAGCTGAGAATGAGCTGAGGCTAGCGAGGGATGCCAAAAGCAACAAAAAAGCTTTCTTCAGGTACATCCATAGTAACAGAGAAAAGAAATGGTGGAACAGCTACTCAATGAGGATGGCAAAATGATAACAGATGACAAAGAAAAGGCAGAAGTGCTCAATTCCTACTTTGGCTCAGTCTTCTCCTAAAAAAGAACCTCCCAGGAAACATGAAGTAGAAGGGGCAGGATTGGAGCATGAGATTGATAGACAAATGGTCAAGGAATACCTAATCACTTTGAACGAGTTCAAATCTCCAGGGCCCGATAAACTGCATCCTAGAGTATTGAAGGAACTGGCTGAAGAACTCTCAGAACCGCTGCCTATTATCTTTGCGAAATCATGGAGGACTGGTGAAGAGCCGGATGACTGGAGGAGAGCTAATGTTGTCCCTATCTTCAAAAAGGGCAAGAAGGAGGAACCGGGGAACTACAGACCACTCAGCCTAACATCAATCTCTGGAAAAATTCTGGAGCAGATTATAAAGCAGTCAATCTGTAAGCACCTTGAAATTAATGCAGTGATTACTAGGAGCCAACATGGATTTTTGAAGAACAAATCCTGCCAAACTAATCTCATCTCGTTTTTTGATCAGGTAACCTCCCTTGATCAAGGGGATGGAGTGACTCCCTTATGAGGAAAGGTTGCAGCATTTGGGGCTTTTTAGTTTAGAGAAAAGGCGGGTCAGAGGAGACATGACAGAAGTGTATAAAATTATGCATGGCATTGAGAAAGTGGATAGAGAAAAGTTCTTCTCCCTCTCTCATAATACTAGAACTCGTGGACATTCAAAGAAACTGAATGTTGGAAGATTCAGGACAGACAAAAGGAAGTACTTCTTTACTCAGCGCATAGTTAAACTATGGAATTTGCTCCCACAAGATGCAGTAATGGCCACCAGCTTGGATGGCTTTAAAAGAAGATTAGACAAATTCATGGAGGACAGGGCTATCAATGGCTACTAGCCGTGATGGCTGTGCTCTGCCACCCTAGTCAGAGGCAGCATGCTTCTGAAAACCAGTTGCTGGAAGCCTCAGGAGGGGAGAGTGTTCTTGCACTCGGGTCCTGCTTGCGGGCTTCCCCCAGGCACCTGGTTGGCCACTGTGAGAATAGGATGCTGGACTAGATGGGCCACTGGCCTGATCCAGCAGGCTCTTCTTATGTTCTTATGTTCTTGTAGACTGTGGGAATGCTGTGGACATAATATATCTCGACTTCAGCAAAGCTTTTGACAAAGTGCCCCATGATATTCTGATTAGCAAGCTAGCTAAATGTGGGCTGGATGAAACAACTGTCAGATGGATCCACAGTTGGCTCCAGAATCGTACTCAAAGAGTGCTTATCAATGGTTCCTTCTCAAAGTGGGTGGAAGTAACGAGTGGGGTACCACAGGGTTTGGTCCTGGGCCCAGTGCTCTTTAACATTTTTACTAACGACTTGGATGAGGAGGTACAAAGCATGCTTATCAAATTTGCAGATGATACAAAGTTGGGGGGGCATAGCTAATACCGTGGAAGACAGAAACAAAATTCAAAGGGACCTTGATAGGCTGGAGCATTGGGCTGAAAACAACAGAATGAAATTCAACAGGGATAAATGCAAAGTTCTACACTTAGGAAAAAGAAACCAAATGCACAGTTATAAGATGGGGGATACTTGGCTCAGCAGTACGACATGTGAGAAGGATCTTGGAATTGTTGTTGATCACAAGCTGAATATGAGCCAACAGTGTGATGTGGCTGCAAAAAAGTCAAATGCTATATTAGGCTGCATTAACAGAAGTATAATTTCCAAATTGTGTGAAGTACTAGTTTCCCTCTATTCAGCACTGGTTAGGCCTCATCTTGCATACTGCGTCCAGTTCTGGTCTTCGCACTTCAAGATGCAATTAGACTAAAGCCCCAGTCATACGGCGCTTGTTCCACTTTTTCCGGGCGTCGTGCACCATTCTATTCAATGAGTTCCACTTTTCAGCAGTTTTCGCTTTTTGGCGGGGGTCCGGAATGTAACCCACCATATGAGTGGGGCCCTACTGTATTTTAATAAAACATGGTAAACAATTGGTCATCCAGCCTGAGTGTTATATTGACCAACGCCTCTATACTCAATACATTTACCTTCATGCCATTCCTATTGTTTTGAACACTGAATGAGGAACTACAACTAAATCTCTTTATGTAAATAGCCTCTTTTGACCCTGGGTCTTCAAGTGCGTTTGCACATATATGATGTTTCAGAGCTTTGATTCAAAGCCATTATTACACAGTGTTGAACATGCCTTGAAATGTGTTCCATCCTTTTCTCCTAGAATGTAATACAATTTAATTTACAGTTTGGTTCTATTATTTCAGAACTATTTAAATTGTTATCTTCAACACTAAAAACAACAACAAAACACTGCATAAACATGTTGGAGCACTCTTCCTGGCTTCCACTGTCTGGCTGAAGAATTGAACTTCAGTTGAAATGAATGATATTTTACCTTTAGCTACGTCAATGAAATGGTTGAACAAAACAGGTTTAAAATGTGAATAGTGAATGTAGGTTCCAATGACTTATTTCTTGATGGGGAGTTATTCATATTAATGTTGTGTTATAATTTCAAAATGTTACTTGTGGGAAGGGAATGCAAAAGCTCGCCAAGAATTACATTATGTCAGCTGCCATGCTCTATAAACATATTACACATACCTTACACAAACAAACTCTGGTGAGCTAATCGTCCAGAACAAAAACACCCAGAGAAAAGGGGGGGGTTTAAAAATGATTAATTGCATATTTTTATAACACTTCACCAATCTATTTCCAATATCCCAGTGCCTAGCTGGCTCTTCATAAAGGCCTCTGTGAGATTAACATATTTTTCTTAGCTCTAAAGAGACTGATTCTTAAAGTCATGCCACACTGTAGGCTTTTTACTAACCATATTACAAACTATGAGGTAACTTGGCAGAAAAGAGTACGTTGTATACAAAGATTATGACAGGTGCAACAGCCAATAAAAGCAAATTAGAATATTTTATGATTTTCAAATTCAAACAGAAAAGATACAAAAGCAGGCTAACAGAGATTATACAGTTGCACTAAACCTAATCCTGTGCAACTGAAATGATTGCGTATTGCTCTTCTGTTTACTCTTGCCCACACGTTCTTCCTATTCCTCTGCCCCCTGTACTGAATTTTAGATTGCATGTTCCATAGGACAGGGACCTGTTAAACTCTGTTAAAGCATTACGCACACTGTTGGTGCTATATATCATGTATTAATTGTGATACATCTCCAATGTTAATCCTACTCAGATTGAACCCAGAGAAATTAATTAACATTCCTTATGTAGGTCAATTTATTTCAGTGGGTCTATCTACCCTGATATAACTGAACTGAATAGAACCTTTAGTAATTTTACTCATTGTCTTATACCTCCTGAGTATATTGTTCTTGATTCCCTAGACTTAGCAAGATATGTCAAATTATTCAGAGGCAATATCCCACACTTTAATCATTCATGACTCAACAGCAGTCAATCATTCATGACTCAATTTCTTCCCAAGATATAGCTATAGGCCATTTTTACAGCAGCCAATGCGTTAATATTATTTTTTGGTATTTAGTTATAAACATTTCTTTGTCCTGCCTTTCTGATGCTACTGCATCAGTCAAGGTGGCTTATAGCAATTAAAATTACAGTCTCACAATAAAACTACAGCATCAGTAACCTATAATAGAGGCAGTTTTGACAGACTGAAAAATAATCTTCAAATAAAAAGATTGCCTGCCAGGAAAAGAAAGGTCTTCACTAGCTGGTGAAAAACTTCAAAAGAGAACACCAGCTAGATCTCAAGGGGTAAGATGGTCCACAAGCTGGTTGCTGCTACAGAGAAGACCCACTCTCTAGTCGACTAGCCAGGGCCCTCTGGTGGCCACAAATAGTGCATTAATAGCCAACAATGTGAGATCCCACTGGGCAAGGCCCAGGTCCCCGAGCCCGAGCTCCCGCAGCCGCCTCCCGACATAAACCATCACCACCACCAGCAACAGAAGCCTGGGGAGTAGCAGCTGAGCGAGCCCGAGGACATGGAGAGGAAGACAACATTGAAACAGCAAACAGCTTTGCTGCAACAAATGCCTGTCGCCCTTCTGCCTCTCGGGAACTGCCACCCCCGCTGACACCACCTCCTCTTTCTTGGCAGTGCCGATAATGATAATGTTATTTGTTATTTAAATTAATTTTTGTAAATTGTATTGCTTTTATTGTATTTTTATTTAATTTTTATACCTATGTTTATTTTTCTTGTAAGCTGCCTTGAGGGCCTTTGGCCGAAAGGTGGGGTATAAATAAAATTTAATAATAAAAAATAATAATAGTCATGGCCAGCCATGCTTCCATAGGTGGGACCCAGCAAAGGGTCTCTCCACCTGATCTTAGCCAATGGTACCCTTTAGGTACCTCTGAACTGTGACCAGAAATAAATTGGCAACCAGTGCTGGCAATACAGGGTAGATGTGTAATATAGTCTGATGTGTGAGCCCCCACAAATACCCTTGCTGCCACATTCTGGACCAATTGAAGTTTCCAGAGATTCAGTGGTAGCCCCACATGGGGTGCACTCCAGCAATCCAATGTAGATGTGTTACTATAAAGCATGTGTTACTATAGCCAGGTGTGAGTGTGACCTCCTCAGGGGTGGGTGAAGCTGGAGCACCAGCCTCAGTGGTGCAAAAGTATTCCTGGCCATTGCCACCACCTGAGCATCCAAGTGCTGGGCCAAAGCCAGGAGCACCCCCCAGACTGATTTTTCAAGGGGAGTTCTACCCCATCCAAAACAGACTGAATCCCTGTTCCAAAACCCATCTTCCTTCTGTCATACCTAGATTAAGCTTATTAGCCTTCATCCAGCCTGTTACTGTCTCCAGGCACCAAATCTAACAAGCCAACATAGCAATCCAGTAGCATCAGACCTTTTCTTAATTCTGTTACCAATTACTTTCCTGATTATAATAGTATGTCTACCAGAACAGCCTAGCAGACTAGTAGCACATGTTTTGCATGCATAAAATATGAGATTCAGCCACAACGTATCGTTTAAAGGAAGGGTAGGTAATCTCAGGCCTGGGGACCAAATTGAGCTCTCCAAACATCTCTATCTGGTCCTCAGGGCTCTCTTCACACCACACACCCTCTCTCCAGGCGACGCTCATTACAAGCCCTGATCTGCACCCTCATTGAGTATTTTTGCTTGACTTGAATGTGTCCTTGAACTCTGATAATGCCTCTTGCTTTCCTGAATGGAGGATAAATAAGGATGTGTGAATGTGTGTAGAAACTACTCTATTTTATAAAGGTAAAATTTGCATTTGTTGTTCTGCCCGCTCTTGTCCCTGGTCCCACCCACCATAGGCATGTGACCCCCAGCAGGTTGCCTAGAAGGGAAAGTGGCCCTCAGACTGAAAAAAAGGTTCCCCACCCATATTTTAAAAGTATCTCAAGCAGCAGGACTCAGAAAGATCTCTACTATAGGGCCAGGAAAGCCATTGCCAGGCAGAATTGTCAGTACCAGGCTAGATGGACTCTTGGTTCATCTGTTGGACTATAGAGCAGCCTCTTATAGCCTTTTATTATGAATTAATGTTCATAAAGTCAGTTTGCACTGTAGGACCTTTGCACATGCAGCACAGCCATTTCCCTTTTACAAACCCACAATGGGTAGTATTCAACTAACTTTTTGTGCTAGCCAGAAGCAGCTGGTGCCCATTGAGACAGGTGGGGTGGAAAGCAGGGAGCCCAAAAGTAGGTAGAGACAAAGTCAAGAACAGGCAGAGCCAACTAGGTCTACTTTTGTCCCCAACCTCATCCTCTACAAGGGGTAAGACTGAGAATAAGGAGGATGACAGGCAGTGCCACCATCTGGGACAGTTGTAAGTAAGAAGGCAGGCAAGTGGGGGCTGACTGAGGGCAGTCTGATGTTGGTTGGGGCAGCACCCCATTTGTCCTAATATACTAGCCTCCACTGGCACAAGTGCTACAGTTAGTGCTAGTAATTCATTACTTTTTTGAGGAACAAGTGGGTAATTCCTTTACATTTTGATTGTAATAGAACTAGGAGTAATTTTAGTACTTTTGTGGAGTAATTGTAATGTTTCCAGCATTACTTGGAGGCATTACTTGGGGATGGGAGCAGGGGAGGTCTTCTGTTCCTCTGATTTGTGGATGAAAATCATGTGCCTCAAACTGGGCTTCTGTGCAGTGTTGCTCTTCCCTCATGCTCTGTGGGCGAGTAGGAGGCGACGAGGGAGGAGGTGGAGAATGAGATGAGGTGGAGTGGAGAAAACAATTGTTTAAAAAATGGATGGTGGTGGTGAAGAATGGAGTGGAGGGAAAAAGGAGCCAGAGGGCAAGAACATGGATAAAGGAGAAGGAGGCAGCAGCATAATGGAGATAAAGAACTGTGGAGGTGAAAGATAACAACATGTTTGTCTCTCTGTGTGTGTGTGTGTGTGTGTGTGTGTGTGTGTGAAAACTGTGTTTGCACTTGGCACACAAAGTGGCCTCCCCCACCCTCTCTGGCTACTGTGCTGCATTTCCAGTATTTTAACTTTTTTGCATCTCAGGGGAAAATGTTTGATTGGGTGAGTGTCCCTTAGTTGGTGGCAGGGCAGGGTCTGGGAGGTGGTTGAGAGAGATTACACTTGCTGGCTGAGTGAGGGGGGGTTGCTCTTGGCTTGGTGTGCAAAGATCTGAGTAGTGGCCTCTGCTTCCCTCCCCACCTCCCTTACCAGCGGAGACACAATCATTGCTGTCTTATGTTGTTGTTGTTATGTGCCTTCAAGTTGATTACGACTTATGGCGACCCTATGAATCAGTGATCTCCAACAGCATCTGTCATGAACCACCCTGTTCAGATCTTGTAAGTTCAGGTCTGTGGCTTCCTTTATGGAATCAATCCATCTCTTCTTTGGCCTTCCTCTTTTTCTACTCCCTGCTGTTTTTCGCAGCATTGTTGTCTTTTCTAGTGAATCATGTCTTCTCATGATGTGTCCAAAGTATGATAACCTCAGTTTCTTCATTTTAGCTTCTAGTGACAGTTCTGGTTTAATTTGTTCTAACACCCAATTATTTGTCTTTTTTGCAGTCCATGGTATGCGCAAAGGTCTCCTCCAGCACCACATTTCAAATGAGTTGATTTTTCTCTTATCTGCCTTTTTCACTGTCCAACTTTCACATCCATACATAGAGATCGGGAATACCATGGTCTGAATGATCCTGACTTTGGTGTTCAGTGATACATCACCTTTCCTAGTTCTCTCACAGCTGCCCTCCCCAGTCCTAGCCTTCTTCTGATTTCTTGACTATTGTCTCCATTTTAGTTAATGACTGTGCCGAGGTATTGATAATCCTTAACAAGTTCAATGTCCTCATTGTCAACTTTAAAGTTACATAAATCTTCTGTTGTCATTACTTTAGTCTTTCTGACATTCAGCTGTAGTCCTGCTTTTGTGCTTTCCTCTTTAACTTTCATCAGCATTCGTTTCAAATCGGTACTGGTTTCTGCTAAGAGTATGGTATCGTATGCATATCTTAAATTATTGATGTTTCTCCCTCCAATTTTCACACCTCCTTCATCTTGGTCCAAACCCGCTTTCCTTATTATACGTTCTGTGTACAGATTAAACAAATAGTGTGATAAAATACACCCCTGTCTCACACCCTTTCCGATGGGGAACCAGTCGGTTTCTCCATATTCTGTCCTTACAGTAGCCTCTTGTCCAGAGTATAGGTTGCACATCAGGACAATCAGATGCTGTGGCACCCTCATTTCTTTGAAAGCATTCCATAGTTTTTCATGATCTACACAGTCAAAGGCTTTGCTGTAGTCTATAAAGCACAGGGTGATTTTCTTCTGAAATTCCTTGGTCCATTCCATTATCCAACGTATGTTTGCGATATGATCTCTGGTGCCTCTTCCCTTTCTAAATCCAGCTTGGACATCTGGCATTTCTCGCTCCATATATGGTAAGAGCCTTTGTTGTAGAATCTTGAGCATTACTTTACTTGCATGGGATATTAAGGCAATAGTTCGATAATTACTGCATTCCCTGGGATCCCCTTTCTTTGGAATCGGGATATATATTGAATGCTTCCAGTCTGTGGGCCATTGTTTAGTTTTCCATATTTCTTGACACATTCTTGTAAAAATTTGGACAGATTCAGTCTCAGCAGCTTGTAGCAACTCTATTGGTATGCCATCTGTTCCTGGTAATTTGTTTCTTCCAAGAATTTTAAGAGCAGCTTTCACCTCATATTCTAAAATTTCTGGTTCTTCATCATATGGTTCCTCCGTGAATGAATCTGTCATCCTTGCATCTCTTTTATAGATATCTTATGGATAAAAAGAAGTATTCTACTACCTTTGTATTTGTGCGTTTATTTTTAATGTTGTTTTAGTCTACTTAGATGCACAGCAGCCAAGGCCAGCCTCTTGTAGGCATTTTTTTAAAGTAACTGAAATCTAATTGTACTGATTACTTTTGGGAAAAGGTAATCAGTTACTTTCAGAGGATTTGTAATTGTAACGGTAATTACTACCTTTTAAAAGTAATCTTCCAAGCTCTGAGTGCTAGTACAATTGGGTTTCTCCCTATGGGTGCCGCATGCCATCCCCAAATCGGCCTTGGAGGTTTGGGGGAAAACCTAGAACACATTTAGGGGAGAGGAGAGTTGGGGATCATTCTGTTGCGCAAGGAGAAATCCTTGCCTAACGGAACAATTGCCTTATTGCTACATTAAATACAAACCAATGGGTTGTGCTCGCACACGTATCCACTTTCCCACTGGGCATCTGTATGATCAGTTGTAGGCTGAATATTTCTGGAGCATCTGCTGTATCTTTCTATAGGCATTAATGCAGCTCTCCTGCTTTGTTTTTTCTAAAATTGAAATTCTATAATTTGGGAGGAATTTAAAATGGGAAGAAACCAGTAGTGGACATCAGGGTTGGACAGTGCTGTTGGCTGCATCACTGTAGCATAGCAGGATGGAAAGGGGAAGGGAGAAGCAACAATGAAGTTGGCACAGTGCAAACATACCAATGAGAAAGCCAGATTAGCTCTGTCAGCGTGCTTGCACCGTGGCCAAGCTTGCTGCCACCTTGCCCCTCCCCCTCTCTGTTCCCAGGATGCAGTGACACTGGCAGGTGTACACAAGAGAAAGGGCCTTTTCAGTGGTGGTGCCTTGCTATGGAAGGCCCTCCAAGAGTGACTTGCCTGGTGCTTACACTGCAGTTTTCTCAGCATTTGATTTTACGGTTTTAAAAACATATTTGAGCCTTTTTAGTTTTGAGGCACTACTGGAACTTATTCTGCTGCTGCTGTTTTAACCTATGATTTATTTTAAGTTCATCTTGCACTTTTTATATTTTATGAAGGGGGTGGGGGAGAAAACTGGTACACGTTCCGGAGAACTTACTGTTAAATAGGCAGTATAAAATACTGTAACTCAATAGAGCCCTGCTGGATCAGACCACAGGCCATTCTAGTTTAGTTCAGCATCCTTCTTTACACAGTAGCCAGCCAGATGCCTTCTATATGCAGATAGGCAGGACATGAAAACAACTAGAGATCTTTTAGTAAGCAGTCTATAAATGGAAACAACAACAACAATACTAATACTAATACTCTTGCTCTGTGACTCCCCAGCAACTGGGATGGGGTGCACTGCATATATCGTCGTCGTCATTATTTGATTTGATTTCTTACCTTACCTTTACCATAAGGTCTCAGGGCAGGTTACAACCAAATAAATTCAATATTAAAATAGTTTAAAACAAATTACAATCACAGGAATAGGGCAGGTCCTGAAAACGTATCTCAGATGTCAAAGGCCAGGGCAAAGAGGTGAGTCTTCAGTATATGACAGAAACTATACAATGAAGGTGCCAGACAGACCTCTGTGGGGAAGGAATGAGCTGCTACAGAGAATGTCTTCTCCCGGGTCACTACCTTTCAAACTTATGAGGGCAGTGGAACTATCTGATACTGATGTGAATACCTGAGAGAGTCTGTAGGGAAGGAGCCGGCCTTTCAGATATTTGGGGCCTAAGCAGGCATGTAGCTGGGAAGAGGAGTATGGGGGCACTGCCTTCCCTAGACCTGTGCTTCCTCTGCCCCAAATTCTTCTGGGTAATTTTCTTTTTAATTTGTGACATGACAGACAGGGCCGGCTCCAGGAATGCCAGGGCCCTTGGGCATCAGCCTGCCCCGGGCCCCTCTGCTCTCCTTCCGTGATCTGTGGCACGAGCTGTGCCGCGGATCGCAAGACAAGAGCTTCCGAGCCACCCGCCGCCGCCACCCACCACCATCGCCCCACCACCATCCTCCCCACTTCACCTACCTTTCTCTGCTGTTCTTTGCGGCTGCGCGCACAGGGTTGCCATCAATCAAATGGCAACCGAGGTTTCCATAAGGGACTGAAGCCTCTGCCACCATCTTGGTTGATGGCATGTAGCGCTCGCATTGCTACCATCAGCCAAGATGGCGGCAGAGGCTTCAGTCCCTTACGGAAGCCTCGGTCGCCATCTTGATTGACGGTAACCCTGCGTGCGCAGTGCGCGCAGCCGCAAAGAACAGCAGAGACAGGTAGGTGAAGCAGGGGGGATGGTAATAGATGGCAGGCGGCTCGGAAGCTCTTGTCTTGCTATCCGCGGCACGGCTCGTGCCACGGATTGCAGAAGGCGAGCAGAGGGCCCCTCAGGGGGCCCCCAGGGGCTCCTATAGCTGTGGGGCCCTCGGGCCAGTGCCCAACCTGGCCACCCTTTGGAACCGGCCCTGATGACAGACAGTGACAACCTCCATTTAAAGAATTATAGCTTGTTTTAAGAACAGGATCAAGAACAGGACCTCTTGAAAAATTCAGTGAATAAGGCAGGGCGAGTGCACAACAAAAGCCTCATCTGGAAGAGTCCCCCAAAGTCTGCTTACTCAAGACTTTCCCTAACTAATGGTGGATTTTTCATTATCACAATCACCCTACAATTACTTAAATGATCCTGAAAAAACCAGCCTGTACAGTAATATGACCCTTTAAGAGTTAAATATTAGAACTTAGTATTATGTGCTAGGGAGCCAGTGTGGTGTAGTAGTTGGAGTGTTGGACTATGACCTGGGAGACCAGGGTTCGAATCCCCACACAGCCATGAAGCTCACTGGGTGATCTTGGGCCAGTCACTACCCCGCAGCCTCAGAGGAAGGCAATGGTAAACCACCTCTGAATACCGCTTACCATGAAAACCCTATTCATAGGGTCATCATAAGTTGGGATCCACTTGAAGACAGTTCATTTCCATTTTCATTATGAGCTAGAATTAGACTTCAACCCTTGTACTTTCCTTTGCTCTGCTTTTCAGTTTCAGTTGTGTTCTCTATCCATCCAACAATAAGGAAGCAGGTTTGCCTGCAGTAAAAAGTACGAGTTTCTTTATCCTGCAGTTATTATAATGAGTAGAGCAGGATTTGGTGCTTATTGCAAAAGGGTGAAATACAGAGAAAAAGTGATCGGGGAAAAATGGCTACCCTACGTTACCATTTACTTTTTTAAAGTACTCACTATGCTCACAATCATAGTGGCTGTTTTTTCTTCTTTTTCTTGAGTACTTGATGGCAAAGGATGAAAACATCCCTAGAGGGATAGAAATATTGCTGTGTACACTACAGTTAGCTAGCTAACTGTCTGGCCACCTAGATTTCCACCTCTACACATACACGGGCATAACCGCTTTTGATAGAGAACCCTCCTGAATCTTCCCTCCAGAAGCACAGATGGCAGGACATGGAATCTAGCTAATGTAAAAGCTTTTCTGAATTTGGGGATACTCAAGTTTGCCAAGTAATTTTGAAGTATGTATACCCTCCCATTGTCCATGAAATCAGGGTACATTTCAGCCATAGTTAAATGATTTTACAATTCTATATGCCGGATTCACTCTTGAATAGTAGCTTTAGCTTTAGTATATCCAAGAGCTAAAAGAGTACTGGGAACAAATCCAAGATTCCGTAATTTCTCATTAAAAGTCCCCTTCCAATTTGTCAGAAAAAAACATCAGCAGAGTCAGTGGAGCCAATCCCACAGGAAAGGAAATCATCTTCAACCAAAAATTTATCTTTTGAATCCATGAGTGGGCCTCTACAGAAGTTAGCCCTGCCACTAGTCGCAAGATTACATTGGGCACACAACTTGGAACATCCAAAATGGCTCTCAGAAATCAGTTTGTATAACTATACAAGGGGCATAGCTGCCATAACTGGGACCCATACATAGCTGGGACCCATACATAATCTGGACTGTAACCTTAGCTGTAAATAACTGCATAGCTGAAGGGTTAACACTAATGTGAGCACCTTGAATTGGGTCCGGAAATGAAATGGCAACCAGTGCAGCTGTTTTAAATCAGGAGTTCTACAAGCTCTAAATGGAACCCCAGCCAGTAATCTATCCGGCTGCTGTATTTTGGACCAGTTGAATTTCCCAAGTTGTCTTCAAGAGCAGCCAGATGTCTTCATGTTGGAATAAAAATGTCTTTGTAAATGTTTTAAGCATGCATATAGCTTTGTGGATCTCTGTAGTAAGCTCTTACATCAGGGATGGGGATCCTATGGTCCTCCAGATGTTACTGGACATCAGTTCCCATCAGCCCCGGCTAGCATGGCCAATAGTCAAGAATGATGAGAGGTGCAGTCCAACAACATATAAAAGGCTATGGGTTCACCAACACTATTTTACATGATTGTTCTCACTGTGCTTCTGCCAGGTGTGTCTGCCCTAGCTGCTCTCTTCCAGTTGAAGTTTCCACTCTGCTACTTCCCAGACCAAAAGGTTTTCCCTGCAAATCTTGAAATGTCTCTTAAAGAACTATTACCACATTTACATGTTAAGTGGTGAGTCTTTAAGAACAACTTATTTTACACATTGAGTAAAGGCAGCGGGGAATATACCAGGCAATGGATGACCCGAGCAACGTAATGGTTCTTGGATTGTAAGCAGCAACATAGAAGGAAGCAAGATATTGATTTACAGTTTTAATAGGTACTTTTTCCAGGTTGAACACACATCCTTTAAAAAAAGAATCACAAACAGCTTTGCTGCAGCTGATGCCGCCTGTGAATGTTTCTCTCATGTGGTTTCTGAGTAAGTGTATCCTTGGTAGTATATTTGTTCCAGTGGTAAATAAAATCTCAATTCAGCAACCAAGTGGTTTACCAATAGAGTAAGTATGGATATCCAACTTTTAAGTAAAACATTCTTGGTGTTAAAGCATAGCCACATTACAAACCTCAGAAAACTGAAAACCCCAATGATTTTTTCCAATTGGAATTCCATCCTAATATGAAACTCATGGAATATAAAATAGACTTGATTCTTTGACATCTGAGGCAAAGCACTGGATGTGAGATGCTTATGTTTCTGCAAACTAATGTTAAGTTTGAACATCATGAATCTACTCACATCTTCAGCATATCTGTGATTTGTTAACTGTGAATATTAGGTGGAGTCATGCATATTTTGTGAAGCATAACATATTAAATGGAACCATGCAGTGGGAAAATAGAATGGCACTTTGATATCCCATTTTGTTCCACCTAGCGTTACAGGCCAACATTCCTGTTCTCTTTCTGTTTATTTCCCATGGAGAAGTACAAGTGGGAGGTCTGAAGGAACTGGACATAGAAGCAACTAGAACTGCATCTGCAAAAGGGGACTGATACATGATATTACTGTGGAGCACACCAGCAAATGTTAAACAACTCCTTAGCAGGGAACAGACAACAGAAATAGAAGTGGACAAAACTCATAAAAGGGGGCATATGCTAAGGGTGTGTGGCTGTGTGTGTACCCCAAATGATGAGACAAATTGGGTAGTCTCCAAGTTGGATTGTGCCATTAACAAGGCATACTCAAGCGGATTATGGAGTGCGTGACCTTCCAGGTAGCCTGGTTGCATTGGTTTTTCCATAAAGTTATATGCACTGTCTCCCCCCTCCCAGCTTTTCTTTTCTGAGAAGCAAAACCAAACTGACTGGGAAAATGGCCAAGTGTAAAGGAGAGGGGAGGGAGTAGATAGATGGGGTGATCTTTCATTTTGATGGACACGTCTAGCTTTAAATCACAATAAATTATTTTCCCAGTACACTCCAATCACAATGATTTGAGGGAGGGATGTTGAAGGCCATAACAGAGTTGTTCTTCACGTGGGTTGTCATTCTCCTCCATTTCGGCTGTGAGACCAGGGCATAAGTGGCAGAGTTAGACTATTGAGGTGTTTTCTTCCCTTCCTATTTTTTCCCCCAACAGAGATTTAAAAATCAGAGCTCTCTCTTTTCTTCTTCACAGACGGTACTTCCAGGAAGGAGGGGGGCAGTCAGAAAAAATGTGATTTTATTTTTCATAGAATCATTGAATGAAATCATATAATTGTAGAGGTGGAAGGTCCCTATAAGGCCATTGAGTCCAACCCCCTGCTCAATGCAGGAATCCAAATTAGAGAATACCCAACAGGTGGCTATCCAGCTGCCTCTTGAAGGTCTCCAGTGTTGGAGAGACCACTACCTCCCTAGGTAATTGGTTCCATTGTCGTTCAGCTCTAACAGTTAGAAAGTTTTTCTTGATGTTCAGTTGAAATCTGGCTTCCTGCAACTCAAGCCCATTATTCTGTGTCCTGCACTCTGGGATGATAGAGAAGAGATCCTGGCCCTCCTCTGTGTGACAACCTTTCAAGTACTTGAAAAGTGCTATCATATCTCCTCTCAGGCTTCTCTTCTCAAGGCTAAATATGCCCAGTTCTTCCAGTCTCTCCTCATAGGGCTTTGTTTCTAGTCCCCTGATCATCCTGATTGCCCTCCTCTGAACTTGTTCCACTTTGTCTGCATCCTTCTTGAAGTGCAATGTTCAGAACTGGACACAGTACTCAAGATGAGGCCTAGCCAGTGCCAAATAGAGGAGAACCAATACTTCATGTGATTTGGAAACTATACTTCTGTTAATGCAGCATAAAATAACATTTGCTTTTTTGCAGGCACATCACACTGTTGGCTCATATTCCGCTTGTGATCAACAACAATTCCAAGATCCTTCTCATGTAGTATTGCTGAACCAAGTATCCCCCATCTTATAACTGTGCATTTGGTTCCTTTTTCCTACGCGTAGAACTTTGCACATATCCCTGTTAAATTTCATTCTGTTGTTTTCACCCTAATGCTTTAGCCTATCAAGATCCCTTTGAATTTTGTTTCCGTCTTCCAAGGTAATTAGCTATCCCAACTTTGTATCATCTGCAATTTGATAAGCATTCCCTGCACCTCCTCATCCAAGTCATTAATAAAAATGTTGATGAGCACTAGGCCCAGGACCAAGACCTGAGGTACCCTGCTCCTTATCTCTTCCCAGTTTGAGAAGGAACCATTGATAATCACTCTTTGAGTATGATTCTGTAGCCAACTGTGATCCACCTGACAGTTGTTCCATCCAGCCCACATTTAGCTAGCAAGCTAACCAGAATATCATGGGGCACTTTGTCAAAGGCTTTGCTGAAGTCAAGATATATTATGCCCACAGCATTCCCACAGTCTATGAGGGAGGTTACCCAATCAAAAAATGAGATAAGGTTAGTCTGGTAGGATTTGTTCTTGATAAATCCACATTGGCTTCTAGCAATCACTGTATTGTTTTCAAGGTTCTTACAAATTGACTGCTTTATAATCTGCTCCAGAGTTTTTCCAGGGATTGATGTTAGGCTGACTGGTCTGTAGTTCCCAGGTTCCTCCTTTTTGCCCTTTTTGAAGATAGGGACAACATTAGCCCTCCTTCAGTCATCCAGTACTTCATCCATCCTCCGTGGTTTCACAAAGGTAGTAGACAGCGGTTGTGAGGGATCTTCAGCCAGTTCCTTCAATACTCTAGGATGCAGTCTGTTGGGTCCTGCCAATTTGAGCTCGTTCAAAGTGATTACGTATTCATTCACCATGTGTCTATCAATCTCAAGCTGCATTCCTGCCCCTTCACCTTCATGTTTGCTGGGAGGGTCATAGACCCTGTTTTGGCAGAAGACGGAGCCAATGTAGGAATTGAGCACTTCTGCCTTTCTTTTGTCATCTGTTATTATTTTGTCATTTTATTTGTTTACTTATTTATGTATTACATTTATATCCCACCCTTCCTCCCAGAAGGAGTCTGGGGTGGCAAGCAAGAGACAAAACGCTAAACATCATAAAATATCTTACAAACAAAACGTATTAAAAAATCTTAAAAACATCTTAAGAAGCAATTCCAGCACAGTCGCAGACTGGGATAACATCTCTACTTCAAAGGCTTGTTGAAAGTCCAAAAATATTTATTGTACTAGCCAAAGGCCATGACAAAAGGCTTGTTGAAAGAGGAAGTCTTGAGGAGGCACCAAAAAGATAACAGAGATAGCAACGGTAAAATCACCTAGCACAGCCTTTCCCAACTAGTGGGCCACCAGATGTTGTTGCTGGACCACAATTCCCATCTTTCCTGACCATTGGCAATGCTGGCTGAGGCTGATGGGAGTTGTGGTCCAACAACATCTGGTGGCCCACTAGTTGGGAAAGGCTGACCTAGCACAAGAGCCCCTGGACCTATGTGCCTGAACTTTGGCAAGTTTCTAACTCAGGGGCACTTCCTTTATGTCCAGCTTCCAAACATATTTTCATGCAAAAAACTAGGGTAGAGGAGAAAGCTTGATTTCTGTTTTTTCCAACCAAAATGGTAAAGTCTACTCTTGTGGGAGAATCACTGCACCTATCTTTCTGATGTTTGGCAGGCCTCATCCCCTCAGAAGGGGCAACAGAGCCTGCAATTTGCATCCAATTTTAGCAAAAATATATAAGAGACTATGCAAAAACTCCCTGAAATTTGGCATGCTTAGTCCACTCTGGAGAGGCTTGTTTACCAGAAAATCTCATCCACTTATATGAGAAGGGAAAAAGTTATAGCCATTTTTATATTCCCTATTATAATCAATGGGGACAAAGCAGTGCTTTGTGTTTAAAAGATCAAATTTGGACCTGAATAATGGATTGAATCGGAAAAACACAGAGTGGATCCAAAACAGCCATCATTTGACATTTGTACCTACGGAAAGTATGCGTAACATGGAATATCGCAAATAACATACAAAAATGCATTTTTAGGAGAAATTGCTTGTAAAAATTGTGCATTAGTCAAAACTGCATACAAAAACGTGTCTATTAGGAAAAATTTACAATAAAATGCTGAAGAATTTTCATGAGGATTTTCTTTAAACGCAAGCTGCTGCTGAAATGTGAAAAACCAATTTTAAGATTGGAAAAATGAGAAATGGAGAGAACTGAAGTTGACAGATCCTTCCATCCCTAGACACAGATCTTGTGGCCGCTGTACACTCCTAGCAAATGCTAAGTTTGATATAGGATCTAGGTTAAAAGAGCTAGATGTGTAAAGTTCAAAAACCTGCCACATTTTACACAAACCTAGCTGATGTGTAGGGTAGCCACTTACACATCACCAAACAGGTGATATAAACATCATCCAATAAAAGACAAAAGGGCACTTTGCATAAAATCTGCATGCTAATTTATATGTATATAATATACAAATTTAGACATAATTACTATAATTTTTGTACACCTCTTAGAAACGATAGTAATTAAGCACTATATAAATTGTTGAAATGAATAAATAAAATAGATAATTTAAACAGAAATACAATATGTCTCATCCTAGTGGGAAAGACTAAGTAGGTGATCTGTGGGTCTGCTCAGGTGCTAAGTGTTGATGGTAACTTCAAGGCTCCTATTCTCCATTCTTTTGGATCTTTATGTTTAAACTGGACAGTCCTTCAAACAGAGGACTCCTTCAAACAGAGGACTGTCTTCAGTAAAGTAGGTCACATGGCCACCCTGCTGAACTGCGTGTCAAGTTGAAGTGCTGCTTTAGAAAATGTGCACCAAATTTTGAATCCACATCCCACTGAAGTATATTTTTCCTAATTTAAAAGTACAGGATTGCATCTAAACAAGTGTCATATATTAAACTTCTGTTCAGAGATCTGCACTGGCTGCTGATTTGTTGCCAGGCCAAATCCAAGGTGTTACTGTTCATATATTAAGCCCTTAACAGCTTGGGACCAGTTTACTTCAAGGATCAGCTCACCGTATATATGCCTACTCAATCACTTTGATCTGCAGAACTAGCACTTTTATAGGTGTCACGTAATGTTTGTTCCACACTTGCAAGGAACTGATCCTTCAGTATGGTAGCACCTACATTTTGGAACTCCTTTTCCATTGATATTAGGCAGGAACATTCGCTGAACTGTTTTTGGTGCCTGCTAAAAACTTTTTTGTTTAAGCAAGCCTACACGGACCTGTAAATTTGGCATGTCTTTTGCTGTGTACATTTATTTTATTATACAGCCACGAGAGTGGCTGCATACTATAGCCAGCATGGATTTTTCACATTCTACAATGTTAAATTGAAAATACCCCCATGCTATTCTGATGCTTCCTATAAGCTCATTTCAAAACAAAACCTTACAAAACTTATAGTCCTGAACTCAGAAATGCTTGCTTAACAACCCTCTAAATTGTCATGGTGATACACAAAACATTCAGAGAGAATAGAGAGTTCAAAGTCTAAAAAGAGGGGGGAAACAGCCCTTTTGGATGTTTTTCTGTCAGAGTTCTCATAAACTGTTGAAAATCTGTTGAAATTCATTAAAAATCAGCCATGTTCACAGAGTACCTGTACTCCTGTTACTGACCTTGCCCCATACTCTGACTTTCATCTTCTGCTGTATTTAAAAAAATACCTGGCTGATTTTTAATTAATTTAAGAAATTTTGCATTTGCACTGAATGATAGTGTCGGGCATGCTCAGTAAGAACCCACTGTCAGTGTTCTAAAAGCCAGACTCACAGCTGCTTGGCTTGGGTAATCAGGAAGCCACACCCACACCAGACTTTGATTTCACTTGAGACAGTCATAGCTTCCCCCAAAAAATCCTGGGAAGTGTAGTTTGTGAAGAGTGCTGAGAGGAGACTCCTATTCCACTGACAGAGCTCCAGTGGCCAGACTGGTTTAACAGTCAGCCACTCTGATTGAAGGTCTGTGAGGGGAACAGGGCATATCCTAGCAACTCTCAGCACTCTTCACAAACTACACTTCCCATGATTCTTTGAGAGAACCCATAACTGTCCAAAGTGAAATAAAGGCCTGATGTGGATGTGGCCAGGGACAGCTTTGGTTTAAGTTTGGGTGGGAGGCTACATGCGCCTGCTGTAGAATAAAAAGGTGGGGGAAACACTGAAAAGCAATGATACTGTTCACAATGTTTTCTTTTTGGAAAGGAAAGGGGCTTCCCCTCTGCCCAGTGCCCACCCTCCCAATCTCCTCCCCTCCCCCTCCCCTCCCTGCCCCTCCCCCAGGTCAGTGTTGGACTATGACCTGGGAGACCAGGGTTCAAATCCCCACACAGCCATGAAGCTCACTGGGTGACCTTGGGCCAGTCACTGCCTCTCAGCCTCAGAGGAAGCAATGGTAAAACCACCTCTGAATACCGTTTACCCTGAAAACCCTATTCATAGGGTTGCTATAAGTTGGGATCGACTTGAAGGCAGTCCATTTCCATTTTCAAACATGATTGCACAGAAATAAATCCCATTGAACTCAAAAAGTATGCAAATGACCAAACCACCCTCCCTTCTCCTCCCTCCTATCCCCTCCCTCTTGCCCCTTCCCTCTCCCTCCCTTTGCCCCTCTCTCCCCCTCCCCTCCACCTCCCCCTCCCCTTCCAATCCCCTCCTTCCCGCTCCTCCCCCTCCACTTCCTTCTCCCCATGGTCAGTTTTACCTATCTTAAGCATGATTGCACAGAAGTAAATACCATTGAACTCTATAAGCATGCAAATGATCAAACCTGCCCTCCCCTCCTCCTTCCTTCGCTCCTTCTCCTTCCCCCTCCTCCTCCGCCATGGTCAGTTTTATCTATCCTGACCTTGATTGCATAGATGTTAATCCCATTGAACTCAATAAGCATGCAAATGATCAATACATTCTCAGCAAACTTGCACAGGATCTGATTTCTTACCTCCTGGATTAAAAAGCAATCAGCCCAAATAATAAAAAGAAGACATGTGCCGTGCTGACCTTGTTTTAGCAGGGATGAAGCAACATTATTAACACAGTTGATATAGTTTAGATGGTCACTTTAAATATGTTTGATTTACTTTGCAATTTTAGTGAAGTTTCCTATAGGAAATCATTTTCTTTTGTTTCTGTTTCTATGAATATGTGAAGTACAGCAACACTTTGCAAAATTTACACTAAGAAAACTCCAAAAATAATTGTGGAATACTAGCACTGACTATTCTGCAGAATAGTCTCCAGTGGACCTCAGGAGTGTCTCAATTTGCATAAGATAAAAAATGGGAGGTGAAATATATTCTAGCAAAATTCTAGGTGTGCTCTATGTTTTTAATTGACTGTGCCCACCTTGCCTTAAATGAAATGGTTTAAACATAGCAGGCTGAAAATATGTTTTTTCCGACAGCTAGAGTCATTGCTGAAGTAGCAACATATTGTAATCAGTCTGATTTTACATCAAACTGCAGTTTCAGATTCAACTGTTAATGCACCCAAAATAGAAATAGAACATAACCTCCAATTTGAAACACAAAAGGCTGTCTTCACCATCATATGACACTGACCAATAAAAAGGCTTTGAAATTAATAAAAATAAATTTGACACAGATTTCTAGGATGAATAACGAGGGGAATAAAATTTTCTACATTAGATTCTCTGTAGAAACATTAGTAACACAGGAAAGAAGCAAAGTAAGAAGAACACCAACAAATATACAAAAATGTAATTCTCCATCTTTGGAGATGGCAGGTGTTGCCACCACTCACCATATGCTCAGAGGCACATGTTACCAAATTCTTCCAAGCTACGCAGCAAGTGGATTGGACTGTGAAAGACCAACCCAAATTTAGTTTGCATTTTGACAAATTTGTAGGACAGTACAGTATCTCAGAGGGGAGGTCAGGTCTCCTGTTCCCCTAGTGCATTCACTATAGCTGCGGAATTTCCCTGCTTTTTGAAGTTTGATAGAAATATCTGTGGGCTATAGATACATTCTTAAACTGCAAGGTTTTTTGCCTATTAATGAATAATGTCTATTTTAAAACCTGATTTAAAATAGAGGTTCACTTTTTTTTAACATCTGACCTTGTTGGTAATTTTTTATTGTGTATTTTATATTTCATGTAAACTGCTTAGAGGCTTTGGTGATTAAGGCTGCAATTCTATACACACTTACCTGGGAGTAAGTTCCATTGAACCCAATGGAGCTTACTTCTGAGTAGACATGCAATGGATTGCAGCTAAGTGGTATAGAAATCCTGTTAAATAAAATAAATAAAAATAAAAATATATCAACGGCAAGCCAGGATGTAGGTGTCATAAATGAATGAGGGAAAAAGCAAAAGAGCAGTAACTAAGCAGAAGACAAGCAAATAGAACAGATGGGATACAAAGGAACTATGGCATGAGGGAGAGTCAAAACAGAGAAAGACAGCTGTATCAAGAGGTGGAACTAAGTGACAGAGTTATGAAAACAGACAGGAGGAGAAAGTCAGTGACACAGAATAAAGACATAGATTGAGGGAACACACCCTCAACCAGGAAGTAACACAGCACTAGGAATGAAATATATGTGAATTTCAGTTCTCTTAGTTTCTCATTATTCCCAGTCTTAAATTCAGTTCTCCACATTTCTTCAGCAATTTGCCATTTTTTTAAAAAATCCTCATGAAAATTCTCCAAAATTTTAGTGCGAATTTTTCCTAATAAACACATTTTTGTAGGTTTTGACTAATACACATTTTTGCAAGCTATTTCCTGTCATATAATGCATTTCTGCATGCTAGTTTCACTCATACATTCATCTTTATGCACACTTTCCTCTAACATATGCTTTTTCATAAACTTGGTTTGGTTGGCAAACTGCATTGCAAAATTCGGATGAGTGCCAATTTGGAAGGATAGCTGTGTTCCAGTTCTCATATTGTTTCAGACAGCGTGAATGTGATAGATTCGGCTTAAAATGTGAATTGAATCGAAATTCATGCCCATCTCTACTCAGCAGACACAGTAAGGAGTCAGAACAGGAGAGAAGATGGGCAAGAGAAAACATGTTTATTTTGTATAAATAAAGACTTGTTTTAAATAAACCTGGACTCAGCAGTGAGTTGTAGAAAATATAGCAGGATTGAGGTACATTCCCTAAAAGGAACTTTTGACTAGAATGTCAACAGTTGCTTCCTTCTTCCTTTTATACTGGCTGTTGGGTGGCCAGAGCCAAGGAAGATGAGTCTGCATTCCAACATAAGGTGGAATTACGAATAATTCCTGAAAAAATGTTATTGACAATCTAGTCAGGTGTAAAACCTAGCCAGCTATTTTAATCAAGAGAAAAAATAAATGAGCTGTCCACAGCATTGATATTTTAATTCCTAGTGAGTCCCAAGGATAGCTATAAATCCTCTTTGACACTGAATCATAAGATTGAGTAGTTGCAAATGGCAAAGTGTGTGTTGGGGGAAGTTTGGAATTCTCATGGCTGAAGCAAAAACCCCAAATACTGATAATCCCAAACCAGAGCTTGGAAAAGTTACTTTTTTAAACTACAACTCCCATCAGCCCCAGCCAGCATGGCCACTGGATTGGGCTGATGGGAGTTGTAGTTCAAAAAAGTAACTTTTCCAAGCTCAGTCCCAAACAGGAACATCACTTTATGTTTGCACTATGCTCCTACTGCATCTATGGCCCATCTTCAGGAGAACGATGCCATCTAACCAGAAGGGAGGCATTTTATATAGGGCTCACTTCTCTACAACATGAATCTAGATACCTGTCAGAATTCAGCCCAGCTATGACTCTGGGGGAACCTCATCTGAGGAAGAGGAAAGGGACTATGCAGAGACCTCCAGTGCCACTGGGGACACTGAAGAGGCTGTTGTCAGTCAAGCAGTGAGAGTTATCCAGCTCTAAAGAAAGACACCTTGGGAGACCCCTATGTCAACCTCAGACCCTCCTGCTTTGAGCCATCCACAAGCAGAGGCAGCATTGAGCCTGACAAGAAATCTAGAGCTGACAGAGGAGTGCTTGCTTTCAGTATGAAGGGTCCACTCAGGAGAAGCCAGAAAAGGCCTAGGTATGGATTAGAACTTGGAGGATGAGAAGAGGAAGGAGCTGCCTAAGAGGATGTAAACCACCCACTCTTTCCTGGGCCTTTGCTAGGGATAACAGCTCCTTATTGGTTTGCCCCTGAAAAGTGGTTTGCTCCAAAAATAAGGGGAAGTGATGACTGACTGTATCAAGAAATAAGGGTCCTACTGCATGTGTGCACTTCATTGCTCCTACTGTTTTTATTCTTACTTAATTTTTAATTTTACAAAGGCCATCGCTCAGTGGTAGAGCAACTGCTTTGCCTGTAGAAGGTCCCAGCTTAGGGTTGCCATATTGCCGGGTTAGCCGGGTTTTACCTGGATTCTAGCCATGCTATCCAGTGCCTGCTTACCCATTAGGTGATCCAGATTCTCAGCTTTCATTTTTTTAAAAAGCAAGTCTCTAGTGCTTGCAGATCCCGAGATAAAAGTAAAAATGGGGAGGCAGTTTTCTGTCCATTTTGTGAGAAATCAGCCTACTCCCACCTTTCATTGTTCTTAGCCAATGAGGGACACCTAGCTCCTAGAAAACTGCACATGCTCACTTGATCAACGCATGCAGCTGACCTCTTATCTTTCTGGTTGAGTCAGTAAGGAAAATCAGCCTTCATCTCATTGCCTCTGTGTCTCAGGGTATGTGTCGTATGTGGTAAATGCAATGGGAGTGTTTGCCTGCCATTATGGAGGATGGAATAAAGGTTCTGAATCCACTAAACACTTCCTTCCCTTGAGTATATACAAGATATAAAAGCAAACCTCTCTGTAGAAAAGGCTGAAAGTATTTGCATTTTTGGCCCTGCCCTCAGCCTGTTAATTTGTGCTTACTCCCAATAAAAGTTGCATTGGTGAGTGAACGCAGCCTCGCTCACCCAGTTACCCAGCGGAACCTCTGTTCAGCAATTCAGAAAAAAGTATTTTTAATACATATCCTTCTTCAAAATGACTGGCAGGCATCTCCCTACCAAAGACCACCCTCCTTTATTTCCTTCTCAGGGATGGATGAATGGATGAGTGTGTGTGTGCTTATACATACACAGTACAGTGCCTTGCAAAAGTACTCAGACCCCTGACTAATGCTTTTATATTACTGAGTTATATATGGTACATTGTAATTTCGTTCTGTATGATATTTTACAGTGTATGATACACTGATACTCAAAATCAATTATTGTAAGGTGACATTGGCTTTATGTTGGAAAATGTTTATAAGAAACATAAAAAACGGAAACATGTTGTTTGCATAAGTATTCAACCCCGTGCTGTGGAAGCTCCCAGATGACATAGATGAAAGAAATTGCCTATCGAGGACACAGTTACCTTACCATTGGTCTCCACCTGTGAACCATTAAAGTTGCTGTCACATTGTCAGGATAAAACCCCCACTGTTGAAGGATCATTGGTCTGGCTGTGAATCTGAAGGAAAATGAAGACCAAAGAGCATTCTACAGAAGTGAGAGATAATGTAATACAAATGCATAAATTAGGAAAAGGGTACAAAATAATATCCAAGTGTTTGGATATCCCAGTGAGCACAGTTGGATCAATAATCAGGAAGCTGCATCACACCACCCAGGCATTGCCAAGAAAAGGCTGTCCCTCAAAACTCAGCGCTCAAACAAGAAGGAGACTTGTGAGAAAAGCCATAGAGAGGCCAACAATAAGAACATAAGAACATAAGAACATAAGAAGAGCCTGCTGGATCAGGCCAGTGGCCCATCTAGTCCAGCATCCTGTTCTCACAGTGGCCAACCAGGTGCCTGGGGAAAGCCCGCAAGCAGGACCCGAGTGCAAGAACACTCTCCCCTCCTGAGGCTTCTGGCAACTGGTTTTCAGAAGCATGCTGCCCCTGACTAGGGTGGCAGAGCACAGCCATCATGGCTAGTAGCCATTGATAGCCCTGTCCTCCATGAATTTGTCTAATCTTCTTTTAAAGCCATCCAAGCTGGTGGCCATTACTGCATCTTGTGGGAGCAAATTCCATAGTTTAACTATGCGCTGAGTAAAGAAGTACTTCCTTTTGTCTGTCCTGAATCTTCCAACATTCAGCTTCTTTGAATGTCCACGAGTTCTAGTATTATGAGAGAGGGAGAAGAACTTTTCTCTATCCACTTTCTCAATGCCATGCATAATTTTATACACTTCTATCATGTCTCCTCTGACCCGCCTTTTCTCTAAACTAAAAAGCCCCAAATGCTGTAACCTTTCCTCGTAAGGGAGTCGCTCCATCCCCTTGATCATTCTGGTTGCCCTCTTCTGAACCTTTTCCAACTCTATAATATCCTTTTTGAGATGAGGCGACCAGAACTGTACACAGTATTCCAAATGCGGCCGCACCATAGATTTATACAACGGCATTATGATATCGGCTGTTTTATTTTCAATACCGTTCCTAATTATCGCTAGCATGGAATTTGCCTTTTTCACAGCTGCCGCACACTGGGTCGACATTTTCATCGTGCTGTCCACTACAACCCCGAGGTCTCTCTCCTGGTCGGTCATCGCCAGTTCAGACCCCATGAGCGTATATGTGAAATTAAGATTTTTTGCTCCAATATGCATAATTTTACACTTGTTTATATTGAATTGCATTTGCCATTTTTCCGCCCATTCACTCAGTTTGGAGAGGTCTTTTTGGAGTTCTTCGCAATCCCTTTTTGTTTTAACAACCCTGAACAATTTAGTGTCGTCAGCAAACTTGGCCACTTCACTGCTCACTCCTAATTCTAGGTCATTAATGAACAAGTTGAAAAGTACAGGTCCCAATACCGATCCTTGAGGGACTCCACTTTCTACAGCCCTCCATTGGGAGAACTGTCCGTTTATTCCTACTCTCTGCTTTCTGCTTCTTAACCAATTCCTTATCCACAAGAGGACCTCTCCTCTTATTCCATGACTGCTAAGCTTCCTCAGAAGCCTTTGGTGAGGTACCTTGTCAAACGCTTTTTGAAAGTCTAAGTACACTATGTCCACTGGATCACATCTATCAGAGTTCAATGGCTGGGAGTGGAGTAATGGTGCACCAGTCAACCATATCAAGGGCTATGCACAACACTGGCCTGTATGGGAGGGTGGCAAGAAAGAAGTCGCTACTCAAAAAGTACCTGCTGAAAGCACGTCTAGAGTTTGCCAAAAAGCATGAGAGTGCCCCAGCTGCAAAGTGGGAAAAAGTTTCATGGTCAGATGAGACCAAGATAGAGCTTTTTGGCCAAAACTCAAAGCACTATGTGTGGCACAAACTTAACACTGTTGATGCCTCAAGACACACCATCCCTGCAGTGAAGTATGGTGGTGGCAGCAGCATGCTGTAGGGATGTGTCTCATCAGCAGGGACTGGGTATCTTGTTAAAATCGAAAGAAGAATGGATGGAGCAAAATACAGGGAAATACTGAAAGAGAACCTGCTTCAGTCCACTAAAAAACTGAAGCTTGGGAAGAAATTCACTTTTCAGCAGGACAATGATCCCAAGCCCAAGGCCAAAGCAGCATTGGAGTGGCTCAAGAACAAAAAGGTGAATGTCCTACAGTGGCCCACTCTAAGTCCTGATCTCAATCCCATTGAGAATCCATGGCGCTCCTTGAAAATTGTAGTCCACAAGCGACGTCCAACCAGTCTGAACGAACTGGAGCAAACCTGCCAAGAGGAATGGGCGAAAATCTCTCTGACACTGTGTGCAAAGTCGGTACATATTTATTATATACATATATATATATATATATATACACACACACACATATTCAATGCAGGGGGAATGTAACCTTTCTCCCCCCCTTAAGACCAATAGGAATGGAATAGCTGCTATGTCTAATGCCAGCATAGCATGCCAGTTCTCTAGAATTCACTGCATTTTTTTTTTAAAGGTGCTAGCATTAAAGTCTCCATCAAGTTCCAGCCTTTACAATAGAAGGCTGCATTTCCCCTCTCCCTGATCTGGTATGTAAGAATCAGTGTACCCAAGACATTTGTCACATGCTCAATCACTACTTTCTTTATATAAGATGATTGATTGAACTGATAATATTGGAATTTTGATTTCTGTCTGCATTACAATTAGTAGTGGTGTGTTCATTTTACATTTCTAGTTGTTGGTACAAGCAACCTCTCAGTCATAATACTGCTTTTAATAGATGCTTTGCTGTTTTTTTATTTTATGCTGGATTTTTACGCTGCTGCATTGACTTGTTCTATGTCTCAATTTTGTGTTTTTATTATGTTTTTACATTGATTGTGCATTTTTATTGTTTTTATTATGTTTGTAAGCTGGCCTGAGTTCAGTTTTTAATAGTGGAAGGGCAGGATTTAAATCCTCTTAATAAATAAATATTCCTTAGTGTTGAAAACTAGAATCTAGGCATGTTAGAATCTAGGCAGAAAATGTAAGTTAGAAAAAAATCCTCACCTGCTCCCCCAAGTTTTGGTGGTAATTACTAGGCACAAAAACAATACAGCTGGACAATACAACCTTTAATATACTTAATTTGAATAATTATCAAATAATTTGAATAATTATCAAATAATTTGAATAATATGCAAATTAGCCTGCCTAGATTTGTGGGACTGGAATATGTCAACCCTGTCCCAGGTAGGCTTGGGAACAAGTGCTGTCTGAAACTCTGGGGAGCGCCTGCCAGTCAGTGCAGACAATGCTGAGCTAAATGGACCATTGGTCTGACTCCATATAAGGCAGCAGCTTCCTGTGTTCTTGTGTTCAAACACATAAATTTTGGAACTCTCTTCTTAGAGAGGTGTGTTATGTGCTCAGTTTGTTGTATTTGTGGTGCCAGCCTGATAAACTTTACAACTTTGCAAGGCCTTTGAGATCTTTGCTTTCAACTTGAATTTTATGTGGTTGAGTTTTATCTGGTTATCTAGGCTCTTGCTGTTGTTACAACTAGTGTGAATTTTTATTTTATTATTTCATATTTGTTTCAGAAACTGTGTTGAAGAGCAAGGTGTCAAATGTTTTTAATTAATTCATTAATCAATTAATCCAGTTGCCATTAGTTAGCCCTACCATGATCTCTCTTGGGGCAAATAGCTAAATGTGTAATGGTACTGCAGTATTAGCCCTTGCCATCTAGCCTTTAGCAACTATAATATACCAGGGATGAGGAACCTGAGGCCCAGGGGCCAAATGTGCCTATCCAGCCCTCAAGATTCTAAATAGGCCATACACTTTACCAGCCATGCTCTGCATTCTCCTCAGATGTGTTTGCCTGGCTGGAATGTACCCTTGAACTGTAATAATGCATCTTGCTTGCCTGGATAGAGGACGGAGGTGTGTGTGTGTGTGTGTGTGTGTGTGTGTGTGTGTGTGTGTGTGTGTGTGTGTGTGTGTGTGTGTGTGTAGAAACCTCAGACTTTTCATTGACTGGAATGTAGCCCACATATGTTGTTCTGCCCACTTTTCCTCTGGCCCTGCCCACCAGTGGCATGTGGCCCCCAGATGGTTGTTCATGAGGGGATGTGTCCTTCAGGCTGAAAAAGGTTCTCCACCCCAATATACATCCTGGCTCTGATCCAATCATGCATACATGCACAATAGCTAGTCTTGAGAGAAATCATGGCAGTTGACTTTTCAGCTGGAAGGAGTGGTATTTATTTGCCACTGATTTTCTAATTGTGTGCCACTCTGGCCACTAGATTGGGGAGGAACCTAGTTCATTTTGAGATAATTGGTTGGATGCCTGTGCTTTTAAGCTGATATGCATTCTACCTGCATAAAGGCAAAAAAGTGCTTGCTGAATGAGCATCATTTCTCTGAGATTGACACATTTCTTATACTTTTTAATATTTTGGAGCAAATTTAGATGGGTGTGTATTTCCCAAGAAAGTAACATGAGAAGCAGCCATCATATGAACTCAGAAAAGGAAATGGTGTGACAGAACACAAACGTTTGACATAAAAGTACTATCAGTATCCTTATTTGGTTATGACAAGAAGGTGGACTTCACATGGTAGAATACAAAACCAGCAAAAGGCAGCTGCAGCTGCTACTCATTGGTGGAGAAACATGTTATAAAAAAATAGAAGTGGTTTTCCCCTTTCACTGTAAGCTTCCCTACAGGGTAAGAGCTCCATTCAGAACAAAAGAAACTGAACCTTGCATGTGTGGACTGGAAAAAAAGGGGCTGAAAAGATAATTTTACTAATCTGTGTAACACTAATCAACATATTTTAATAATCATCATTTGAGTAGTCACTGATTAAAAAGGTGAACTTTTCTTCGGCACTATTTTTATAGCATTGTTGTAAATTATCTACATATCTGTCTAGATTTGGGTAGTTAAATTAACAGGATTACGCATAGAAAAGAAAAAGAATTATCTTTAAGTCAACCAAGAAGAATGTATTTTTATAAAAGATTCCCAAAATGCCATTTTGCACTAATATATTGTAAATATTTATTTTAGGCCATTAAAAGGATATCAATCAATTTTTTAAAAAAAACGTTGTAGGTGACTGGAAGTCCCAACTGAAAAAGAACATCTGAAAAGACTTGCAGTGGGAAAACACGCACGCATACAGATAGACTTTGCCAATATTCGCCGCCCCCTCTTCACACTCCATTGTTATTCTCCTTTAAAACATTGCCCTGAAATTATATCATTTTTTAAAACCTGTATTACTTTAATATAACTAAGATAAGCATATAGCATACCAAACTAGGAACCACACTAGTGAACTCACAATCATAAGAGATCAGTCTTAGCCCAAGGGTGGGAACTCCTAGATGTTGTTGGACTATAACTCCCATCAGCCATTGATCATTGGCCATGCTGGCTGGGGCTGATGGGAGTTGTAGCTCAGCCTCATCTGGAGGACCAAAGGTTCCCCACCCCTACCTTGACCAGTGGAGCTGTAATGGGTTGTTTCACATAATACATAAGATTAGAAGCCCACAACCAAAAAATTGGCTAGTTAGTTCAAATCCATGTATGATATTTAGGAACCAGAATTTTGGTTTGTTGGATTGATTTATAGTATGCAACACTGAGCCCAGCATGTACTGATCTTTTCAAGTGATGGCCAAAGCAGGTGTGACATAGAAGATCCAGGACCAGATCTCCTGATTTCTCTTGCTTTGCCTAACTAAAAGCAGCTGTGGAAATTCCTGAATTGGACTGAGGCCATCGTGCTCGGGAAGGGAGATTGACCTTTTGCTTCATGCTATTTCCCTAATGGGAATCGCACATTGCTATTATCATTGCTATTAGCCACAGAAGAGTTTCCCCATCCACAGTTAATAGCAGCTTTGGGGTAGTGGTGGTACGGTCACCAGATATAAAAGAGGACAGGATTCCTGCACCTTTAATAGCTGTGTAGGAGATGAAATTTTAGCCAGTTAGCTTGCATGACAATCTATGCCTGCAGAAACCTCCACCTTTACACAACTGTTAAAGATGCAGGAACTTAACACATCTGGTTAAGACTACAAACCTATACCTAGGAGTAAGCCCCTTGACCACAACTAGAGTTGCATTCAAATAAACATGCATACAGTTGCACTGTAAACCATCATTCCTCCTTTAGTATATAAACCCAACAAATCAAATCTGAAATCAGGCCTTAATAACCTAATGGAAAATTGGCATATAACTACAAATTTGAACATTATATTTATAAGCATTTTTATGCAAAGAAGCATTTGGTCATATGCAAAATTCAGCTAAAGATTATTTCCCCAAAACATTATAATAATGGAAATGCACTCAGTTAATATCTATCAGGACTAGGGTTGCCAGGTCAGAAGCATCCCAAAACCTGAGATTTTAGGGGTGGGCCCAGGTGATGTCATGGGGCGGGCCCGAGTGATGTCACGGGGCAGGCCTGAGTGATGTCATTAAGCATGATACATTAAGCATCAATCACAGTTGCTTGGAGTGTACAATTAAAAAAAAATCTGACTGGAAATTAAGCTAGACATCTTAGCTAAAAGATGGAGCCTGGGTAGGGAACATTTAATCTAGCCTACTTGCTTTCGGCAAGAAGGGTTTAAGTGCCTTCAGGCCAGGCCAGTCACCAGAAGGTCACTGTAGGAAGAAAGGAGCCTAGTGTTGTGGAGATGTTAGGCTGCAATTCTAAACACACGTACTAAGGGACTAAGCCCCCATAGAACTCAACAGGTCTTACTTCTGAGTAGATTTAGTTTGGATTGTGCTGTTGGTAAAGCTTGACTAGGGATCCTCTGCAAAGACATCCATATCCAAGCAGAGTTGGCAACCCCCTGCCTGCAATGCCCTGCCCTTATCTTTTAATGTGGCTGCTTCAAACTTCTTTACAGATTTGACCCTTCACTTCAGAAAGAGGTCTGAGAAATGAGTAAGAGTAAGAAGATTCTCTACCCTTTCTGTCTGCATAGATGCCCTCATCCTTCCCCTGCGCCCAGCAGAAGCTCTGAGCCAGGTGGGATGCAGTGGCATCTCATAGAGGACACCCTCCCCTTTCATGGGGTGTATGATTTGTGCTGTCCCAGAGCAGAGTTTGGGGTGGGCACCCCCAGTTACTTATTATGATTTTATGACATCATTATGTATTTATGATAATATCACAAGCCTGATGATTTTGATTGCATAAATGTATTGTTATTATTGACGGGGAGAGTCCCCCGATCACAGTGATATATCATACAGGGTACCCCAACATATATTTTGGGGTTCAGAGACATGTTAAGTTTGGTTTGAAGTTGCTGTAGTTGTCAACTCTTCTTTTTTAGTGTTTTGAACTTTCAAGCAAATAAGGAACTGGGAACGAGGGACCAACTTCAGCGTTGTATCAGTTAAATAGATTAAACAGTCGTGGGGGGCAGCTGACGTTTTGGTGTATATCTCGGGAACCAGACCACCTAGAATCTTAATTTTTTAAAAAATTGAAGCTGAGAGTCCGGAGATTAAGGGGTGCTAGCCGGAGAGCCCCCCAAAAACCGTAGACTCTGGCCGAAAACCGGAGACCTGGTAACTCTAATCAGGACCCACCCTATTTTCTGTGATGTTGTTTAGGTTGTTTTTAATTATTTTTAATTATGTATTTGGACTGGAGTTGTTGTAACCCACCCTGGGACATTTGGGTGAAGAGCGAGTAAACAACAATAACAACAACAACAACAACAACAATAATATAAAACCAAATGAACATAATTGGTCTGTGGAATAGCCATAAGCAATTATTCTGAAAGAAAATAGAAACACAATATCCTGGGCATTGATGTTTTACACTTAATGCATTGTCTGTATTTTTTTGGTTTCTTGTGAACATGTTTACACAGAGCTATGGAAGTCAGAACATTTTAGTGAAGCACAGAGACGAATGCTGTGTTGGGTGCAGGTGTATTAGAGGCAAGTCTTTTGTTTATAATGCTATGATTCATCTCATTTAATAACACAAAAACCACAAAACTCTGCATGCAACATCTTAGCATCCTGTATATAATCCCTACAGGAAGAATGCCGACATAGTTTATAAAATCTTTTCTTTTTTATCCATTCTAAGCTTCCTGAGTACAATTTTATTAAAGATGATTAACTTCCAATGTACTCTTTTAAGTATCTTTAGACACATTATTCCCTTAAAATGTAAAAAGATGAGGCACAGAACTTTGTCCTCCAACATTTCAAAGAGGCACACTACTGTGCATGTGGACCCTGGTGAGACTGGAGTGACCTATGAGTCTTGGTCTGGTGGGTAATGATTAGGTCAGAGAGAGGTAGGGTGACCACTGACACATCATCAAAAACATAGGACAAAAAAAAGTTATATACTTACATAACATTTGCTTACGATAATATGTATGATGCAAATTTAAAAATAATTCCTAGAATTTAAATAGAAATACAATATATCTCTGCATAGAGGGGAAACTGTGACCAGGTGAACTGCATGCTTGCTCAATCTGCTGTCCAGTCTGTTGTCTGTTGATGGCCATCTTCAAGGTTCCTGTTCTCTCTCTTCCATGGTTCTCTAGTTTTAAACTGGACCAGATAGTCCTTCAAACATAGGACTGCCTTCTATCAATATGTGCCTCTAGGGCCACTCCTCAGGTCCTAGGAGGCCATTTAGCCAAGACCACCTCCTCCACACCTGATATGACCTCAAGTGTGGGGCAGGTAAAGATGTGGCTCTGTCAAAAGAGGGTTTATAGGCACCATAAATCAGTTGATTGTCAGGTCTTGCAGAGTCTTCCTACCCCTGCTCTTGTCAGAGGGTGAGCCTATGCACACATACATGCTCATGCACATAGAGCACAAGAGGTAGGAGAAATCAACCATTAACTTTGCCAGTTTGACATGGCAGGAAAGGGTGCGTGTTTTGATTAATAATTTCAGTGATGCAGTCGATAGAATATTACAGGGCAATTTTTTCATCTTAAGTAATGCTGAGTAGACCATCTGTGTGAAACTACATCTAGTATTTCACATTATTTCATATTCCAATTAATGCTGGAACTGAGGGTCAAATTACATAATACATTAAATGTGTCCATGTATTTCTGTATCTTTTTTGTTGTTGTTGCATCCATAGCAGCATCCCTCTTAAAATGTGCAAGTATAAAACTAATCCAGGTCGTGAGAGTAATAATCTGATTACATGCATGCTCTTCTCAAAGCTATTTGCATCCACAGTAGAGAGGAAGCCTGCCAAAAGGCATGACATGAACAAAAGAGACTGAGTGGGGGCATGGCTAATTAAAGCTGTGCCTGATAAATCCATTTACAGAAAGAGGAAACAGGCTTAAAATGAAACGCCATTGCAAATCCTGTTGGAAACTTCCTCCTATCCTCCATCCTCTACCTCTGAAAAGTTTAACTGAAGCTGTGCAGCTAGTGGCAAGATTTTTTGGGACATCTTCATTGCTGCTGGCCAGTCTTGAACCCCAGATCCTGCTCTTGACTCTTGATTTGCAAGCCCAGTAATCTGAACTCTCCGCTAAACCTGTATCGAGCTTTGCTGAATAAATCTCTCTGTTACTTGAAAGAGAGGCTTTATCGTGGTGTTTTGGGATAGGAGCCAGGACACCCTCCATCTTTCCTGCTCTCAGGAAGTGTGAAGAAGTAGACAGAACAAATCAGTGGCAAAAAAAAACCCTGACGATTTGGAGGGGGGGAAACAGTATTTGCATTAAAAAAACACACACAGTTTCTTTGCCTGAGCCTACATGAGATGTTAATACTTAGGATCAGTGTAATCAACAGAGGGTAAAAAATATGAAGATATCATAGACTTATATACATCTTTAGAAGACAAATTGTCTATTTCCAAGGTATCAGCTTTCACTAATGTATGCACGAGGATCTCTAAGACAAAATGAACAAACAAAACAACTGCACCTGGGTGAAAAAAACTACACCTGCTACTTTAACATTAGGTCAATAATTTATTTTTAATTTCATTTATAAATTGCTTCCCATGAATCATCCCAGAGCTATTAACAATTTAAAAATCATCAAGAATAAAAACATATATAAAAACCATTTCAAATCCAATACAGATACAGACTGGGATAAAGATGTCCACGTAAAGGCCTGTTGAAAATGGAAGATTTGCAAGAGGCACAGAAAAGACAATAGAGACAGTGCTTGTGTGATATGTAAAGGGAGGCAGTTCCAAAGAGATAACTGGAGCTTGGAGATTTCCTCAGACCACTTTGAAGGATAAGAAAGAAATAACAACTGACAGCACTAGCATCTGAGGCCAGCACGCTGTCTGGTATACAGTGTGGCTTTATATTGAAGCAACTGTTTACATTTCCTATAGAAAATTTAAATATCATTCCACAGACAACTGAACTTAAATTGTATTACCTTTTTAATGTGATTATGACAGCTATTTGTGTGGTATTTTGTTCCCAGGTCATGCTGGAGGCATGCCAGAATTACTGACTTCATTGGTCTCGTATTCAGGAAATGGGAAATGTGGATAATGCGACATACAAGTGCCAATAAAAATCTTTTTCTGTGAGCAATTTCTTATTGTGTTAATAAATGGTTGTGTGATATTAAAGCATTATGCAGTATTTCAGGGTGCTATTCTTTTAATCTTTCCTTCCCAAAGAAAGACACATCTTGCAAACTTCAAGTGATATAGAAACCATACATTCTGTCTCTAACTAAACTGGCAGGTTTGTAACATCATACAGATAAAAACACAATTGCAATTTAGAACCAAATGAATATCAGCAGTAGATAATGGGTAGGAACTACAAGGAAAAAATATAATCTGCAGAGGAAGAGCAAAGGTAAAAACAGCTAAGACAATTCTGCATTAATTTATGTAACTGAAAAAGTAAATATATATGGCTTTTTTTAAAAAAAAATTGGTTGACTGCTTTCTATCAAGCCAATCAGAAATACATGCTTCCAGGTTTAAACTAACCATAGTTTGTTGTTATGTCCAAGAAGGAAAAACTGGATAGTTTAAACTTAGGTTTATAAAACAAGATCACATCATGGTTCTCATCCTGGCTTGTTCCAGTAAAATGTTCTCCCTTTGAAAGTAATGATAAACTGCTGTTAGTTTGAAACAAACAAATGTACACCAGAGGAGGAGAAGGCTATACTTGAGTCCAAGGCTCAAGTAGTCCCATTCATATCGTGCTAAACATTGCATCCAAACTGGGCCTATATTTGATTGAGATAGAGAGACCTGCCTAAGTTCCTTCCATGTCGGTTTTGCTGGTGCCTGATCACAGTCATTGTGAGGGAAGGAAGCAGTATTTGGTCCATTCCTTCCCATTTTGTGCAGACTTTCTGAAAGAATGCATGAAAAATCTGCATGTAAATTGTGCACATTTTATATGCATTCTTCCTGTAAAATATGCATTTTTCCAGTGATTTCTAATGCATTTCCCCCCAAAATTATTTATTTATTTATTTAATGTCCCACCCTTCCTCCCAGTAGGAGCCCAGGGAAGCAAACAAAAACACTAAAAACACTCTGAAACATCATAAAAACAGACTTTAAAATACATTAAAACAAAACATCTTTAGAAACAACTTTTTTAAAAAACCTCTAAAAATGTCTTCAAAAGCAATTCCAACACAGATGCAGACTGAGATAAGATCTCTACTGTACTTAAAAGAGAAAGGTCTTGAAAGAGACAGGTCTTCATTAGGTGCCAAAAAGATAACAGAGACAGTACCTATCTAATATTTAAGGGGAGGAATCCCAAAGGGTAGGTGCCACTACACTAAAGGTCCGCTTCCTATGCTGTGCGGAACGGGCCTCTTGATAAGATGGTATCTGCAGGAGGCCCTCACCTGCACAGTGTAGTGATCAAGTGTAGACTGTGGGTATATAAGGGGTAAGACAATCTTTCACGTATTCTGGTCCAAGTTATATAGGGCTTTGTACACCAAAACCAGAACCTTGAACTTAGCCTGGTAGCTAATCAGCAGCCAGTATAATTCTTTCAGCAACGGTGTGACGTGTAGCCAATACCCTGCCCCAGTGAGCAGCAACACCGCCACATTTTGCACCAGCTGCA